>NC_043705.1:138316728-138494807 GCF_006229205.1 Suricata suricatta | reverse complement strand
TTGTTGGGAATGTAAGCTGGTGCAGCCACTCTGGAAAACAGTGTGGAGGTTCCTCAAAAAACTATCCATAGAACTCCCTTATGACCCAGCAATAGCGGTGTCGAATTTTTAAACAGTACCAAAAACATGATCAACACAAGGAAATGTTAATAAGTTGGACTTTATTAAAATTAATTTCTCTCCTCTGTGAAAGACATTGTTATAATAAAAAGACAATCCTAGTTAGGGAGAATATAGTTATAAAACACATGTCTGGTAGGGGCATCTGGGTGGCCCAGTTGGTTAAGCACCTGACTTTGGCTCGGGTCATGATCCCATGGTTCATGAATTCAAGCCCTGGGTCAGGCTCTGTGCTGACAGCTCAGAGCCTGGATCCTGATTCAGATTCAGATCTGTCTCTCTCTTTCTCAAAAATAAATAAACATTAAAAAATTTTTAAAAAGAACACATGTCTAATAAAGGAATAACAAAAACAAACAACCAATTTAAAAAATGGTCCCAAGGTATGAACAGATGCCTCCACTAAGAAAACATACAGATGGCACACAAGCATGGAAGGGAGTGTTCGACATGATATATTATTAGGAAATTGAAAATGAAAACAAGAAGATATGTACATCTCTTAGAAGGCTTAAAATCCCCCAAAGTGAAAATGGTAAATGCTGGCCTGAGTGTGGAGCAACAGGAATCCTTCCATGGCTGGCGGGAATACAAAATGGCATGGCCATTTTGGAAGACAGTTCGGCAGTTTCTTACAAAGGTAAACATAGTCTTATCACGCGATCCAACAGCTGTGCCTCTGGTATTTATTCAATTGATTTGAAGAATTTGTCTACACAAAAACTTGCTTATGAATGTTTACAGGAGTTTTATTCATAATCACCAAGAAAAAAAGGAAGTAAGTAAGAAGTCCTTCAACAAATAAATGGATAAACACACTGTGGTGCCTATATACAATGGGATATTATTTAGTGATGAAAATAAATGAGCTCTTAAGCCACAAATAAATATGGTGTAAACTTAAATGCATATTACTAAGTTACAGAAAACATATATACATAAACATAAGCATTCATAAAGTCTACATACTTTATGATTCCAATTATATGATGTTCTGGAAAAGGCAAAACTATACAGACAGTATAAAGATCAGTGATTTCCCACGGACTAAGGAGTGGCAGATGATGTAGTTGAAAGATGAAGAGGTAAGGCCCAGGAGATTGTCAAGTGTGACAAAGACTCTCCCCTTCACCAAACTTTAGTCAAGGTCCCCCAACTTTGACTAACCTTACTTAACCTTACTTAACCTTGGCATCTATCCTACAGAACCTGCATTGCCTAGTTATAGTAAGAGTCCTATTAAGTCAGGACGTAGGTATCTGATCATCCTGGTTTGCCTTCACCAAGAATATTGCCAGATTGATTTATCCAGAATCCCTTCTGGCCTCTGATGTTTCCTCTTTCCACCTACTGACCATCACCCTGCTTGTTGGCCATAAATCCCCATTTGTTCATGCTGTATGCAAAATTGAGCCCAGTTTTATGCTAGGTCTTTTTGTTCCTATTACAATAGTTCATAAATAAAAGATGTTTTTAACCTCTTTAATTATTGTCTGATTCTAGTTTTCTTTAGTAGTTAATGAAGCTAATCTGTATGTTACTGTAATGGTAGACACATGACATTATGTATTCCATAAAGCTGTACAACACAGTGGAAGTTTATGTAAACTGTGGGCTTCAGTTAACAGTAATGTATCAACATTGTTTCATTAAGTGTAATAAATGTACCATATTATTGCAAGGTGTTCATAACGGAGCCATATGAGTCGGTGTGTATGTGAAGGGGTATATATGGTAAATCTGTGCAATATCTGCTCAATTCTTCTGTAAATTTAAAACTATTTTAAAGCATGTTGGTATCATTGACTCATCTGGGAAAGGATGGAGAAAGAACCAACGGGCATTTTGAGCAGAAGTTAAATTGTGGGTATATATGCAAATGCTGCACTGGCAGTTGTACCTGGGTTTCAGAAAAGGGAGGTTAGTTGGAGATGGATACCTGTGGGTTATTTAGAGCAATGACAATAAATAAAATGCAAGGGTAAGATTAGAAAAATAAAAGAAAAAAAACCACAAGGTATTTTGGAACCAACCAAAATTTGGAAATTAGGAAAATGAACAAAAGCAAAGTATAAATATTATTGACTTGAGAAATAAGAGGAAAGTAAGAATAATGAGATATCAGAATTGCTTATGCAAGCAAGTAGATCCAGATTTTCTTTCAGTTGCAACAAGAAAGCTCATATTATCCTGTGCAGCCTGGAAAATCCCACCTAATAATGTACTAGTATTTGGGGGCTGATACTATATGCCCAAAATACTTGAAAGGCAATCAGAATATTTCTTCTTTTCCAAAACCCAACCTTCACAGATAATTTTGCCCTAAAGGAACATCAATCAAAGCTTGTCTTAAATGTCTTTTTTTAACTCTCAAAACATCACTGTTCCTTCAAATCTTTTTAAATCTGTACCTGCAAGAAAGTGTGTTGGTAACTGAGGTCCTTACTATCATAAATTCTGAATTGAGAGCTTTTTAAAATTAATTCTATAGGTGGTTTGAGCCCTTTTGAAAAGAGCAACTAAGAAAGAGTGCATGCAACTCTGCTGAAGTGTGTGTATCATGTTTTAAAGTAATTTAATGGGTTCACATATTATTCTGTGAAATAATAAATTCCCCCACAAAATAACCTTAGATGCATTTCTAGTTGTAAGAGTGTATATTAGGTCTTTTACACGAGTTGGCTATTTGTGCTTAACTCTCTCAAGTCAGAATTGCAGGTTAATTATTGCAAAGAGAGTATGTAAAAAAATCACCTCCTGGGACCTATGCAGTAATAACAGTAAATGAAAAAAAAAACCACTGTTAAATAAATATTCTAGTGAACAAATTGTTTAAAACAAACACTAGTTATTTATGGTTCAAGGCAAGAATCCTTGAATTATTTTTTAAAAAGTGTTTCAACATTACAGGAAGTTTTCTTGTCTTTTTTTTTAGTTAAAAGGCTCAAACAGGAACTTTACTTGGTGGCAAATACAACATAATAGATACAGATTATACTTAGATGTTTTTCTTTTTAAAAAACCTGGTGCACAATAGACATAGGATTTATTCCTTATCTTTTCTCTCTAAATAAGGTAAACTACTGAACACAACACATGGTCTTTCCAAAAAGAATTGCACTGGTATTCTCACATCCTCTTACATTTCCTATCAACTATACAATCAGAGAAACTATGTATTGTATGGACTCAACTATAGTTTTAATTATACTTAAGCCAAACATATATGGGATTTTTGAGAAATTATTTCCCCATCACTGAGAAGAAGGCTTTAATTTGTCTTTAATGTTAGTAGGGGTGCCATTGGATCTCTTTCAAAAGAAATTTCAATGAAACAGAAGAAATAGAAGATTGACTGATGAAGAGGACTGACTTGGAAAGGAGAGATTGAAGACGGCATGGTATGTTTTTATTTGTAAGTGTTTTTGCTTTGGACGTGAACTATAGACTCTGTTGGTTCAGGAAGGAATGCAGTGTAAAACAAGAGTAGTGTTAAAGAGAGAAGCTCCTTGAGCAATGTGAGGGCAATGAGTCAGTAGAAAAGTGACCTGGCTAAGGAATGCTGAAGGTCCGGGGTGGCTGGGGAACTTGACTTTAAAGACAATAATCAGTTCTACAGAAGCCTTTTTCCAGCTTTTTTCAGCTACTTGTGGCCTGCCTGTAGGATGTAGGTGGTTGAGTCACCACCCGACTGCGTTTTGAATAGGCAGGAAATGGAAATAGTGAGGGAAGAATGTTGGAGGCATGCAATAGTTTCCTGTGGCTGTTGTCACAAATTACCACAAACTCGCTGGCCTAAAGCAAAACAGATTGATTGTTTTACAATTCTAGTGATCAGAAATCCCAAGTCTTTTTAACTGGGCTGAAATCAAGGTGTTGGTTGGCCCTGCCCTTCCTTTGGAGGCTCCAGAAATACGGTTCTGACTGCATCATACATTCCTGGCTTGTGGCCATTATCACCCTCATCCCTGCCTCTGTCTTCATGTCTCTCTGTCTGTGTGTATCAGATCTCCTTCTACTTTTCTCTTATGAAAGTCATGCCAATGCATTCGGAGCCCACCTCGATGTTCCAGGATAAATATTCCATCTCAAGATTATTAACTTAACTTTAATGGCAAAGACCTATTTTCCAAGGGAGGTAACATTTACCAGGATTTGGACCTTATGACTTTGGGAGATATTATTGGTCTATACAGGACCCTGGAAAGAAGGTTGGTTCCCGTGATGAGTATGTGATGGACCCCAAGGGAGATGAAAGAGGAAGAAGAAGGAGGGTCGATACATGGAGAAAAAGCAAACTGTTAATAGTATCATTAATGTATAAAAGGAGCTAAACACCAGGCTCTGAAGCATATAGACTATTTTATGTATATTAACAAATATTAACAATGTATACATATTAATGTGTGTAAATGCATCCATACCATATCACACAAATATATTAATAGATATTGTTTCTTTTTGGTGTTATTAGGATAATTTTTGTTTTATATTTATTTAGTTTGTATTTTCTCCATATTTATCATAGACACAAGTAAATTTTTTAAAAGCCTGCCTTATGTTATGCTATTCATGATGGGGCTTTTTTGACTCCTCTTGGAATCAAATCATATTTACATAAAATATTTGGAATAAAATTGGCATTGTGGATCAAGCATTGCCATAAGGCCAGAACCACAGGCTCCATTTAAGTGAGGTCTCTGTCTTTAGAGCAACACTAACTTCTTAAGCAAAAGAGATTGCTGTCCCAGGATAAAACACCATGTAATCCTGACTACCTGTGGATTTGAACATCAATAATCAGATATACAGGGAGCAGGTGTTAATGCTGTCAAAAGCTTGGCAATTTATTTTTCCTAACTTAAATTCTCCTTCACTTGCTAATAGATATTATTCTTCAGCTCCCTCTTGATCTCAGTGGGAGTCTCTGACTTGAAGCTTACGTGGTGATTATAAAGTACCTAAAACTCTTCAGATGAAAGGGATATTAGTACAAAATACTAATAAGCATTATAATTATAAGTGGTCTCAGCACTAAGATGTTTGCTGGCATCAGAAGCTAGGAATAGGCAGCTTGAGTACAAAACTGTCAAAAAGGTTGGTGAAAAGGCATTGGCTTGAAGCTCTGTTAATCTCGCTCTTTTTTTAAAATCATAAAGAAAATTATGCAATGATCCAAACAAAGCAAACAGATACGCATGGTAATTTGGAGCCTTATCGACCCAAGCAAATGGAAGTGAATGACCAAAGTCTATGTCAGGCAAAAGACAACATAATTAAGCTGATTTCTTTGGAGACATAGAAGATGGATTTTAGTGAAGATCATTACTGACATGCTTTATTTGGAAAAAAGACAATTGCATTCATATGTTCCTCCATCATTATTACATATTGAGGATATTAATTTATTTGATTTTTATGCATGGTATCTATATGCTTAGTGCCTGCCATTTATTTTTCTTAATTATTACCAAAAATATTTGCACTACTAATTTTTATGAGCATTATGTGGTCTTCAGACAAACAGTTGCCATGATACATAACTGGCAGTGCCCACATTATTTTTCTGTTGCCCTTAAAGGTTTTGATTTGTTGTTTTACAAAATGTTAACAGAACCTCAAAGTGACAATATTCCCATTTCTTTTAAATAAAATAAAGGGCATGTTCTGATTGCTCACAGGCTCTTGTCTCTGCATTTATTGACATTTTAAATTCAAATGTCAAACTTAATAGTGATATGAGAGAACGTTTTCATAATGAATGGAATAGATGAACTTTTGAAAGCAGATTATGGTCAGTGGGTTAATAAAATGCAAGAACTCAGGGATGACTTTGGGCAATATAATTTCATATAAAATCATCAGAAAACCAAATCCCCTTTTTAACATAGAGGTGTAACTTATTCTCAATTAATCCTACTTAAATATGTTTTCTCTAAAATGATGTGACTGCATGAGATCACTGTTACTTACTGCTAGGCAGAGTATGAAGATACTAACACATAAAAAATTTCAGGGAGGAACAGGATTTTTACTTACACTTATGCTGATGGCTGTATGTATGAAACTGTAATGTGATCGGAATACTTAAGGGATCATGGCTCTGATTCCATCAGCCAGGACTTGGCCTCAAAATTCTGCAGTTCTAGCAAGTTCCCAGGCAAAACCACCTGCTGCTAATTCACGGATCCCATATGTCTTTGTGGAACAGAGTTGCCATCAAGATGTAAAACGTGTGGCAGTGAACACCTGACTCTAGAAGGCAAATCAGGGAGTATCATCGGTGGGTAGGTCTTGCAGATAAAGTTCACAAAAATGATCCATTTAATGGACAGATTAATTTTTTTATTGTTTTTGGCTATCATTTCCTGATAATTGATGGGTTTTTTCTCTAAATCCTTTTTTTAAAGTGTTTTTATTTATTATTGAGAGACAGAGACAGAGCATGAGCAGGGGAGGGGCAGAGAGAGAAGGAGACACAGAATTGGAAGCAGGCTCCAGGCTCTGAGCTGTCAGCACAGAGCCCAATGAGGGGCTCGAACTCACAAACTGGAGATCATGACCTGAGCCAAAGTCGGACGCTTAACTGACTGAGCCACCCAGGTACCCCTCTAAATCCTTTAAAAATAATACCACTGGTTGAAATAAACACAGTCCAAAAATTTCAAAGAAATGGATTTTTTCTGTTGCTTGTAAAGTCCATGTATTTAGGTGCAAAAAACATGAGGTTTCCATTCTACACACCCGCCAAGGATAAGCTGGGTGATGCGACACAAATTTAACTTTTTTTTCCTTCTAAAATTGAAAAAAAAAACCCGATTATAGGTAACTTTTTAAAAAGATGGTCAAATGCATCTTTTCAAATTATACCAGCACAAATATAAGAAATTTTTGGTATTTAAAAATGTCATGGAAATCAATCACCAAAAGCAATTTTAAATGTCTCTAAATGTACACAAATAAAATTTTACTGTAATGGTAACATTTTGGATGGTACTAGGCAAATACTCTGATATATATGTATGTGAAGGTGGACTCTTGAAATAAAAGAGAAATAAATCATTCAGAAAAAGAAAACAGTAGAGTTGTTAGAAATGTTAACTAGCTTTGTGTCCTTGGGCCAATTATTTAACTATTGTGTTTTAATCTTCTTGTTCAATTTTTTGTTTTAATATTTATTTTTTCTTAAGAGAAAGAGATACAGAGTTTGAGCAGGGGAGGGGCAGAGAGAGAAGGACACAGAATTCAAAGCAGGCTCCAGGGTCCAAGCTGTCAGCACAGAGCCTGATGTGGGGGTCGAACTCACTAACTGTGAGATCATGACTTAAGCCGAAGTTGGAGGCCTAAGCAATTGAGCCATTCATGCTTCTTTAATCTTCTCATCCATCGGTAAAACAGGTATATAAGTACACTTACCTCAAATAGTTGTCCTGAATATTAACACATGGTAAAAACCTAAGAGAGCACCTGAAATGTAGTAATTTCTCACTAAATGTTAGCTATTATTATTTGAATTTTTGCTAAAGCTGAAATTATCTTTGTGAAAGATCAAGATTTCCAAATGATACTTGGGAAGGTTAGCTGGAATACTGTATAGGCCCTTCAATATCAATGTGTTCAGCGTTAATACTCTTTCTCTTCATGGTGACTCTCAAATCTTCTCACCTAACAAATAGCCAGGAAAATCTTTGATCAAGCAAAGCTGTTGATGACACCTAAAGCAGTAACAGAGCACTGCGTTAGCAGAATCTCTGTAAGTGCCAGAATGGACCATTTGGAGAAAGATACTGACTGAAATGTGGGAAACTGATCAAAACTGGATCAAGTAAATGACATGACAGTTTAGGATTGATGGATACAAAAGGGTGGGATGTTTAAAGCGAATCATGAAAAACTACTGCCTGATAAGCCAATTCTTTGTCCAGTTGAGCAATCTATTCAGGAAAGGGAGCTGTTGGCTCAGATGAAAAACTGTTTCTAAAAATTAATTTTCAGAAAAGTAATGCAAAAGTGAAATTGTTTATGGGATGTAGTTCGAAACAGCCAGCCAAGAGTTTCAAGGATCAAGTGGTTAAGCCATTTTGACAAAAGTAATGATATTAATTCTCATGCCTCAAATTATCTATTGAATTAATGATAGGTCCGCCTTCTAGAGGACAAAGACAGAAGCAGATTATACTCCCAGGTTTTCCGCTTGTCCTCATTCACATGCTTCATTTTCATTAGTTATTTTTTATATATTTCTTGAACACTTATATCCTAACGATGTTGTCAGATATCATACCTGGACGGCCAGAGTATCCCATAAAGTCCATTTAGTGTCAGAGCTTACTGTCTAACTTAGTCACCAGGAGTGAGTGAGTGCTGGATAAATTTACTCAAGAATGGAAGGAAGAAAAGAAGGAGAACAATAAGGGTAGGACAGAGAGACAAAAAAAGGAAAATGTACCCCTAAAGTGCCAAACGCAACTGATCATCTAATTTTATCAAGTTGCATTGGTAAGAAGCTTTTCAGCTCTTGGAATGGAGGAATAGATATCATATCTCATGATGATAACCCAACGTCTGGTTAGGAAGTTAGAATGGCACAGTCACCTTCATAGATGGAAGCCTAGAAGATGATCATCTTTCTCTTATTTAGAATATCACATGAGAAATTATAATTCAAATCAAAATGAATACAGAAAACTTCAGCTTTAAGAAGGCAAAGTGATTTTGTGACTGTTTACTGTTCCTTAAAAGGGGGGACAAGAGTGATGTGAAGTGTGTGTGTGTGTGTGTGTGTGTGTGTGTGTGTTTTAAACTTAGAGTTTGATTTCTCATCAGTTATGAAGTTTGGCTATTATTCTCTACCTCCCAGGAAGCACCATGTTGACTGTATCACACTTGAGGTCACCTGTAAAGTGAAGCAATAACTAATGTGATGCTTTCCTTGGATTTACTCTTGCTGAGATTAAAAAAAAAATCCCTTGTAGCTCTGCGGGAACTTGAGGAGCTCTGTAGGAACTTGAGGTTAGAACCAAAGTAAGATGAGTTCTTTAATAGGATCGAATTACTATGGGTTAAGCAGGGGCCCTCTAAGTGTGCTGTCCCACCAGCCACACCGGCTGATAGATGTGTATTAAAAATGAAAATTCTTAGGCTCCACTTTAGACCTATCAAATCTTACTCTTGTGGTGTTTTATTATGTGTTTTATTATGCCCTTGAGGTGGTGTTGATGACTACCAGCATTTGAGAACCAGGGGACTCTTGCATCTCTATCACTGTGCTATCCATGGAGCAAGAGTTGGAGTTTGCAAGGTAACATTCTCTGCATCATCTCTTAGGGGAAATGGAAGAGGATACTTAATCTCAAGCCACATAGGATGCAATGTAATAAAATTCATTATGGTTCTTCTAATTAACTCTCACTCCAGTAATTCCTTATCCTTGCACCAGTCTCTCCCTCCTTTTCCCTACGCTTGATTCCACACGAGTAGACCATCAGACCTTGAAATATCAGCTTATGGGAGTATTCATCTAGTAAGCGAATCTTCCCCTGAAGAGGTGCTGAGCATGAGAATTTCAAGTAGCTTCTGAAAGAATTAGTTTTCCTCTAGATAGCTACACAACCATTTCAAGTCAGCCACATCAAAATGTTAGGAGGACCTTTAGTAATATTCTAAAGCAGAGACGGTGGAGGAGGAGGGACAAAGGCATGTGAGAAGAGTATGGTGGGGGCATGGAAGCAAAGAGGGGTTTAGGAGATGGGTTGACTTTTGTAGAAAATCATTTTAGGCACACCTAGAGCCTGGCCATGTTGGGAAAATCTGTCCCTGCAAATTGGCTTTCATATCACTTTCTTGAGGAGCATTTACGAAGTTCAGGGACCACCTCACAGATAACCATCTCTATCATGTCAGGGGATGTTCAGAAGGTAAAGAATCCACTCAATTTGAATCATGAAAAAAAATTGATAATTTGGGGACCAAATGCCCAGTGAAATTTCTACCCCTAGAGAAAAGGCTGTGGTGTTTCCTACCCTGTGTGGTCCTTTGTAGAAACTTTGATCATCGACTGTTATTGCCTGCTTCAAGGGAATTCATGTTTCCCTGTTTTTCCCTTGCTGATAAAATAGGCAATGTGTGTGTGTGTGTGTATGTGTGTGTTCATGTAGTAGATAAGATAGAAGTGGGGAATGGATTGCTAGGATTTGAGTTGCAAAAATGGATGGTCAACCTGGCCATTTACTGAATAAAGTGAAAATAACAAAGGTTACTCATGTCTATTCATGTCAGTCTTACAAATCTTGGACAATTTAAGATTAGGTGCTACTGATTATTATAGCTAAGATTATTCATATCCTAAATTAGGATGCATGTGGAATTTGCTTGAAATATATCCACTATATAATTAAATTGAAAGAATCTTTATATTGCCATTAAGTCTTATATGCAATGAATGTCAGTTTCATCATTTTTCCTTTTTTTAAAAATAGTAATTGTTCTCATGAGTACAAACATTGGGAAAAGAATGTCATTCATTTGACTTTTGCAAACCATCTCTAAGTGAGATGGGTAGACTTTGGGTTTCACAGCCTATAATAGGACTGTGAAATGATTTGTAGTGGGCTGAACTTTGTGTTGAATTCTTATCATCCTTGTCTATTTCTGAGTCTTTAATACAGGACTGTTTAGAGCCATATTAGGAAAAACTGGTTTGGAATATGGACAAAAGAGGAATCATTCTAAGTTTGGGTCATTGCATATTTAAAGGCATGCAATGATGTTTAATAATGCAGACATACTAAAGTTAAAACACTGAAAATAGTGCTCCCGGTATAGTTGTAAACTTGATGACACTGCACACACAGCAAATGTCTATGATTTAGGAAGCCAACTCTACATAAAATAACTATATATAAATTGTTATTAGAGACACTTTTATGGGAATTATAATTTTAAAGTTTGATGCTTGGATACATATAAATTCTTAACCACAATATTTTTTTTGTGATTTTTTTGCACTTAAACTCATGGGAAGGAGCAATCATTTTTCTCTATATTTAATGAAGTCCCCCAAATTATAAAGTTTTGATTTTAATACCAGGATAGAAAATAGGGGTGGACTTTGCACATTGAGAGATTTTAATAATGAGATAAGAGGCCAATCAACCTATTGAGGCAGCAAAATACAAAATGCATTATTAATACTGACTTTCTATAAAAGCACTTTCATTTTGGGGGGTTGTGGAACATGGAATCTTCTGCTGATTATTGATGCAACTATTCATCTAGGGAAAAGATGGTATGAATGTTACAATTCACTTTTCCAAAGTGGTGTGGAGATAAAATAGTGGGAAGAGGCTTTAAAATTGATATGACAAGAGATGCCCAAAGGAGTGCTATTAAATTTCATAAGATACACTTTATACACTTCAGAATGCTCTCTATCTCCCAATATGTGGTATTGCTTTAGCCATCTTAACCATATCTGCAATTATGCATGCAATCATTTTCAGTGTCAGCAACAGAACTCTTACTTTCCTTATTATAGTCAACATTTTCAGATTAAAACAGTAGATCTTAATTTTAGAAAATGTAGTGCATCCAGAGAAATATTAAAAACTACTCACGAAATATGCTTTGATGGATGGAGATAAAATCTGCCAACATGTGCATATATTTCTTACCAATATATTTTGCTAGCTACTTTTATTAATAGATCCTATGTATTATTACATATGTGGGTATATGTGTACATAGGTATATGTGTGTATATGTATATAACACTTGGGTCATAGTACACATGTATCCTGCTCATATTAATGTCTTAAATATCTTGTTAAAATTATTTCATAATCCAATATAAGGCCATTTATAACCAGACATATTGGCTGATTCTAAAATTTTTCTAGTGTAAAACTAGGTGCATAGTCTTAAACATTAATTTTTGTACATATTTCTTATTTCCTTAAGATATTTTCTATAAGGGAAATTTAGAAGCCTGTAGGAAGCCAACTTCCTACACGTCTTCTAAATCATAATACCACTAAATGCGCTAAACTGTGCTGAGTGATAACCCAAGACCTGTTCTCAGCCATCTTCCACTAAACCAGGATAGAGTGACTGCAGATGTGACAAGTGTCAGAGGGTCATCGGGGAAGACCTAGGTGATTGCAACCTGGCCAGTCTTGACAACATGAGCATCTGAAAGAGCTCTAACAGAAATCACTTTCAGACACATGATATGAAAATAAAGAATCCTCCCCAACCTCTTGTAGCTGTCTTTTAAGGGTTCTCTTTTTCTTACCTTTTGCCTTTTCATTGATCAGACAACTGAAATTATTTGTACCTCTTACAAAGATGCTTTGGGGGGGCAAATGATTTTTATTATTTGATGTGAAATAATAAACCTTAATTGGTATTAAGGCTAATGAATAATAGCAAGTGTCACGTTAGAGAAAACAACTTGGTGTGAAAGGTAAGCACAATTTTTCAATGGAAAAGAAATGTTCACCAATATCCTCTAAACCACTTGGAAGTATTTCTGAAATAGAAGTTCCAGAAGTGTTTACGTTAGACTACTAAAGCTAGCTGCTCTTTAGATAACCTTTCTCATTTGGGATTTTAAATTCCACGGATGTACTGAGAGAAAGACAGATGGAGAATGACAGATATAGAGAGAGTTGGAGATAGAGGGAGAGAGAGACAGAGACCGAGACCGAGTCCAAGTCACACAGAGATATCTACTGAATGGAAAGGACCATGTTTTTAGCAACTCTGAAAATGTTATTGAAAAATAGTGTCCAGTTTAGTTTTCCATGTCACACCGCATGATCTTACTGCTGTAAATTATTTTCAAAGCCTCTTTTCTCTTCTTAGGAGAGGAATATTCTCTCTTACCTTGGCCCATCAACACGTATAAGCCGAATAAATCCTTGACTCCAACAATTCACATATGTACTGAGATCCAAAATTTTCAAATTTAATTTTTTAATGTTTATTTGTTTATTTTTTGAGAGAGAGAGAGAGAGAGAGAGAGAGACATAGTGTGAGCAAGGGAGGGAGGGGCAGAGAAAGAGGGAGACCATGGGATTTAAAGCAGGCTCCAGGCTCTGAGCTGTCATCATGGGGCCCACTGCAGGGCTCAAACCCACAAAAGGGGGATCATGACCTGAGCCAAAGTTGGACACTCAAGCAGCTGAGGCACCCATGCGTCCTTCAAATTAACATAAGGGAGAACTTGCTTCTTTTGCTGCTATTGAAATACGCTCTATTCTAAGTAATGTCTTGTCCTCAATTCTAGCTGTCATAAGACACTGACGTCATTCATCTAGAAAATGCAAAGAACCATGTAACTGAGGGACAGGGCAGAAGAGCTGACGTAAAAATAAATCAGTCACAGATTTGTATATCAGCACTTTTCTGTATTTAGACAGAAAGCGCTGATAATGCAAACTATTCCATACTGTGTAAATTCTTCATCTGAGCAATATATTTTAGGTTTATTCATAGAACAAATCCACATGAATGTCCTTTGTGAAAATTATTACACATTCATCTTGGGATTTAATCCAATTTCCTGTGGACATGACAATATCACTACAGTCTCAAATCTTCTGTCTGGTGTTTTTTGTATATCTTTCACAAAATGTAACAAAATCAAACAAATCTCTGTTAATCTAGATGCTTTTTAAACTCTGCTATCCTAACTGGATGACTTCTTCCAAAGCCAAACAAGTTCTGAAATCACTGTTTTCATTCTCTTGTGTAGATGTCATTTTCTTATTTCTGAGTTTACCTGTCTTTTCCAGAAATGTCTTAGCTTCACTAACATAACAGCGATGTCACTTATATTCCTCATTTTCTCTCCTGTGCCACCTAAAAGGAAGTCATTCAACAAATATTTTCAGAATCTATGTATGGGTTAATTAACTTAGAAATTGACAAATGCAGAATTCCAAGAGTCATTTAAATGTTTTAATAGCCAGTGATCATTCTCCCTTAAATTACACTCTAATTTTAATCCCTTGAGTTAAATACCATAAAAATGTTTATTACATTTTTGGAGCTATTTCATATGTATGCATTTATAGAGGCCTGAAATGACATTTATCTATCTACTTTGCTTAAGTGAAGCCACACAATGTCTGTGTAACAATATATAATTCAGTTCAATTTTTAAAGTGCTTTATAAATGTTCTATCATATGAAGGAACTCTAATTTCTTTAAGTAAGTGCCTTATTCATGTATATGTAAGTAGTTTCCAGCTATTGCTACTCTATGTGCTTTTTCAGTGAACACTCTTACATATGCATTCTTGCTTAACTTAAGGTAATAACTCTAAAGGTCAAAAGGAGAGTGCATTTTAGGTTTTGATAAATATTACTTCATCTAGCTTCATTCTAGAAGGATGGTAAATAACTCTTTATTCTTTCATTGCAGTGTTTGGGAGTATTTGTTTTCCAATATCCTTTCTAACATGCTCTTTATTTTACTTAGTAATCTTTGTGCTTTTTTAACCATGTATAAAAACAAACTCTTGATCCTCAGAGTCACCCTTTTTGATTGGATGAGGCCCACGCACATTATGGTGGACAATCTGCTTCACATAAAGTCCACAGATTTAAATGCTAATCCCATCTACAAGGTAGCTCACAATAACATCTAGGCTGGTGTTTTGCCAAACAATTATATATCTTGGTCTAGCCAACTTGATACAAAAAATTAACCATCACAGCAATCTACCCATTGATCAGGCCAAAAGTCTTAGAGTCGTTTGTGACTGGTCTCTTTCACATGACATAACTACTACATAACCAAATTACATGGTTTTCCCCTCAAAATACATGTGTTTATCTTCACATCCATTTCTATCATTGTGCTCTAATTACACTTATTCTTGGATAACTAAAATGGCCTTTAACCCCCTCTCTTGCTTTCCATACTGGTCTCCCCTGCCTGCTCTTCTCCTCCAGGACACATAAATTCTCCATAACACCATCAAAATAATCTTTATTCACATCACTCTTTTGCTCAGAACACCCCAATGGTTTCTCATCTCAAGGAAAACAAAGCCAAAATTGCTTCATGCTGACAAGTCTCCAGACTCTGGGCCCTGCCTTCATCCCCATCACTGTGCCATCTCACATCACTATGGCTACATTAACCTCTTCCCTGTTGTTTGATCATAGTCTTACCTCAGAGTCCTTTCCCTTTTGTTCCATCTGTCTAGCACCCCCTTTTCTCAGATATTTGCACTGCATCATTCCTGACTGTATAGAGATCTGTGTCCCCAAATAATGTAACAGAGTCCTTTCCTAACAAGCTTTCTAAAAAAATACTCATACCGAACCCTGAAAGTCTCTATGCCTAAGCTGCTGTTTTTATTTCCTTCATTTCAATTATCACATTCTGACAGAAAATGTATGGTTTATTAACCAGTCAATGCATTTTTTGTCAATTTCCTCCTTAACCCCCACATATTGGAATGTAAGTGCCATGAAATTGGAAACAAGACCAAATTTTTCAATGTGGTACCTTCAAGTAATTAGACTTGATTGTGGCCATACAGTCTCCCTCCTAAAAATTTATAGATTCATTACTTGATTTGCAAAGTTTGCTTAAATTATACACCTCTTTTTTTTTTAATTTTGAATGAATGCTTAGCATATCATAGGCTCATGCTCAACTAATTAAAAATATTTTTATTTCATACTCCCAAAATACTTTGATGTGTACCTTTCATCTCCCTTGTATAAGTAGGAGGACAGAATCAAATAATTTAACTCTGACTGTGACAGAGCTAATGAGATAAAACTGTATTCAGATACTATGCTTTGTGACTCAAAGACTATAATATAATAAAAAAAGACTCCATGTGAGTAAAAGAATGTTACATTTATGAAATAAAGCTTTTATCCAAAGGTGTCAGAGGAATATTACATACACACACAAATTCTAAAGTATACATTTTAAAACTGTGTTTAAAATGTGTCAAATCATCTGGACTATATACCCTGAAAATGATAGGACAGACTGTCATAAAAGGACTCTGAAAACTGAAAGTGTAGGGAACTCACAATTTGAGGAATGGTATGGTGGTGAGTTTCTTGGACTTTCTTTTTCCCTGTATTTCTTAGAGTGGGTTCCAGAAAGCTCTGTAAACTGCCACTGCCACCAGGCATAAACGAAAAATCAAATAAAGAAAAAAATAGTCAATTCCATTCTCTCTGACTGAAGAAGTGTTAAGGGAGGAGCCCTGTAGAGATTTAGTGGGTGGTCCATTCCCAGTGGCAGTGGTGACTCGATCTGCCTGGTGCATATTTGGCATCATAATCTGGACAGTAGAAGGCACCTTTTGTACCACACCCAGTGATAATGAGACCTTCTACCTCCATTGGGGATGTCAATGGAAACAATGAAGTCTGCCAGACTCTACTTTCCATACCTACAGAAGTTGACAACCAGTTAAAACAAAAGATTTAAATAAGATCAAGTGTCCTAATGTAATATCCAATATATACAGAACATATTCAACTATCACTCATTAGACCAAAGGCCAGGAAAATCTCAAATGAGTACGAAGGAGCATATCCACTGCTGGGAAGAAATAGATATTGGAACTCCCTGGCAAAGGTTTCAAAGATATTGATTCAGTAGGTAATTACAAAATCCATTAAATCCAGTAAAAAATGAAGGGCATCAAGAGAGAAAGAAAAATTATTTAAAAAAGAACCAAATGGGAATGATGGAATGGCCACATTCAATAACCAAAATAAAAAATCATTAGTATATTTCAATATAACAGTGAATATGACAGAACTTGGAATGATATACTTGTGAACAGACAATTAGAATTTAGTCAATTTGAAAAACAGAGGTAACAGAGTAAACCTAAAATGAACAAAGCCTCCATGACTTAAGCCATGTTAACAAAAGATCTAAAGTTTGTTTTCCCGGAGTCCCAGGAGGAGAGGAGAAAGGATATGGGAATGAAAAAGTACAGATCTTCTTCAACTTACAACATAATATAGATAAAACCACATTAAGTGAAAATATTGTAAGCTAAAAATGCATTTAATGCACTTGACCTATGGAACGTCAGAGCTTAGCCCAGTCTACCCTAAATGTGCTCGGGACATGTAGATGAGCTGACAGTTGGGCAGAATCATCCAACACAAAGCCTGTTTATAATAAAATTATAATTATCTGGTGTCATTTATTTTATACTGCACTGACGGTGGAAAACAGAATGTTTGTGTGGGTATAAAATGGCTGGTTGTACGGGTGTCAGTGGTTTACCCTCATGATCAAGTAGCTGACCGGGGACTGACCCTACTCAAGGGAGGATTGTAGAGCTTGCCACTAGCCTGGGAAAAGCTCAAAATTCAAATTTCAAAGTATGGTTTCTACTGAATACATATCACTTCCACTCCACCGTAGGTTAAAAACTGCAAGTCAAACCACTATAAGTTGCAGACTCTATATTAGAAGAAATAATAGGAGAAATTTTTGCAGTTTTGGCCAAACATCTAAATCTGCAATGTCAAGAAACTATGTAAACTCCAAAAAGGATAATTCAAAGCAATCTACGCCAAGATATGTCATAATTAAACCTTTAAAGACTAAAGACAAAAGAAAATTTTAAAAGTAACCAGTGACATGATATTATCTGTGAAAGTACCGTGATTCAAATGACAGCATTTCTCTCATCAGAACCCATAAAGCCAAGAGGAAGAGACACAATATCTTTCAAGTACTGAAAAAAAATGTTCAATCATCAATTCTATATTCAGTAAAACATCCTCTGGGAATTAATGGGGTAAAATATCTGAAGGAAATTAAGAGAATTTGTCAATAGCTGTTATTTTCCTAAAGAAATATTTCCTAGAGGATATTATCCAAACAGAAAGAAAATAACAGAAGAAGAATTGGAATTTCAGAAAGATAAAAACAAGTGAATTCATAAAACTGTAGGGAAATATACTGGGTTATACTTCTCATGAATTTCTTAAATCATATTTGATGGTTGTAGGAAAAATGAAAACAACTGTTGTGATAATCAATGTATGCATGGAAAATACTTGAGATAATTATATTTTAAAAATTGTGAAAGCTAAAGGAGCAAATATGTAAGTAAGTTTTCAATGTTTCTCTTGCAATGGTAAAGTGTTGACACCAATAGGCTGTGACGAATGGCTTTGTTATAATATATTACAGTAAACGCAAATTATACACAATGATATAATCAAAAGAAGTATAGTTCGAAAAAAATGGAAAATTTTTAAGTAACTCGAGGGAAGACAAAAGAGAAACAAGAAGGAAAAAAGAAACTCGGGAAACCAATAGAAAATAAATAATAACGTGAAAGACTTAAGCTGTTACATATCAATAATTATATTAAATGTAAATGTTATAAGTATACCAATTAAAAGAGATTCTGAGGGGCACCTGGGTGGCTCAGTCAGTTAAGTGTCTGATCTCAGCTCAGGTTATATTCTCACTGCTTGTGGGTTTGAGCCCCATGTTGGGTGGGCTCTGTGCTGACAGCTCAGAGCCTGGAATCTGCTTGGCATTCTGTGTCTCCCTCTTTCTCTGCCCCTCCTCCACTCGGACTCTGTTTCTGTCTCTCAAAATAAAATAAATACATGAAAAAATTAAAAAAGAGAGAGATTATAAGAGTAGATGATTAAAAATGTGACTCAACTTATACTGTCTATAGTAAATGCACATCCAACCCAATGACATGGATAGACTAAAAGTAAAAGGATAAAAACAGATATTTCATGCTAGCCTTAAGATAAAACAAGATGGCTGTATTAATGCCAGATAAAGTAGACTGCAAAGCAAATAACAAGGTCAAAGGAGAAATCTATACAATGATAAAAAGTTCAATTCTCCAAGATGATATAATGATTTTAAATTTGTATGCAAAAAACAAATTTTAAAATACCTGAAAAGAAAACAAATATAGATAAAGGTGGAAATAGAGAACACATTGTTTTGACTTCTCTATCTTTCTCTTAGGAAGGGATTGAACGACTGGACAGAAGAGCATCAAATACAGAGAAGATCTGACCAACCAACTAAAGGATCTGTCAACAAAATCTAATAAATATGTATAAGCCACATCATCTCAAACTACAGCATATATATATATATATATATATATATGCTTTGTATGCACACATGGCTCATTTACCATGATAGACCATATTCTGGGTCATAAAAAACAGAACAAATGAAACACCCTACAGCTTATATGGGAAAAGGTAGGATACTTTCTTCTAAAATCAGGAACAAGGCAATGATGTCCTCTGTCACTATTCCTATTTCATATTGTATTAGAAGTCCTAACTAGTGGAATACGGCAAGAAAATAAAATTTAAAAAAGAAACAGATTGGTAAGGAAGTACCAACGACATTTTTGTCTACATTAGAAATCCCAGGGAATTTACCTCTTAGGACTATAATTGAGTTCAATAAGGTCATACAATACAAGATCACCAGACAAAAATGAATCATATTCTATATACTAACAATAAGCTAGTGGAAAGTAAAACTTATAAGAACAAAATAACATTTACATTTGCTTCAAAGAAAATGAAAATGTATTAGGCTCAAATATGCTTAAAATTTCAGGCTACAAGCTATAATAGGCTTATAAAATAAATCAAAGAAAACCTATATAAATGGAATGGCTTATGATGTTTATGGATGGGAAGACTCAGTATAGAAAATTTGCCAATACTCCCCAAATTGATCCATGGTTTAATGGAATTCTTATCAAAATTCTAGCAAGTTTTTTGAAGATCTAGTCATGCTTATTCTAAAATTTATCTGAAAAGGCACAAAGCTTAAAATAGCTAAAGGAATCTTGAAATATAATAAAGTGAGGGAAATTAGCCTACTCAATATTATGTTGTGTGACATGGTAATTAAGACAGTGCAGTATTAGCCAAGATTTAGACCATAGATCAAAGGAAAGGAATAGAAGTCTTACAAAGGGACTCACATAAATATGCCAAACTGATTTTTGGCAAAGATGAAAAGGCAATTCAGATGTCTTATAGCAGGTGAATGAATAATCAAAGTGGTGCATATCCACCATAGAGTACTGCTGAAAATAAAAAAGAACTGACACCTCAATGATTTGGGTGAAATTCAAAGTCCATTAAGGAAAGGAATCCAAATCCAAAATGTTATATCCTTTATGAATTCATTTATGTAAAAATTTACAGAAGTGGGTAACATATTAGTGTTCACCAGAGATTATTAATAAAGGAGTGAAGGATGGAAGAGGATTTAATCATAAGGGCTACAAGGGGAATCCTTGGGCTGATGATACTATTTTGAATCTGGAATAAGTATGTTTTACATTTAAATAAAACTAAATACACACACATGTAAATGAGCACATGAAATCTGAATAAGTTTGATGGATTCTATCAATGTAAATGTCCTGATTGGGTTAGTGGACTATTTTCATACAAGAAGTTGTCTTTCAAGGAAACAAGGTGAAGGATATATGGGATCTCTACATTAATTTTTAAACTTTGTTTGAATTTTTATTACATCAAAATAAAAATATTAAAAAATGAAATTAAGCTTTCTGTGTGGTCCTCAACAACCCAATTCTTATCCCTCATTACCCTCTTGGTCTTAATCAGTTTTCTGAATTGAGTACTTACCATTTCATCCACGTACATGTTTTCTATATGAAAATGTAAACATTAACAATGCATAGTATTGATTTATATCCTTTTCAGCTTTATATAAATATAAACACAGTATAATGAAGTCTTCATGTTCAGTTTTGTTAAATATTATGTTAATTTTATCCATGCATTTATTTGTATGTAATTCAAGTATACATTAATTCAATTATGTGAAGATACAATTTATATATCCATTTAGTTTTTTGGTGAATTTTTAAATACTACAAGTAATGCTTCAAAAAGTCTGGATATTATCTATATAGCTCTTGATCTCCCAAAGTGAGAGAAATTATGTTTATGAGGCTACAGTTAATTTTACATAATGTCATAACTATCTTTTCCCCAGGATTTTTAGTATAAATCCTATATCCATGATTATAATCCTTGACCATCCTTTATATCCACAATATTGTAGAACACTGACATCTTACAAATTTATTCAACAGAAAGATAGAGCCTGGCTCCTGTGTGTCTACATCTAAAATGGAATTTTATTTAAAAGCACAAAGGTATGATACTTTGATTTCAGAGTCAGCCAGGGTAGCACCCGGACTGCTAAATTGCAAGAATTTAATATTGCAGTTGTTGAAGCCTGTGTTCTAGGAGAACAGATTTAATCATTTCTGGTGAGCCCAGTCTTTCTCGAGAGACAAGCATGCAGGAAATACCCACTCATTAGAGGGAAGAGACTGTTGAGGTAAAGTACTCAGAGAATGATTCTTATAAAAGTGTGTATCTAAGTAAGTATAGCTCTTAGTTTTAACAGTCCAGAAAGAGGGAAAAAGATGCAAGCAGGCACATTCTCTGGCATTATTAGGCAAGTTGAGGTTGAATGGATATCATTCAAAGTAGTCTTTACTGTTCATCTGTTTCCTTACAGGAGAGGGAATCCTTGTCCTTGTTATCTTCTTTTCACCTAGGTAGGAAAGCTGATTTAAGATCGGGAAGGGAGATTCAATTGAATGTGAACCTGATGCCAGCTTCAGAGAAACTGAATCAGGACCGGTATCTTCTCTCTTTTGTGAAAACGATACTTGTTTTCTCAAGGGAAAATACATATTTACCTGTGGGATATCAAACTATTCACAGATGATGGTGTGAGATTATAGGTCAATAAAAACTTAACTCCAGTATTAGATGTTCAAATTAAATTTAGCCAAAATTTTATTTCAATGCTGGAAACTCTTAACTATCATTTCCTCTAGTGTTTGAATTTCAGAAACAAAAGAAAACAGACTTACCAAAATTCATATGTTCCTTTATGTAGCATCTGAGAAGTCACACTCTTCCACATCTAATAAACTCTTCTCCATATGTTGAGTCATCTATAGTTCCCAAACTGTTTTTCATGAAATGTCTATGGATTTAGGAAATCTGCTTTGTTGAAATACATTTTAGAAAGGGCGTTGCATTAGATAGGTCAGGGTTTGATATGCTGTTATAACAAATAAACCCAGACATTTAGTTACTTAATGTCTACAAGTTCATTTACCACATATGCATATTCCCCACTGAGTACAAAGTTCTCTTGCAAATCATGAATCCAGTTGATTCTGTCTTGACCCTTTAAAGATTTGGCATATGGGTTAAAGAGAACTGGAAGAATGTGCATAGGACTTTAAATGCTTCAACCTGAAGTAACATGTGGTACTACTGTCAATAGACATGGTCATAGGAAATCATGTGGCATTTCCTAAATTAAGAGGATTGAGAAATATAATTTTTCTATGTGCCTATGATGGAGAGAAGAGCTGGGTTTTGTGAAGGTAATAATAATCCCAACTATTTTGTGAACATCAACTATTGGGCTCACTTCCCCCCGCCCCCATGTACAGAAAGAGCACATACACATGCCCCTACAAGGAAGACATCTTAAAGCTTTATCCAATCCACTGGGCCAGCTCATGGTCTAAGTTCCCTGAGTCACTTACTGTATGTAGCCTTCCATTAAATCTGAGTGTAACAACTCCTGGTGTTCATACTTATTAATTAAAAAGACAAGATATGTCCCTTAGATATATATAGGCACATGTACACTATTGTTAAGTGGGACAGAAAACCCATGAAACTCTCTCCTTTGAACAGAAGAAATAAAGGACACATGGAAGTTGCTTGCACAAAGCAATTCTGAAATCCGCAGGGCAGAGAATTGGAAGGCTTTCTACTCTGAGGGCAGTTGGACCTAATTCTAATTTGTGATGGCCATTCCTTTGTATTGTCCTCTCTTCTCTCTGGGAAGGCTCTTTTTCCCCTCATTATTTTCTTTGGCCAAGAAACATTTTTGTGAATGTTGGTGAATACATACAAGGTATTTTTAGCCCTGTTCACACTTGAGTAAGGTTGGGGGACATTTTTGTTTTGATTCTTGAGCAAAGTACTTTTGAGATTTCACTGGTAAATACATTTTTATCAAATGAATAATAGATTGCTTATGTGTTTGTCTCTAGCAAACTCCATGGACCAATAAATACACCAGAATTTATTTTTAGACAAATGTACCTGCTTATTTCTTTGTTTTGTTGTCCCTTTCCTTTCCCTATATCTTAGTGGTGACTTTTGTAACTATATGGAACAAGAGTGGGAAAAAGATATATCTTGATCTGATCCTTACTCTGAGTTATTTTATCAACCATGGAGTTTCTGATGAACACCAAAGTTTTAATCCAACATTTTGCTCAATTTCAATCAAATGAAATGTTTTGTTAATTTTTGATCACTCATAATACTTCAAAATCCCATCAGTAGTCATTGGAAGCTAAGGCTTCTTGCAAGACCCTGAAATTCTAGTTTATATCTTATACACTACCTATTTTGTAACTCTTTTTAAGTTAGGTCTGATAAAGGGTAATCTATTAGCACAGAACCAATCAACAACTACTAAGGATATAATAAAACAGTATTTGTCACTGTGTGGACAACTAGACTGGATGAAACTAAAGGTCTTTTAGAACTAATGTGTGTTATTAGACTGTATTTGGTCACTTACATAATAACAAATTCAGAATTTCCATGTTCAGATGAATACAGGTTTAAAATTTCAAATAATTCAGAATTAAACTTAAAACTATTATTTTAAGAACTGACCCACTGGCAAAGTAATTGTTTTTCTTTTAGTTATCATTCAGTTTCTGTTTTTGTAACCATGGGTGTTTATATTGCTAACCATATAAGCTTATTAATGGTGTTGCTTTGCTTTTATGTAGTGATTGGATGCTGCTGTTTCCTGAACGCCTGCTTGGGCACTTGAAATATTTTTACACATTGATAAATTTTCTATAATCTTTTGCAAGAAACAGGCATTGATTTCAGTGAACTATTTTTCAGCATATTATAGAAACAAAAGCTTAAATATGCATATACCCTTGTGATTACTCTATGTATATTTAAATTTTTATTCAAAAACTCGAAATTCTTCAAAATATTTTATCTTTGGCAATTTGTGTCATCGGTTACTTAAGCCCATGTAATGTGGCCCTTTTGGGGGAAATGCTTTCCCATTATCTTTCTCACTCACAGAAACTAATATATTCATTCTCTTCACCTCAACACCTTGAATCTTTACTTTTTTTACATCAGTGAATTGAAACATAATCAGTGAAGTCAATATATTCTGCTGTTCTCAAAAATATATGAAAGCTCCAATCACACAGGCATATTCGTCAGTATCAGCTGACTTAATATTTCAAATCTAAGTACTTAAACAGAAGCCAAGCTGTCAAGAGGTATTTCTTTGTTAGATGTACTTGACTTCTTTATTTTTAAAGCAATTTATCAGTTATAAAGCTGCCTATTACTGTTATTTTTAAACTAAAATAAGCATTATATAAATAATGTGCACCATATAAATAATACAGACATGTAACCAATTCCCAATTAAAAATAAAATTTTAAAGTTTATTTATTTTGAGAGAGAGAGAGAGAGCAAGCATGAGTTGGGGAGCGGGACAGAAAGAGAGGGAGAGAGTGAATCCCAAGCAGGTTCTGCACTGTCAGCAGAAACTCATGAACCACAAGATTATGGCCTGAGCCAAAACCAAGAGCCAGATGCTTTACCAACTGAGCTACCCAGGCGCCACCCCCCCCCCAAATTATTTTTAAGGACTTGAACATAATATTTGGCAGAGAGTAATCAGCTTGATTTCCACTCAAATTTGGCAAAGGGAATTATTAATAGGTCTCTTGGATTTTCCCCAAGTTGATCTCCATGTGCTGGTCACACACAGAATGAAAAAGAGACCAGAAGCAAGCTGCTGCTGCTTTAAGACTCTGGTCACTAAATGAACTAACTCTCTGTGAACAAGCTGGATTGAGATTCAAGAGACTGTTTATTTGGCAAAGACAAGTTGTACAGCAGCAGATCTCTGAATATGATTTTGGTCAATAGAGTTTAATTGCCTGTGTTTAAAGTATTAGTGATTGATTTGCTAACGTATTCAAATGTCCCTTGGCAGAGAATCAGGGGAGATTGATGGAGATCAGAAGACACAGTTGAGCAAAGTCTGAGCAATACTGAAATGTACAGCTGTGGCAATAGGACTGTGAAATTGTGCCCTAAGCATTGTTTTAAATGTTGCAGCATAAAAATAATTTGAGATTCCCTGGGGGAGGGAGGTCGAGATTTATAAAGATTAGGGAATATAATACGGAGGAGTTTAGCTCTTTTTCTATTGCAATGCATAAAGAGAAAAAATAAAATTTGGTAGATAATTTAATAAATCCTCTAATTTTACTGGAAATTTAAGAGTTGTTATGGACTGAATTTTGCCTCTGCCATAATTGACATGTTGAAACCCTTACTCCTAGTATCTTAGAATGTGACTCTGTTTGAGAATAGGATATCTAAAGTGGTAATTAAGGTTAAGTGAGGTCAGATGAGTGAAGCCTAAATCTGAAATGACTAGTGTCCTTAAAACAAGAGCAAGAGACACGAAGAATGCATAGGACATAGGAGACGACAGTCCGCAGGCCAGAGAGGTCTCAGGAGTTACAGGCCCCGACTGGCACTTAGGTCTTGGACTTTAGTCTCCTTATTATGAAAAACTAAAGTTCTATTCCTAAAACCACCTAATCTGTGGCATTTTGTTATAACAGTACTAGTAGACTAATACAAGAGTCCTCATGTTTCCCTAAAATGTCTAATATTTGGTTTTATTGTTAATATAATTTTCTGTATATGGACATATTTTCAGATTTTCAGTGATCCTATGAAAGTTTCATAATTCTTATCACAAAATATGTGACTCTTCACATTATGGTATGTTTTTCCTCACTTAGCGAAGTGAGTGATTTTTTATTAGACTAAGTTCGGTTTCCACAGTCCAAAGCTGGTTACATACAGCAAGTCATACTTTTATGTATGAAAAAATAACTTGTCAGTACCCATCCCCAAGGTTACCTTCAGGTTTCTTAACGAAGGGGAGGATTTCAATTCTTTTCTTTGTTGTGCTTCATAGATTTCAATTAGGTGGAATAGTGGTGTTGACAGAAATACTGGCATTTATTTATTTTTTGTGAACATGAGTGTAATTTTTAATAAATATTTTTTGTTGACTGTGTTAACGTTAGATCTTATTGCCATAATTACAAAGAAGGACATTATGATCAAGGCATCTGAATGAAGTATTTTATATTTTGCATCTTTTACTGTAGGGAATTTAAAGGAAGATGGCACAGGTAGAAAGCATTAATACAGAGAATTAACTTTTTTAAGGTTTTTATTTGATAGGTTGCTAAAGATCTCCTTGCCAGAAAGTGAAAACCAGTTAATGTTGGTCACTATGGTTTTAGTCAGAGACTTTCTAATGTTCAATATCTTCTGATTAGGTGAAAGCAGATTTATTTTCTCTTTAAAAATAATTTATTTATTACATTTTTTTTACATTTATTTATCTTTGAGAGACAGACAGATCATCAACAGGGGAGGGACAGAGAGAGAGGGAGACACAGAATCCAAAGCAGGCTCCAGGCTCTGAGCTGTCAGCACAGAGCCCGATGTGGGGCTCAAACCCATGAATCGTGAGATCATGACCTGAACCAAAGTCAGACGCTCAACCGACTGAGTCACCTAGGCGCTCCCGAAAATAATTTATTAAAAATGTTTATATACATGCATATGTATGCTTAGGTATATATACACACAATAAAATGTTCTTTGTGTCTATAAAATTCCAGATATGATTTTTACAAGTTATTCATATCATTCTTATCTATGTTGTTTGTTCAGTATACATAAAAGAAGAAAAAGAATAACAGAAATTAATTTTGTCTAATTTCATTTAACATTTACAGTAATCCATCCCCTATAAAAATTATTTACTGTTTGGTTCAGGTCACCTGTAATAATGCAGACATAAAACTCTAGTTAAGAAAGTATAAACTAAAGCTTGTTAATATCACATCATATTTTCAAAATAAATTTATTTTAATGATAAAGTGAATAATATCTATTGGTACACCAAATATCCTTTCATTCTTTAATATCAAATTTATATAATTTTCCTTTTAACTGAATTCAGCATTAATGCAGCATATGAAATGTATAAAATTTGAAGACTAATATCAGAGAAGCAGTTGGTTAAGAAAGGATTTTTTGGTAATTTCATTATCAATGTAAATCGAATGTCATTTGGGACATGTCTGTTCCTTAATATATAGCTATTTTGAGCAGTTTTGTGTTCTATAGAATATACACATCTTAAAATTTGACAATTTCCTCAAAACTGATACTTTCATTGCCTTAGTGGCCTCAACTTCCTGCCTCCATTACTTTCTGGTTCTTACAGCTCTTTCTTCATTGATCTATTATAAATATGCTATTGATATTTCACTTATTTTGCTTATGAGGTTATTCCCTTAAGAAGAGAAGATACCTATGATAAGAGAGTTTCTTAAGTTGCATTTAAGACACAATAGATTTTTTAAGACACAATGGTTTGTGACCTAATTGCATTCGATTTAAATCCCCATTTTCTTAAAAAAATTTTTTAATGGTTTTTTATTTATTTTTGAGAGACAGAGAGAGACAGAGCGAGCATGGGAGGGTCAGAGAGAGAGGGAGACACAGAATCTGAAGCAGGCCCCAGGCTCTGAGCTGGCTGTCAGCACAGAGCCTAATATGGGGCTCAAACCCATGAACTGTGAGATCATGACCTGAGCCAAAGCTGGACGCTTAACCGACTGAGCCACCCAGGCACCCTTTAAATCCCCATTTTCAAACTAAGTAGTTTAAAAGTTTTTCTGCCTCTTCTTCATTTATTTTTCTAATATATCCTTTGTGTGTGTGTGTGTTTCTCATGTCTGTATTCCTTAACTTTCTCCTAACCATGTTCTTAGAAATCTCATACTCACTCAAGCTACTGTCCATGACTGTGCTATATGCTTTTTTTTTCAGATAATGAAATCCCCCAGAGAGGGTCTAAAGAAAGGTGAGACTTTTGATGATTTTGTTCTTGTTGTTAGTAAATATAAGAACTTATTCCCCCAAGAAGACTTCAGCTCTGTGGCTGTTGAGAGACTTGACTCTAGAATTTCAGTAATCTCTGCAAAATAAAGGAATTTAGGCCTAGAAGTATTTTTTAGTCCAGTCCATTCTGTATGGGAAGAACAATCCCATGAAATTTTCTTCTACTTGCTGGGACAAAAGAGAAGTGCAGACTAATCACAGCAAGCTTGTTCAGAAGTGACAATAATGATAATTATAATAACATCTTCCTTTTGTAGAGAGGAAGCATTTTTTTCTAAAAATTATTTAAAATAATTTTAATGATAATCCAAAGTAACTTTATCAAAGGTTTAAATAATACTATAACCGATTACTGTGGAAATGAAATATTTTCCAGTTGTTTTGCATTATCAAAATATTATTTCCTTCAAGTTCATGTATTATATCCACAGATGCTTCACATTTGCATTCCTAATTTGTAGAGCTGCATTTTGTTAAAATTAGATGTTTTCACTATGATGGTTGTCTTTGAAGAAAAAAATATCTACCTTCAAGGTCTACTTTTCTACTTATTTTCATTTATTTTGTTCTGAAAAAGCTTATCATATACTCGATAACACACAGGCTAGTAAAATGAAAATCATCTTTTCAAGAAAGGAAAAGTTATATCCATTTGATTCTCACACTTTTTTTCCTTACTAGGTATTTTAAATCTCTTCTATGAACTTTAAAAAGCCTGTCAGATTTACATTGTTTTAAAATTATGATATAAAGAGGATTTTCTATCAGTTCTTTGAATATGCCATAAATATGCTTTATTTCTTTAAATTCTTAAGTGATTATGTGTAGAATGCCAGCTCAGTCTAAGACTAGAATCGTCATATTTTCTAACTACATGGTCATAAAGAAAGCAATAAAAATTTTTATGAAAATCTGACTCATATGACCCAATACCAAATAAAAATCTAAGCCAAGCCAACAAGCATTTGGAAATTACCTAGTGGAAAGACAGCATTATGCTGAACTTGAATTAACAGATAAGATTTTTAATTTTAAAAAATCAATAATCAGGGAGATATGTATATATTTAATTAACTATCTAGAAAATATATACAATCAATTATATATCAATACATAATATTAGATATAATCTCAGTATAAATTGGTATAATTTCTTTTCTTTAGTATGCCTTAAAAGGACATAGGATAGAGTGATGGGAAAGAAAGATGAAAAGACAAAACTAGAAAGGATTGAAGCAGGACCATAAAAAGAGTTGAATTTCATCAAATTGGAGTCTAACAAGAATAAATTAAAACAAAGATGACTGGGATTGAGGAAAACGTGGTTGATAAGAACACTAACGTGGGAATGTTGACCAGGTTTGATTTGCTTATCTTCTGTCTCTCCAAATTCCTTCTCCATCTTATGTCCTTCTCTGCTCCCCTCTCTGTCTTGGGAGGCTGACTCTACAGGTACACGACAGGTCAGGTCCCTTTGCCCTCTGGTGTCCAGTGTGGTAGTGTCAAAGGGTCGCCAACAGGCTACAGGAGGGCAGGAAGGAAAATCGTTGGGATATACGACTTCCTACTTTCCCCCTTGCTAGTTTGTGGTTTGGAAGTGCCTGCATTTCTCCACAAAAGAATGACAGCAGTAAGTGGTTTCTAATGGCATTGCTCTCTCTCTAAACACCTACAGACCCAGGTGGCTCTCAATTTTGCTATTTTCTTAAAGCTGTACTATTCCTTCTTAATCTCTTTAATCTTGCCCATACTTTGTAAGCTGTACCTTTATGAATTATTTGAATTATCTTTTTAGATGTTGTTTTAGATGTTGTTATTAATATATTCAGATATTTTCATATATAGATACCCCAAAATTCATGTAACAGCTGGTAATAGAGAGTGGCCCCAAGGGAAAAACTCACAAAATTGGGTGATGAAAAACAAATTCATTTTATGAATCCTCAGAACACCTCCATGCTAAAAGATACAGGGAAGTGATAAAATGTGGCATAGAGTGGTGGGTCACAATGATACCAATTATCACCATTGATACCAGGGATGGAGTGCAAGTGAAAGCTAAGGTATTGTGAGACAAATGTAACTGGTACTTGGTGGCTGTGGTAACAAAGTTGACTGCTGCTGTTGACTGCACTAGAGGGTATATATGAAGTGCAAAAATAAGAGAAAGCTCTGAATTCTTATCCAAGACACAGGTTGACCTCTATCGGGCTACCTTTATGGTAGATATAACTTTGGGGCATACATGGCTGAAGACTGATGACAAGCATTAATTGTAAGAGTTGCAGAGCTGAGAGCCATGTAAATAACTCAGTAGGGCACTGATTGAGAAGGAATGGAGGATCTCCCAGGAGCAATACATATAAGAAATTGAAGAAGCAGAATACACATGGGGAGAAAATGAACTGCAGTGCCTTACTGTAGAGATTTCCACGGATTTTATGAGGAGTTCTGAAGCGAGGATGATATTTTACAGGTTCTGAATTGAGGAAAAGGAGCCAGATTTGTTGTCCTATTTTCAACCAGCTATTGGACTTAAGGTCCCACTGTAAGGGGATGTTTTTCAGTTAATATATTGCTGAATAACAAACCACCCACAAGTTTATAAGCTTAAATAAAAGTAACTCAATATTTTTCATGATTCTGTGCATTTCCCGGCGATTCTTCTTTTGGTCTCACTTGGTGTCATTTATGTGGTTACATCCAAATGGTCATTTCATTGAGGCTCTTTGTCACCAGGACTAATTTGGCTACCAGTTTTGGTGGGTGACCAAGATTTCAAAAGCAAAGGTCAATGTTAATATATGCTGGATTACAAGTTCTAGAGTCCAAGGATGCATAGACTAAAGCAATAGTCATTGCACTCTCGAACTATTACTTTAATCACTTTATTTATTTATTTTTAAATGTTTATGTATTTTGAGAGAGAGGGAGAGAAAGAGTGGGAGGGAAGAAGGTTGAGGGAGGGAGGGGCAGAGAAATAGGGAGAGAGTATCCCTATCAGGCATGGAGCCTGATGCACGACTTGATCCCATAAACCGTGAGATCATGACTCCAGCCAAAATCAAGATGCTTAACCTACTGAGCCACCCAGGTGCCCCTCACTTCTGTTTATTTTTTGTTCGTTGCATCCATGAGATAACAAAGAAAGGAATCACTCTATTTGCCATGGCAACTGGTTCCAATTACCAAGGAGAATTTGGATTACTGCTATTGTATGGATGTAGTTTGAGACATTTCTGGGAGTGTCTCTTAGATTTCTCCTATTCAATAACACTGCCCAGTGGGAAATTTTGCAGACACAGCACTGTTAATAGCTGAGAATATTTTGGTTTGATTAAAACCATAAAAATAAGAAAATAAAATAGCTGTGTTACAGGAAAGTGTTCAAAGGAAAATGAAATGGGTGTTATCCAATCTGGCCTTTTTCACATCTGTGTTTGGATGGTTTCTGGTAGCTACTGCATGTTAAGTATTTGTATACCATCCACTCCTTTTTTCAAATACCTTATGTGAAGAGGTTTAGAGGATGTTTTATAATTGCTGGAAGGATTTGTGTATCTTTGGTGCTTAAACTGTGACATAGTCAAGCTCTGAGAATTATAACTGGAATTTAAACTAAAATTGACTGATCTATTTTACATTTGTGGTTTTGAACTGAGCCACATGAGAAAAATATGTCTTCTTTGTAAAAATTAAAAACTATTCATGTGAGTTGGGCTTATATTAATAATTTTAATTTACTGAATTTGAAAGTCCTACTTCATATATTTTGGAATATCTTGCTGATAAACTTTAAAGCTTGACTAGTAGGCTCCGAAGAGCTTTAAATGGCTATTGAATATGTTATGTTTAAAAATTATTTTAAATATGATAGATGAAATTACATTATGGCTTAAATATGAGAATTGAGTCTCTTCAGTCAGAATACATAGAACATTAATCAAATTTCCTGAGAAAAAGTCCTAGAATTATAAATAGAATAAAGTAACTTGTATGCCAAGTGAAAATAGATTTTAAAACTTGTTGTTACAATAACTGAGCATGAGTTTTAAACCCAAGACACAAATAATGGTCATTTTGGGCACAAAAGAAACTCCTGGTATTAAAATATAATATCAATTCTTAAGAGATCCCAAGGTTATTTTTTCTTCTTGCAAAAAAAAAAAAATTAAAGCTCATTATCATAGCCTAAAAGGTCCCATGATTCAGGACTGATTACATTTCTGCAATTAGGACTCTTAGTTGCTTCTCCATAGGACTTTTGCCCCTTTCTTTTATGTAGGCCTCAACCTGAAAGTTGTCTTTTCCTGACCCCAATGTTTTCAAGCACTTCCTCCGTCATGTTGTTCCCCACTCCATAAGAATGTCAGTCCCTAAGTGATCTTCTCTGATTGGTTTTGGTTCATTGTATTCATTTGTCCATTGGAAGATAAATTGTCGGAGGGTTGTGCTGTTATCTTCAGGGCTGCATTTCTAAAAGTTAATCCTTTGATCATAATATATGCACAGTCAATATTTGTCAACTAAGGTTAACACCCATTTCATTCTCTTTTATTAATATATCTTCTGACTCCAGAATCTGAAGGTAGGAAGATATGTTATCTATTGTTTTAAATTATAAGTATTAGTTGATAGTGTTAAACAATACAATTTTATAAACACAGGAAGTTCAATTTTAGTCCACAAAAGAAGAGAACTATCCAGGTGATCAGGACCTGGAGATAAACAACCTTAGTGTCCTCCCTGCCTCTATCGGAAGACAGACTTTGAATTACCATCAAACTACTGAGCATCTAGCTCTGTTTGTATTTGTGAGTCTACCAATATACTTACTATCAGATTTTTATTATTTAATCATAAAAGTAAGTGTTTAAAGGTGTTTTGGCACTGTACAAAACACAATAAAATAAGTAGTTTTACTTTTTGATCTCCAACAGCATTATTTGATTATGACATGTATATTGTAAGAAAAAAGTTTATACACTCTATAGTTTGTATTCATTTTTGTGACTTTAGTGATAGGTTATGTATAATTTAATTCTATAAAACTTAGTCTCTGTAAATGTATAAAAATCCAAGCCAAATAAAATTTACATAGACCATAAGATCCAGAAAGCCATGAAGAAATAATCTCAGTAAGGAGCAAACAAGTTGTTCCATGTCATTCCTTGTCCACTTAAACCCTTATTATATCGGGAGTGTCTACAAGGTTCTTTTCATAGAGACTTTCATGGAGTAATTCCCCCTCATTTCATACTATCAGGGAATGATTTTTCATATGTTAATATGATGGTTGTGTTTGGTATAGTAAAGACTAAACTGTGGGCCAAATAACACTTTCAAAAATGTATGTTTAAGAAATGGTGGAAATACTCCATGTTAAATCTTTCCCCCTTCATCTTTTAAGAATTTTAGCCATTTTGGAGAGAAGATAGTCTGTGGTCTGATTTAGTAATGGGATGGGGTAATCACTGGTGAATCCTGCTGGAGGATGCCTCTCAGTCCTGAATCTCCCAGACAGCTCCTCCTTTCCTACTCTCTCTGCCTCATCTAAATGTAAGGCCTGTTGAGAAGAAACCATAGCATGCCTACACTCTGTGGCTTATATGTTTGTAGCCTGCTCATATTTTGTAAAGCACAGGGGAGGTGTGTATGTGTGTGTGAATGTGTGATATGTGTGAATGTATGAAAAACCAATAAATAAACATGGGACAGGTAGGAAGGTCTTTACAGTTTGATAGTGTCAGCCTCTCGGGAAGACCCAGTGAGGCCAGGTTCTTCCCAACTTTTCAGTCACATGAGAAGTAAAGGTTGGAAGAAGGAACCAGCTGAGTTACTTCAGTACATGCCCACACTATCAGTAGAGTGAATTCTATTAGTTAGGGGGAAAACCCTATCCCATAGTTATGGAGGAACATCTATCTGTTTTTCACAAGACCTGGCCTAAAGTTTAAAATGCAAAAAAAAAAAAAAAAAAGGCACTTTATTTAATGCTAAACATGAAAAAACAAAATATGCCCAAATGTGGAAATTTGTTGTTGTTGAATGTAAGAATCCCCAAACAGTGAATATGTAAGTTCTACGTTTCCAGGTGAAGAACATAGTGGACTGAGTAAATAATTTTCATGAGGACTGGCTAGAAGGTCCTTCATTTTGTGTCAATAGAAAATTCTTTCTTCAAGTATATTGTATGGTATTTTGTTTTAGTTGCTGTTATGTGGTTTTTATTTCTCTCTACAAATGTGTGTGTTTATAAATGATTGGTAGTATTGATAAAAGTAAACATTTGAGTGGTTTTTTCAATTAAGTGTCAATGGGATATTGAAGCATCATTTGTGTCAAATCATGTCACCTACTACAAATCATTCACAGTTTTGCCTCTCATGAAAGATTTGGAAACTTACGGAAATGTCAAATATCACAAAATTTCCATTGCCAAGCAAAAGCTTGCTTATGTGAACATTGAAACACCTCTTACTCTTGCCATATGTTAGTCTTTGTTTTGTTGTTAAGGAAGGATATTCGCAGATAACATGACATGACTTTCCATATGGGTTTGAACTGACCTCTGGTCTACTATCTAAAATACTAGGCTCAGAGACAGGAAAAGGTAATTCATTTAAAAAATCATTGTGCTGCTAACTTCTTAATATTTGGGGCAGAGAATGGGAGCCCATTTACTTTAAGAACTTTAAATAATAATTTTGTGTTTAAATATTTCTTGTTTTGTGTTTGAGAGACTGAGAAAAGAGAAGACACTACTTAATACAATTATTTGATAGAAGAATTTTATTCATGGCTTCCTTCCTTGCTGGATATTTTTAACTACATAAATGAGGAAAATATTTCAAGACACAGCAGGTACCATCAAGGACTTTACTTGGGGAAAACAAACAAGCAAAAGTCTAAATGGCACTTTGGTCAAACTGCCACTCTTTAAAAGGTTAAAGTCAGGGGATGATGTAAATTTTTCAATACCTGGAGGATGAGCTGCTGTAGGCCGAAGTCAATAGTGATAAATCCCTGTACATTTCCAGGCCGACTGAAGATTTCAGATATTGGAAATTACCACAGGATGTACTCTTAAGGTCATTTTTTTGTTTAATGTTACGTTTTATGTCTTCAATGCTCTATTTTATTCTGCCTTTTGTTTATATGAGCCAAGTTTTATTTGCTTACCTTGTGTGTGCATGTTTTAGTTCTGGTAAAATAAAAAAAAAAAAAAGCCATAATGTCTGTTTTTAGTTATTGTGTCCTTTCCCTTTATGCCTTGAGGAAATAGATAGAGGTCAACCAAATGAGAAAAGTAATGGCTATTTTGCACTTGCTAAGGGAAGAGAGTCACCCATTGTCACTCTTGTTTGGGCAGAGACTCACAGGCAGGCAGAGGAGCTGGGCAAGCTTTCCTGTGGAAACCGGGGGATGCTTCGGTGTGCCCTACATGGGGCTGTGGGCACCGAGGAGATGGAGGCTGGCAGAGTGGAAGCAGGACATCCTGTGTGTTTGCTTAGGGGAGCTTTCTCTGGCTAATCCTAAATTCCAAATGGAGAACAAGAAATAGGGAAACTGTCAGTAATTAATCAGGTCCTGCCATTTTAAAAGGCCTGTTGTTACAGAAGATTTTTTTTGGCTTCCTGGACTGTCACTAGAGATGGCAGTCTAGCTCCTGGACAGGTTGCTGCAGTTATGGGTTAGAGTTCTATCCTCACACACAACCTGGTCAGTGTCTACTCCATCTCTCATGTCATGACTTCAAACCAAGGAGATCCTCTGTTCTCAGATATCTAGCGATTCCCACAGACTCACCTCCGGTGTGTTTTTTTCATCACCCTGCCTGAGGTATGGCAGCCTCCTTCACCTCAAACCTTTGCATTTTCTGTTTTCCTTTCTGAAACTTTTATTGCCAAAAAATGTACGTGGCTTTGTTGAATTCTTTATTCTGGTCTCTGCTCAAACACTGCTTCTTCAGTAAGACTGTCCCTCATCATCCTGCACCCAACTCAGCCCAGTCTACTCAATTCACTGTGTCCCCTTCTCGGAGATGATTATTATTGTGAATTTTTTAGTTAACATCGGTCTCTCTTTCTAGAATTTAAACTACATGGCATCATGGATATTGCCTTTTGCTCACTGCCATATTCCCTCTTCTTACAATAGTAAAATGTACAAAGTAATTGGCCATGTATCTTCAATTGAATGAATAAAGCTTGTATTCCTGATTTAACAAATTTAGAAATAACTTGTCATCATGTTAACCATGAAAATCTTAGCTCATTGTTTCTATTCTCCCCTTTCTACTTGTCATAATTAGTATTTGTTTTATCACCTGGGGTTTTTCTAGATGCAAAGTTTCTATCTCATAATTATACTGAATTTAATATGTATATCAGAAAAATTCAGTAACATAGTATCATTTAAAAACAGTCAGGAATTTAAAAAAAACACAGAAGGCAGTCTTAGATAGCTAATTTTGTCTAAGTCTCTCTGCCTGTTTCTCTCTTTAGGTAATAAGTCAGCTAAACACCCTGTTCTTAAGGGTGATGGCCTCATAAAGAAGTGGTCGTGTAGTGTCCCCTATTCCCCAGGGCCTGGTGCTTCCAGGAGTGTCCCTAGTGTGTGCTGCATGTGCTCTGCTGCTTTGTCCTGGCTGCTTTGTCCTCCAGGCCAGTTGTCTGAAAAAGGTCTCTGTTTGTTGTGAGCAAATGTTGGTCCCTGGATGGAATGTGTCATATTTTATCTAAGTGTGCTCTGGTAATATTTGTAAAGTAAGACCTGTTACCACCTCCACCAGAACCAAAACTCCCATATCAGGAGACATGGTGTGAGCAGGAGTTTGGGCTGGTCTCCTGGGGGTGGAGGAAGGCCTTGCTGGGCCTGAGGCAAGTGTGACAGAGGTGCTGGTCCCACCTGAGCAGAGAGGCATGGGGCTTGGTGCAAGCAAGTTAGACATTAGTGCCGGCACTGGGCGTGTTCTCACCGATCCCACAGGTTGCCCTGTGCTCACGCGGAAGGGCTGGGGACGGAAATGGCCCCAACTAGTTGTTCTGTTCCCAGAAGGGTCTCATGGTGAACGCTGCCTGCCCCTCCTGGGTGCACTCTGAAATGAGTGAATTGCATCCCTGCTGTGGTGCCCCAGGCATTCTTCAGGTCACTGTTGTCATGCTGTGTGTCTGCACTTCTCCCCGAGAGCAGCACAGTGCCCTCTGACCTTTAAAACCCCAGACTTTAAGCCCTGCTTGTGACAAGAACTCGTGAATTTTGGCCTCTTTTGCTTTCAAGGTCAGTTGTGACCCGGACTCATTTCCCGCATGGGCTCCACGATGGGCTAATTTGTCCCTTGTCTTTCTCTGTCACCTCAACTCCTACCCCACTGCAGTGGCCACAACTTATTTCTTTCCCAAATGGCACCTTTGCCCCTCTACCTTCTTTAGTGTGGCCTTTTCTCTACTTTAAGTGTGGAGTTCATTCCGCAGGTCTTCAGGCCAATTTCTGGGCTGTTTGGGAAGACTTGACAGTACCTAGTTGTGTTTGTGAGTCAAGGGCAGCCTAAGGTCCTCCTACTTCACTGCGATCCTCCCGACTCTGAAACACACATTCCATAATTTATATAAAATTGACAAATTCTAAAAACTGACACATGAAGAAATAGGATACATGAACTGTTGTATATATAGAATAGAAACTGAAATTTGTGTTTAAAAACCAAGTTTTAAAACTTTCAATATTCAAGTCTTCTTCACAGTATTTTACATTTGTACATATTTAGAAATAGTATTTTCCATTTTTATTATCTTTTATTTATAGAAGTATGTTTTTTTCTTCTTTATCTTATATTCTGACCTCTTAGTCTTTATTTATTCTAGATTTTTTGTAATTTTCTAATATTTTGTATGCACATAAGCACATATTCTCATATTTGAAAAAAAGAGTTTATTTCTTGTCCTATGAACTGTGTGATTTTTCCCCTCCACAAGTTTTTAAAAATGTTTTTATTTATTTTTGAGAGAGCGAGCGAGTGAGAGAGAGAGAGAGAGAGAGAGAGAGAGAGCGTGAGCAGGGGAGGGGCAGAAAGAGAAGGAGTCACAGAATCTGAAGCAGGCTCCAGGCTCTGAGCTGTCAGCACAGAGCCCAATGTGGGGCTTGAACCCATGAACCATGAGATCATGACCTGAGCTGAAGTCAGATACTCAACTGACAGAGCTATCCAGGTGCCCCTTCATTAATTTTTAAAGTAGGCTTCATGGGCACTGGAACTCACGACCCTAACATCAAGAGTTGCACGTTCTGCCAACTGAGCTCAATAGGTGCTCCAATTGAAACAAATTTTTAACAAAATATTAGCCAATAAAATCCAGCAGCATATATGAAATAAAACATCATGACCAATTAGAGACTATGCCAAGAGTTCAAAGTCATACAGCAGCCAAATGAAATAAATGTCACACAGTTTAGGAGTGCCTGGGTGGCTCAGTCAGTTAAATGTCCAGCTTTGACTCAGGTCATGATCTTACAGTTCACAGGTCCAAGCCCCATGTCCGGCTCTGTGCTGACAGCTCAGAGCCTGGAGCCTGCTTCAGATTCTGTGACTAACCTGTCTCTCTGCCCCTCCCCTTTTCACATTCTGTCTCACTCTCTCTCTCAAAAATAAATAAATATTAAAAAATTTTAATTGTTTTAATCTAATGCAGTCACTAAGAAATAATTTTAAAAAGAATTCTTTTCCATTGATGTTCATGGTAAATATTGGTCTGTAATTCTATTTTCTTTTAGTTTATTTGTGTCATTTTGGTCAAGGTAATTCAGGCTTCACAGAAGAGTAAAAGGTGTTCTTTTTGTTTCTTTAAGGGGTTACTTTACTAGCTTATATATCCTCGTGGATTGTTCACTTAGTTTATGCAGGTCACTAATGAAGTTCTAAGTAGAAATAACATTCTAACCCATCCCATATAATAGGGTTTCCCATATCAATGTCTGTTCCCATATCTGACATACTATATTTATATTTATTTATCTTACTTTTTGTCTTCTGTCTTTAAAATTCATTAGAATAGAGGTGTGTAGGGGTGTGTGTGTGTGTGTGTGTGTGTGTGTGTATTTATTGCTGCACGCACGTAGAGAATCCCAGGCACATACTAATTGTTTAATAAATATATATTGACTGAATCAATGAAGAATCTCCTCCCTATTTGGCAATTTAAGATTGCAAAACAATAGTCATTACAATATTTTTCAACTTAGAAAATTAATGGCATAATTTTATGTCTTGGAACATGATTTTGGTAAACATTTGGCATAGAGACATAAACATGTTATACACATTGAGGCATTTGAGGGTATTCTGAAGTTAGGTTAGATGTTACATATGTTGTACGTATAACATGGTGGAAACTGCAAAAGCACATTGAAAAGTAAACTGTGATGAAATGGAACACAAGTATCACTAGAATCATAGAGAAGTAGGTGAAAAATTTACACTTTAAACTAATATGAAAATGTCATGTTGATTGCATTATTTAAAATGATCTGAGGGTAAATAAATGTTTTTTTGTTGCTTTTTTTTTTTTTTAATCAACCATAGATCTAGTTCTCTCAAGGTTCTAGTTTCTATGCCCATTCGGAATTATTTTAAGACCATGGGCAGTGTTTTTGTGCTTAATTACATACCTCACATGTGTTATTTTAGTAATGAGAGAAATTAAATTCCAAACTATGGATGAAATAGCTATCAGCGCAGTCATGTCAAAACCCACTGTAGGAATTAAATAAATGACTTGGGTTTCAGACCTTAGAAAGGAGCCAGATGCTTGAGACTAAATCCTGACATTACTAGAGCCAGTGATGTCCCTCCCTGTGCCTCAGTGGCTTTATTTCTATAATAGGAGATAAGAATATAACTATCGCCTAGGGTTTTGTGATATTTAAAACTGTTAATTATGTGTCTAAAGGTCTTAGAGCAATATCTAACATCACGTTATGAAGAGTTTGTTAGTTTTATTCATGGTTTAATTCAGTCTTCCTGACTTATTGCTTGGTCCTTCAGGTTTTCCTATTCTACTTGCTCCTTGTCAAGATGGCTGACGGATAAAGACAATGTTACTTATTCGTCTCTTGGATGAGGGAAGCTCCAGGGTCCATGCTGGTCCTGGGATGTCCACTGCTTCCTGTTCTCTGAATTGTAACCAGCTGTTAACCACGTATGCATACATCCTGTCACGGTGGGCTGATTTCTGCAGTCAGTAGCGTGTTGGCACTAAGTGTTTCTTGGAACCATATCCTTCATGAGACTCTAGCCTCGGCTGGCCTCTCTGTCACCTTATCATCACCCACTACTCATCATCTGTTACAGATGAAATATGTCTTCCCCTGGCCCAATTCATGAGAAGGGGAGGACTTGGCCATGAGAGTGGAGTCTTTATGATTAGGCTTAGTGCCCTTATAAAAGAGATCCATCGGTTCTGTCACATGAAGACACAGCAAGAAGATGGTCATTTATGAACCAGGAACTGGGCTCTCACCAGGCGCCAAATCTGCAAGCTCCTTGATCTTGGACTTCTCAGCCTCCTAAGCTGTGTAAAACAAATGTTTGTTGTTTAGGCCACTCAGTCTATGGGAGTTTGTTATAGCAGCCTGAACAGACTAAGTACATCATTTATACTCCAGTATTAAGGGGAAATAAAAAGTTATTTTGCATTTGCTATTCGTTTCCCTCTCCCAGTGCAACAACTCTGCAAACACATTCTCTGAGCCCTAGAGAGAGAAATTGGGACACATAATTCCACCAATGTTGGCATCCCCGTAATATACTGATGCAGAAGGGAAGGTGTTCCCTTATCTTCCACTCTGTTGACTTTGCACTTCCCTTGAAAGTTTAGTAGTGGATATGAGAGGGTGTGAAAAGAGAGAAGCTATCATATTAATAAAATGTATACATAAGAATATACGGTAGATGCAACATATCTGTTATGCATGCATTCATATTGCATTAGAAAATCGCTCCTTTCTCTTCTTCTATGTTACCAAGTTCAAGTTGTATCTTTCAACACTTTGAACACATCTGAAGCAAAATCATCAGATCTATGCATATGCAAGCTGTCTCTTAATTAATCTCCCTAACCAATTGACAAATTAATATATACATTGGGCTATGAAAAATGCAATGCTAATTTAAGTGTCAGTTATCAACGCTCCAATCAAAAGTTCCCTTTTCAATGTGAAGAGTCCCCTACTTATGCCTAGCAGACAAGGATGTCCTTAAGAGTCTGGAAAAGAACAGCAGAATTTGTATGTGTTGTTCTCTATTAGTTCTTCTCTCATGAAGTGGTGATGTCCCTTTAAGTCACATTTGCACTTTATAGCTCAGGCAGTTAGTTCTATATTGCACATAATTCTAAAAATCTTACATGAAGGTTTGTTTACTGAATTGAATGAAGCTAATTCCTTTTCTTGAATTTAGTAGGAACCCTCCCTCTTTACCAAATTTTTGTAGGATGAATGAGTTTTGTTAATACTTCCAATTGTCACCGTGTTAAAAAAATAAATACAACTTTGCAGGTCATGATGCTATTTGAAGTTCACACGTGAACACACAGTAGAAATGTGAGATCAATAATATCCCAATGCTTGCCTGGAAATAAGTGTGTAAACATGCCCTTTCTGCTTTTAATATGGTCTCTGGAGATTTAGCCCCAGGAACAAAAATTACCAAGTACTGCAGACCCTTTTCTGTGGGTTGAACCTATTGCAAAACAGTTCCCATTGCAAATGACACTGACATACCGTTTCTGTTTGTTATGAGATTTACTTCCTCATGCTTGGCAATTATGAATAACCTTTGAAGGGAAAAGAAAACACTTAGAGCTTGGTAAGTCATGTGTACTGTTTCAGAAATTCCCCCTAAGTTCAAAGAACAAGCAAATATCACTGATGCCTACAGATTTAAAATTCTCTCCCAAAAAATAAATGATAGAAGGAATTTCCTCCTGTTTTCATAGAGCAGATTGCTTTAGAAGATGTGTCCTAAGGAAAATGGGAGAATTTATGGCCTCAAATTGCCTTAATTTTTTAGAACCTAGAGAACTCCTCCATTGCTCCCATTTCTTGCTGCAGTAGTTGTTCAAATGTTTTAAAACGATCAAATCACTTTGATAAAAAGAAAACCATCCTCCTGATAATGACTAAAGCTGACGGTGATACTTGCGGTCACTGGGAAACAGAAAAATGCAATCCATAAAGATAATCCAAAGCCCAAAAGACTGTTCTGTCCTCTCTGGGGCATTAATTACACAGAAGCTGAAAAGAACATTAAAGATAAACATATTCTGTCGTTACTTAAAGTACATTCAGTATTCTTGTAACTCAGAACAAGCATATAGAAAAACCTTATCATTTTCCAGGCTCAACATCGAGTGGAAATGACACATTTAACAGAGAAGGCAATGAAAAAAAGTCTGATATGTCAGAAACGAAAATATTTTTAGAAATTTGACAGAGTACCAAAATAAAGACCCATAATAGAAGTGTATCCATCAAATATAACATATAGAGAGAAATCCATTCCACTGACTTTCCAATTTTGTTCTTTATCAGGCTTATCCTCAGGCTTACTCGGGCACAATGCAATGCATCTTTCTCGGGAGCTCCTGTACATCCTCTAGTTAAGAGTACAAAGAGGTAAATCAGAAGCTGTAAAAACAGACTGTATTCCTTACAAAAGAAGAGATCTCAGTTATTTCAGCTCCAAATAGAGAAGAAATAAGGTGCTTATAATCCTGGTGACAGACAGGCATTTAGGTGACTGGGACTGTCGATTTCAGACCACTGGATGTGAAGCCAGGTTATAATCCGTGTGCTTGTCAGTCTGGTTAGAACATCATACTCAATCCAGCATGTGGTTTGTCAGCCAATATACTGTGATTTAGGACACGCTAGAGAGAAAAATGATCTATTAACAAAAGCACGGTGCCATGTATGCATGCAAATTTGTAAAAGTACAATGCATCTATCCTGATTTTATATATTTGCTTAAGCAACTAATTCTATGTTTCTTCGTTACTATGGGTATTTTCTTTCAAGTGTCTTAAATATTATGTCATCAGAAGGTGACAAAAATGCAGGCTCTGCAAATAACTTATTAAAATGACAAAAATCATTTACTGTATGTTGATGTGAGCTTTTTAACCTAACATTCTTTTTTAAGGCTTATTTATTTATTTTGAGAAAGAGAGAGAGAGAGAGTACATGAACAGGAGAGGGGCAGAGAGAGAGGGAGAGAGAGAGTCTGTTGACACAGAGCCTAACCAGTGGTTGAGCCCATGAACTGTGAGATTATGACCTGGGACTAAATCAAGAATTGGATTATTAACTGACTGAGCCACCCAGTCCCCCCTAACCTACCCTTATTCTTATAAAATATAATTTTGAATATATTATCTAAGAATAGACTAATAGCATATATTGGAACGATGAGTTTATGCATAGCACCACAGTATTTGCTCTGTGTGTGTGTGTGTGTCTGAAGGAGGGACAGAGAGAGGGAGGTATGCATTAATATTCCCATGTCTTAGTAGTTTGTAGAATAAAAGTTATATTGAGGGAATTGCAACAGACAAGTAAACCACTAAGGAAATATTTCACATTCCTTCTTATCGTATTTTTAAACTAATAATCTTTGACCAGTGAATTACTTTCATAAATCATATTCATCTTTATGTATTTTAATGTATTAAATATATGTAAATAGCTATACTAAATGCAAGAAATTTTAATAATTTAATTTTAAGGTGTATCAGACCACACTTATTCACCACTTATTTCCATGTATATGCACTCACTAACGTCACACTAATGTAATGATAAAAAGTATGGGTTTTGCACTCGGAAGCTTGAGTTCAAATATGAATTTTGCCATGTGCCACCTGTGTGGGGTGAGTTACCAAATCTCTCTGCTTTCTCATCTGTGAAATGCGGTTCCTAGCAATCTCTGTCTCTTAAGTTTATTATGAGGATGAAATGTGTTGCTATATCAAAGTCCTTAGAGGATTGTCTCTCTTGGAGTAAGTATTAGTTATAAAAAAAATAATTATATATAACATTTTGTGTTCATTTTAATAATGATAAGTATTATTGATTTTAGGTTTAAAAATTACATCAATTGGTAATTTATTTTGCCGTGTTAATATATATGAAACATGTGAAAGAACTAACATTTTTTGGAAGTTTTCTAATGCTAACTACATATGGAATTGCACGGGCATATAGCTTTCATTACTAAAATGACATGTTAATTCATGAAGTTACTTCCATCTCACCAAACCCTATAGTGAACACGCACCCTTTAGTTACCCAGTCATTTTTGTTAAGTCTGAGTGTGTGCGTCCCTTATGGGCTGTGTCCAGATCGCCACTCTTATGGGTCTTACAATGTAAATCCCATTGGTTTTCAAAGGGAGATGGTTTGGGGGCTCATCTCTCAGTTGTCGGTCCTAAAAGGTAAGGTGCTCAATGTCAGGTTCCGACCCTCTGCTTCTCAGGGAGAAGCTCTGGGTTTTGAGTTCCCTCCTGCTTGTGGGGTGATGTACCAAGAGGGGCTTATGGCAAGATTATTTCCCAGCTTCTTCTTCCCATGTGGACATAATTTTCTTCTCATTTGCTTATTGTGTAGTTTTCACTCAGCTAGCCTTTAGTTGTTATTTTTTAAGCAGCAAATTGTTCCATATACAGCTCTAAGCTCGTGTGTGTCTGTAAGAATGAGTTCAGGATCTCCCTGTGTCTCTTTCATCTAGAATAAATGATGCTGGGAAAATAGGACAGTCACAGGCAAAATAAAGAAATTTGACCTCTCTTTTAAGCCAGACACAAAAATTAACTCAAAATGGATTAATGGCTTGCATATAGGCCTGAAACCATTAAACTCTCAGAAGAAAACATAAGCAGTAAGCTGACTGACATAGGCGTGGCAAGGATTTTTTAATCTAACACCAAAGCAAAAGCAACAAAGGCAAAAATAAGTAAGTGGGGTTATATCATACAAAAATGTTTCTGTAAAGCAAAGGAAACCATCAACAAAATGAAAAGGCAACCTACTGAAAGGGGGAAAATATTCACAAATTGTGTATCTGGTAAGGGCTAGTATCCTAAATATATAAGGAATTATACAACTCAATTGCAAAAAATAAAAATAAAAATATATTATATATATGTATATGTATATGATTAAATGGGCAGAATACTTCTGACAAATATATAAGTTATACAAACACTTTGGAAAATTTGACAATGCTTAGAAAATTTGAAGATAAATTTACCTACAGCTAACATACGCATATATGTTCCCATTATCTCAAATGGTGTACACTTAAACATTTCTATCGTTCCACATATTTGTCAATGGTGGTTATTGCTTTTCTTATTTGTTTGTTTAGTTTTATCAATGTTAGTGAGTGTAGCAATTGCCCTTGTGGTTTCAATTTGTATGTATCTGATTAAAGACTTTGAACATCTTTAGAAAATGGGCAAAAAATCTGAATAGACATTTTTGCAAACAAGACATATAGATGGAAATAGGTATATAAAATATGCTCAACATCATTAATCATCAGGAGAATGCAAATAGAAGACAATGAGATATTATCTCACACCCATTAAAATGACTATTATCAAAAAGACAAGAAATAACAAGAATTGCTAAAGATGTGGAGAAAACTTTGTGTGCAGTTGATGGGAATATAAATGGGTAAATGACCAATATAGAAAACAGTAGAAACATTCCTAAAAAAATTCAAAATAGAACTAGCATATGATTCATCAATTCCATTTATGGGTGTTCATTCAAAGAAATGAAAACACTAACTGAAAGATACATTTTGCTATTTACAATAGCCAAGATATGGAAACAACTTAAGTGTTCATTGATGGATAAATGGTAAATGAAATTGTTACGTGCACACACACACACACACACCATGAACACACACATACACATACACACACACACTATGAAATATTAGATATAAAAAAGAATAAAATCTTGCCATTTGTAACAGCATAGATGGACCTCCAGAACATTATTCTAAGTGAAATATGTTAGTCAGAAAGAGGCAAATACTGTATGATCTCTCTTATACATGGAATTTAAACACAAAATAAAGTTCACAGATACAGGAACAATTTGGTTAAGAGCCATGTGGTTTGGGGAGAGAAACATAAATAAAAAAGTTATAAAAAATTCAGCTACTATGAAAATATTAGATAAGAAAAAGTTTATAATTTGTTAAGATTAAAACATTATACCCCATTTATGTATACACATATACATATTCATAAATATATCTTGATTAATTTGTCAGTAAAATATTGCAAGAAACATACTGTAAACATGAAAAAATACCCTAGATTCTTGACTAAGATACTCAAAATACAAAAAAAGAGTCAAACAATAGCATCAATAATATAATACAGAGTAATAAATCATGAATAGAATAACATTTATCCAGTAGAAAAAATAATGGGTAAATGACATGAAAAAGTATTTCAAAATGGAGAAAATACACTTAGCAAAAGCAGCAGGAAAATGCTTAAATTCATTTACAGGGTGATTCCAATTAGGACCACACTGATTCAGTTGGTAAACACGAAGAAATGTGACAATCCAGTACCTATGGTACAGTACTGCACACTGCAGGTAGAAGTGTGACACAATGCAATCTTTTCGTGAAATGGTTTAGCATTACATTGTGAAGACCCAAGTTCACATATGCCATGATTCAGTAAATCTTCACCCGTGTGTTATACCCCAGAGAATCTCTAGTCCTTGCACCTCAAGAGAGAGCTACAAAGATACTTAAAGTGGCACCACACCAGATATTAAAAGCAGGTGTGGGAGAATGAATAAATGGCAGCACATTGCCACAGAGTCATTATATACCTCATTGAGATCATTGAACTGTAACTCTCGCTAGTTATATGGATGAACTGTCCTAACACTGAGTTGGAACAAGAAAAAGCCAATTACAAAAGAACATACACACGGTGATACTATTTTTGTGGACCTCAACAACAACAGTGTGTCCTTGTGTGCTTGTGTGTGTGTGTTTGTTGTACACATACATTTATATGAAGTGCATGTATAAATCATGGTACATCGAGAAGTGAAGAAATGATACAATTTCATGGAAGGGACAGGGAAGGAGACACGGAAGTTAGGATGGAAGGGTTGGTTATTGGACTTGAGAATGTTTGTTATACTATGGGAAGCATACATAAATGTCACTGTGTATAATTCAAATTGTATCCCTTTCAATATCAATTAATATAGCAGTCTGCATGTTACTAGTTGCCTCTTTTTGTCTCTTTTATATTTCTTGCGACATCTAGAATCTGATTTTTCTAAACTGTAATGCAAAGCTGGAAGAAACTTCAGTTCTTGACATGGTAAGAGAATCCTGGAGGGAGAGAACAAAGAAACAGGATTTTTTTTGGTACAAAAGAAGCAAGAAAAGAAAAGAGAGAAAAAAAGAAAGAAATATTTTATTACTCTCTGTCCTACAAGAAAATTTGCCAAAATTTTCTCAGAGAATCCAGCACTCTGTTGGGAAAACCCAGTTTCCCCTCACAAACTTCTCCTGCTTCTCATATTCCTCTTTCTCACTCCTCCTCCCGCCCCTCCTTCCCCCCTCCTCCCCCCTTCTCCCCCCCTCTTCGTCCTCTTCCTCCTCCTCCTCCTTTTCTCTTTCTAAATAAGTCGGTAATGTTCCTTTCCATTCAGTGAAAAGTAAGTGAAATCCTGATGAAATAATCCTCAGAAAGTATTGTCTTATATTTAGGTATAACAAGGAATACTTAACACTTAAATATAAATTAGAAAATTATGCAGTATCAAATGTGCTATAAAAGAGTTTAGACTTAGCAAATACTGTCATTTGGGATTTTTTTTTGTGACAGTTGAGGGACATTTTACCAAATAGCTAAACAATCAGATCTTAGATTCAGTACTGGCATCTGTGTTTGAAACCAAAAAACATAAAAGAAGGGATTTGATATTTGATATATTTAAAGGGAAAAAAATTCTCCAAAATGGATTCTTCAGATAAAGCAGCAGCAAGGAGAAACAATGAAGGCAAATGTGAGAATATCCCAGAGCAGAGACAGAAAGTTCAAGATTATGGATACATGCACTACAGATACAAAACGGACATAATTCACGTATTTGAAAATTGATGTATAGACCAGAAAAATGATATAGAAAGTATTCAGAATAAATACAAGAACTTTTCCTAAAAGAAAGAAAAAAAAGTTCAAAACACTCACTGTATTTCATTGACTCGAAAACCATTAACAAAGACCAAAAAGATTGAGAGATTTTCTGGTAAACTCTATGATCTTCAAGTTTAAAGAAAACCTGCAACTAATCAGGAAAAAGGAACAGAAGACCACTTTAAAAGGAAAATAAGATGATTTTAGATTTCTCAGCAACGTTAGGAGACAGATGAAAAGAGAGAAACCTCTAGAATGATACTGATGGACAATGTCCATTTCAGCAGAATAATATTTAATGAACCATGGAAAATACAGATATAAAATGTAGTGCAAAAGCTACAATTTTTTAAAGATGCTTAATATGAATAATAATTTAACCCTAATACACTGATTCATAATGTATTTAGATATTTTACCAGTCTATTTAGACAATAAAATGACTAGGTAATTGTGAGAATTCCTAAATTAAAAAAAAATGGATGTATTGAATGTCTACAATGTCTGGTACTTTTCTAGATGCTGAAAATACTGCAGTGAAAGAAATGAAGTTCTTTTTTTCCTAATGGAGCTTACATTCTAAAGGGATGAACACACATTTTTAAAAATTAGGTAAATATATAATATGTTAGATGATAATAAAGGCAACATAGAAAACATAAGTAAAAAAGAGGAATAGGGAGCAATGAATAAAAAGGAGTTTGCAATTTTAAACTGGGTTGTCAGTGGAGATCTAAGTAAAGTGTTATTTGGGCAGATAGGTGTGCATGACTTTCAGAATTCCTTGGGGTCAGGACACCCAGATCCCAGCCCTAATCATTATTGTTTAAGTAGCTGAGGTTGGGGTGCAGAGGAAGAGGGGGTTGGGGGGCATGGAAGGAGCCAACAGCCCCATAGAGGAAAGAAACTTTTGCATTTACCCTCAGGCCTTAAGAGCTGCCCATTGATGCAGCGGGCTTGCTAACTTTGGATGCATTTAAGCAGCAGAAAGCAGAGTGTGACACTTCCTGCCTTGCACACCTCACTTCCTGCACAGGCAGTTTGCTGCCGACCCTGAGCAGGAGAAGGGGAGCCGGGGGAGGACTGGCGGATCTCCATGTAATGAGGAGTTCTTGGTGTATTAATGCATTCAGCAAAACCTTGATAAATAAGAGATAAGAACTGGTGAATGTGATTTTCTTCCTTCCACTGCCCAAGGGCTATCCCGACCATCAGACCATCATTTATTTGTCTTCTTAGAAGAGGGTCCTGCAAGATTAAGTAATCCATAATGTTTGATACTAAGTGATGACCACTTGGATTGGTTTCCTCTATTCCTTTGTCTCCCTCCCTCCCTCCATGCCTTTTTTCATATTGGGATTGCACTCCCTGAAATATAGTAGAATATAGCCTATGCCACAGAATGTGCTTTTGGAGAAACTCAGGAAAAAAATACTCTTGATAACTTTACAAACTGTAACAAATATAAATTGGAGAGTCACAACTAGTTTGTGGAACACGCTTTTCCATAATGGCATCATAACTCTCTAGGGAGTCAAAACTGACCCCTTATTTTTCTGGGAGACTAATTTATATAGATCTATTAGACAATGAATTGTGTTGTAAAGAAATGTCATGGAGATAAGGGTGTTAAGATCTTAGCAGACATTCTGAGACAGACGTCTGTGTCACACACATGGAAGCTGCTTATTTCCTCTCAGGAATTAAGGTGGCTCCATTTGATTCTTTTGGGCGCATGAGGTTCTACTTCCTTTTCTTCATCTAGAAAAAAGAAAAATAACAAACAGTAAGAAAACTCAAGTTGCCATGTATTTATTTAGAATGTTTTTTTATATCTATAGACTTTCTTTTTTAGAATGGGTGTCTCAGGTATTGGGTAAAGGGGAAAGTGGTAGAGAATTAGGAAAATGTAGTTGACACATAGATATGTGTGTGTGTGTGTGTGTGTGTGTGTGTGTGTGTGTGTGTGTGTATCGTGTGTATTCCATTACCAAGAAAAAAGGATATAAATACCATTGTTTTGGGTAAGGAAGTGGTAATCCAGAGGACACCACGCTGAATGTCCTGTCTTCTCAGAATAAATCTGATGTCAACAGCTCTTGCAGTGGACAATTTTGTGCAAGATCAGCCTGTGCTGATGACATCTTGTCTCATCCTACTCTATGAGTCTTATGATTTTCTACCCCAGAGCCCTTCCAAGATCTTTTCTAATACTTACAAATGTGACCCTGGACTGTTGGAGAACTTATATCTAGGGCCATCTTTTAGCCATATGGATAAATGCTCCAGCTACCCTGTATTTCAGGAGAAAAATTCTGAAAGGCATTGCTTGGGGGCTAGTAGCAGAACCCAGCCCAGCTGCATAGTTGTGATCTGTGCAGAGTGCTTCCCTCACTGGGTTCTCCGCCTTCTGTGTCTCTGTCTTTTGGTTCTCTCCCTCATTCCTGCAGTCATCTTCCCAGTAAATACCCCCACCTACATCATGGATTCAAGCTCTTCCTGGAAGGGAAGTTCTTTTTTTTGGTTAATGTTTATTTATTTTTGAGAAAGGGAGAGACAAAGCATGAGCAGGAGAGGGGCAAAGGCAGGGAGACACAGAATCCAAAGCAGACTCCAGGCTCTGAGCTGTCAGCACAGAGTCCAATGCAGGGCTTGAACTCATGGACTGTGAGATTATGACCTGAGCCAAAGTCGAACACTTAACCCACTGAGACACCCAGGCACCTCTGGAAGCAAAGTTCTAGTAAAATAGGGTTTCTCTTTCTCGGGGAGAACACCACTCTTTCAGGTTATGATCTTTATGTTGCCGGGAAAGAGAAGATCTGATGGTAAGCCATTAGAAGAAATGAAATGTTTTGTAAAGGAAGGGAACAGCAAATAAACCACTGAAGGCAAGCTTCAACTTCTACATAGTTTTGTGAAAGGATGACCCTATTTATAAGGTTAAGGATTCTCATAGATATTTCAAATTGTTTTTCTAATTGCACATTAGTTTTCATGATATAGATGATCAAAATTTTGGGCGGGGGGACAAAATTACAAACTCTTTCGACAGTGTGATATATGTAGGCAACTTAAGGTAAATGCCCCTTACTACCTACCCTGCATCCACCATCACCACCGCCATGGACTGAAAATAAAGAAAGTAAAAGTTTATACAAAGTGCTTCTGAATATTGAAAATTAGTGACAAGACAATTTTTTTTCACAAAGTTATTTTGTGATCTAATGACACCCAGGGGAGCAAGATTTTAATATAGTCAGATTGAAGGCATTACACACAAAGAAAAAGCAATCCATTGAAGTTCACTCAGTAAGAAAACTTAAAGAAAGAATCCCAGAGGCAAATCCCAGGGACAGAAAACCAAGCCTCACTTATCATTTTAATCATATTGTGAAAATGGACACATCAGAATATTTTCTAACTCCTCTTATTTTTACGTCATGCTTAAAATATAGATGTAGCTTTGGGATTAAAGTGTGAGAGGAAACTGAGAAAAGAACCATTTTTTCCTCATGAATTAGCAGATAAGGGATATTGTGTTACTATATGGAAATATAATGGAATATGTTAGACCTAGATTATGGTTTAATCTATTTGAAAAAACTTAGAATTTTTATCCATTTAGATATCAATGTAAGATATTGCATAACAAAAGGCAGAAATTGTAGGCTAATTGTAGTTGGGTTTAAGGGAATGGTAGTTTATGAAGATTATAGATTTAGAAGCCTCTTTTTCCTTTAGCTTTTAATTTCCAGCTAAAAATCAAGTAAGTTTATATAAAATAGTCAATCACTTTATAGTCTGATTCATGTTCACATGTAGGCAGTTCTCATAAGTAAATTAGTTCCACTTTTATGCTTAATTCAGGATCTTCCTTTAAGCACTTTAAACTTTTTATTAATTTACAAGGCTTGATTTTATTTTAAACAATTAATTGCTTCCTATTGAACACACTTGTAAATTTATTTTAGAAATTCCTGCATACTTAAACAACATATGCAAATCTAGTAAGTTAAAGATATGAGTATAGTAAAAATAGTTTGTTAAAAATTAAAACTCTCTGCATTAATTAAAAATGTCTTACATCTTTCAAATTAAATTCATAAATCTAAAATCAGGTTCATTTTCTTAGATTGAGATCATAGGTCTGACTTATTTTTTCATTATAAGATAAAAATTTTCAAAGATAAGAAGTACTCCAAATAATAACCAGATTATACCAATTAACAAAATTTATTAGTGTGATATATTTAATCTATGTATTCACCTCTATAGTCATTTCCCTGTTTAAACAAACTTGAAAACTCATTTATCTCCTTGGGTAATCAAATTTTCCTTATCAAATAGTTAGGAGTTATCAGGTCAACTATTTAGGACCACATGATATTTAAAATGTGAATATAGGTTGCAGTAGTCCCTGGAGGCTACATTTCTTAGGCTTAATCATTTCCTATTACACAGGGACATACTGAGGGATTTTTGTCATTTGATGATATAAAGACTATCCATTGCTAATGTTTCCATCATTACATTGAGGTTGATTTCAAATATTCATTGTTCAGTTCAAATTACCTCCATACCTAAAATGTTCATTTGATTAGGTTAGATGTAAATTTGCACACACAGTGTTGCAGATAACTTATTTTGCAACTTACTCAGATTATTTATTACATAAGAATTTAATATGTTTTTCAATACTTAAAAAATTTAGTAACACTCTCAATTCTAAATATCCCAATAACTTTATCTGACTGTCTGTTAACAATCTGAATGTCAGGCAAATGAAATCAAAAACGGAAATCAAATTGGAAAATCAAATTATCTCTCTGGGTCCAATAAAACTGTACCAAGCTGTCTCTCAATCATTTTAGACATGCTGTATCTATGCTCTCTTAGTAAAATTAGAATAATAATTTGTATTCTCATGCAGCCTTCAAAAGGAAGAGAAAAGTAGTATTCCCATTGCCATAAAGAACATTAAAATGACAATCCACTTTATATACTTCAACTTACTGTGCCTTGTGCAGAATTTCCGAAGATTTTAACCAAGTGAATTATACAGTCATAATAGTATATCTGAAAGAAAATCCTTGCAGCTCTGTGGAGAGAGATGGAAGGTGTGTTGGCCCAGGAAGCAGAGAGGCTTAGAAGAAGGTTCCTGCAGAATAAGTATGAATAATGGACCTACGTGGGTTTGGAAGAAGGAGACACATTTGGCAGATTTTTAGGAGACACAGTTATTGGGAAATGTTTGAAAAATGGGTGGTTGTCTAGTACAACTGTGAGATTTTGGTTTGAGTTGTGGGGGTTATTGTCAAAGAGAGTCATCTTAATTTTGTGTGCTTATTGGAGACAGCCCTCTTTGAAGAGTATGATTCAGCAAGCTAAGACGAAATGGGGCACTTGCCTTACCAAAAAAGGGAAATCAACTGACTGGGCACTTACCAAGGGATGTTTGTAAAAGTTCTTGCAAACAAATTACATATGAATAAGGACCTGCATGGAGAAACTGATAAAAGCAAGAATTAGGAAAATCATGACTATAAACTAAAACAGTAAGTTATGTGAAATGCATTTTTATTAAATCAGAAACACATAACAAAATATCTCTGCAAATGCTTATAATGGCAGTTAATGATGATTTGTGTTGATTCAAGTTAAAACATAGACCAAGAGGGAAAAGACCAAAGTTTTAGACCATATAGTATAAAAGTATGTGATTGTGATCTCAGGACACAGTCTATTATTTGGAAGAGTAGTATTTTAGGCCATATATGCTAGTATACTCTAACTTTCTTACTTGACAATAAATGAAATTAAAGTTCTGTAACATGACATGACTATACTGTAATTATTTTATTTTATTAATTTATTTTTTCAATTTCCTTACTTTGAAGGAGAGAGAGAGCGCATGTGCTCGTATGTGAGTGGGGTGGGGCAGAGAGAGATGGAGACAGAGAATCCCAAGCATGCTCCATGTAGTCAGCTGCCAGCACAGAGCCTGACGCGGGGCTAGATCCCACGACCATGAGATCATGACCTGAGTCAAAATCCACAGTCAGACGCCTAACCCACTGAGCCACCCAAGTGCCCCTACTTGTTTTAGACAAACCAATATTTAGTGTCAAAGATCGAACTTTAATAAATATACGTTCTTTTGGTGGAAACCTAATTAGTTCTTTCATTGATACAATGACCACCACATCCCAGTCTCATAATAAATTCAATATTTGGAGTGAACATACATATGGCCAAGGGGTGTCTAACGAAGATGTTACCATAAAATTATAAACTGAAGAAAAATTACCACTAAATTATTTAAAACAGAAGGCTATATAAATTTTAGATGTTTGTCAAATCATTCTAGCTACAGGTATTAAGAGAGAAATGACTGGCTAAGTAGCTGATGTGCAGTAACTTACATCAGCAAGATCGACGTGTCACTCTTCAGACTGAAAATGAAACTATACATAGATGCTAATTTCATTTTTTGGCTTTGTTTTGTCATAAAACAGAATATTAATGATAGTTTCTCCTCCAAACCTATTTTGACATGGTCTTTGGAGACTATACATGCTTTAATATTCTTTTAGACAGTAGATAATATCTCAATGATTCATATACCTATTATATAGCACAGATGAATATAAAGGACACAATAACAAGCTTAATCATTCCAACTAGAAATATGCTTCTCATAATTGAAGATTTACATAAAAATATTTAACAGGTAGCTGATACTTTTATGATATTTAAGTACATAATTTCTATTTACACTTTTGCTTTCTAGTGTGTATTTTACTGCCTTTGTTTCATTATGCATTTAAAGTAGATGAAATTTCTTAGAAGTCTACACAGACACTTGTGTCTTAGTTAATATGTAAAGTGAAACTTCAATTTAAGAGTTTTATTTCATATGAATATTCATCATGAGGATACTGTTTGCAAATCTCAAAGACCTTGGGGTGTTTCAATGATGCATTAGATAACACAATAGAAAATTACCTCAACCAAGAATAGTCCTTCTCAATATTGCTGAGATTGCCTGCATATATTCAGTCACTGAGACGTGGATTGCTGGCGGACAGAAGAATGATAAGGGCGATGTCTGCTCTGATGGGAAAAGAGTCTTCTCATTTGGAAGACTAAGTGAACAATGTGTGTTTTCATTTATGAACTATCACTAAAGTTTATTGTCACATTAGGGATTGATCGATGATAGTTCTTCTGCAGGGACACCTGGGTAGGCCTCCATATCCAGATTGCTATGTTGAGGTTGATGGTGTTCCGTCTAGTTTCAGTTCCTGCCTCTGTTACCGAGCTACTGCCCCATGGGTACATTACCTCACCCATGTTCTCAAAGATGGTGACCCCCGCTTATATTACAGTCTTATATGTTAATATCTGAGCTGGTATGTATTAATAACATTCTTGTCATTCCATAAAATGCATAACATGATTTGTCCTTTCTTTCAGCGTCAGAGATTTGAATTTTGTTTTTCAGTTTAATTTTATTTATATTATTTTCTTCTCTATTTAGCTTACTCTTGATTCATCTGAATTGTTGTTGATACAGCAACGCTTTTAAGTTTCTGTTAAGTTATTTTAAATTAAACCAGATGAGAATAGACCAGGACTAATATAGAACACCATGAATGTTGTTTCAATTTCCTCTTATTAAGGGATTGAGAATGTTTATATTGCAACATATGTCATGCCTGATTGTCTAGTTACCTAAATTATGCTATATAAAAAATAACTTCCTTCTCCTGAGTTCTGAAATCTGTGCTCCTACAAACCTGTTAACTCAGGGGTGATTGTGATGATGATGATCGAGGGTATGGCTTGCAGGCAAGAAAATGTCATTCTTTTTCATTATTTGTAACTACAAATGCAAATTAATCCACTTCATTTTTATTAGATTTAATAACACAATTATTATTGTTTACATATTTATACTTCAACCCAATCTTTTAAATTTAAACAAGTATTCTACAGACCTGGGTTTATAGAACCATCTGTAGAATGTTAAAATTCTCTAATGTTACTTTTTTCTTCCTAATGTACTTTTGAAGCTAGTTCACACATTCCAATATCCTACTTAAATTCTTATAAACCAGTATTAATGAATCATATAAATTTATTTTTTGGAAAGACTAACACTGAGTTACTGAGGTGTATCCATCAGAGACTATCTGTGTGCCACACCTCGGTGACTCAATTGGTTAAGCATCCAACTCTTGATCTTGGCTCAGGTCATGATCTCACGGTTCATGAGTTCAAGCCCTGCGTCTGGTTCTATGCTGATGATGTGGTGCCTGCATGGGATTCTGTCTCTCCTCTCTGCCCCTCACCTATGTGCTCTCTTTCTGTCAAAATAAATAAATACAATTTAAAAAAAGAAACTGTCTATGAAACAATTTTACAGGCATGTGGCACCACAATTGTTAGTTCTGAATAAATCTCAAACCATCAACACCAAATCACGATATCCCTCTAGGGCCTAGCTGCTCTCATCTTTAAGGTTATCATGTGTGTGTTTGCATGTGACAAATAAAAATCATCTCAAAGCATCCGACTTCACTCAGGTCATGATCTCACTGTTTGTGGGTTCAAGCCCCGCATCGGGCTCTGTGCTGACAGCTAGCTCAGAGCCTGGAGCCTCCTTCAGAGTCTGTGTCTCCCTCTCTTTCTCCCCCTCCCCCATGCATGCTCTGTTTCTCTTTGTCTCAGTGATAAATGAACATAAAAAAAATTAAAAGACAGTTAAAAAATAATAAAAAATCATCTAAAATTTTCAATGCTTTTTGGTTTCCAAATATTAGGTATTTATTTGATTAAAAACACAATAGTAATTTTATCCTTTTATTTTATTTTTTAATCTAAAAGTTCTTTGACAGTTTGTTTATTTTTGAGAGAAAAAGCATGTGAGTGGGGGAGGGGTAAAGATAGGGGGAGCTAATTCTGCACTGTAAGCAGAGAGCCCAATGTGGGGCTCAAACTCACAAACTGTGAGATCATGACCTGAGCCAAAACCAAGAGTCTGAGGCCTAACCGAATGTGCCACCCAGGCCCCCCCAATAGTAATTTTAAATACTATAATAATAATTCCTCAAAAGTTGGATATTGACTTTTAACTTATAAGTTATAAAGGCGTTTCTCATTTCTATGCACTGTAAGTTATATAAATGTTATGTTATTAATATTATTTTGCATAACAAAAATAGTTAATACTATCACTCCTCTGAGAAGATCAAGGCACTGAAAAATGTTAAATGAAGTGAACAAAGTTTAGTGGTACCTCATATGGACATTTTTTTTAGCAGAAATTGCTTTAATCAAGGGGTGAATTCTTCTATGGGGAGGACCCTGGGGTCTCAGTCTACCACCCACATGCCCTGAAGCCCCTCTGGAGGGAGCAGCTGAACAGCAAATTCTAGAAGAGGCCAGGGAATGGAAATAGGGGAACCCATGTCAAGGGGCAGGAGCAGGTCACCGGCCCGTGGAAGTGAAGCTGAGTAGGGCAGGAACAGCTGTACACACAGCGTTCTACACTAGGGACCCCCTGAGGTGGTTGTGCTTCAGGCAGAGTGGCACCAGGAGGGCTGAGGGTAGAGATGGCCGCCTGGGATGCAGGTGGGGAGGAGGCAGGGGAAGGAGCACTTCAGAGATGAGGTGACCATGAAGCTGGTGCAGCTTATCCTGGGTCAGCACCAGCTGGTGTCACTGTCCAAGACCGACTGCACATGGGACCATCACTTTGCCCACGTGGCCCCGAGGAAGCACGAGATTCTAGAATCTTGAACATCTTACTTTCTAGCTAAATTGACGAGTCCAGTCCCCATTCTCAACTATACGCTATTTGACCATCCAGTCTTAGATCTCTATCCAACTTAAATTTCATGGTCTATTATTTTTATTGCCATTTCCTGAAAGAACCTTTGGCACTTCCTTCCGACAAAACTGTAACTCTGTCCGAAGCCACGTTGCCTAAATCTCTATTCAGACAGCTAAGAATTGGAGATGAGAATCATATGGGGCGCTGCCTGCTATGGCCGCCCCTCCCTCCACCCAAGATACATCCCGCACTCATAGGATTTCAAAGTTGACAGATAATGCCTTTGGGGGGTTATTCTCTATCTGTGCTAATGAAATCACTGCCCTGCTTCTGCGGAGACTGACCCTGGGACTGTATAACCGAAACCACCTTCCCCTTGAGTTTGCAGTTGGCTTTGGAAAATGACAGGATTTACTCACAACATGTCAGAGACAGAGGGAGGAGAGAGAGTGTGTGGCATTTAAGCCCCGCTGACTTCCTCCTAAAGTCAGTCTTGACAGTGGCTCTGTGCGTGTCTGAAGTGTACAAATCTGGGCTGAGTGTACTCCTGAGATAGAACGCTTGCTTGATTCAAAGCGTCCTACTTTTTATACCCACTTTAGCCACTTCAAGGCTAAGATGCTGGAGACTTATTGTGCTACACCCTGAGTGTCTCACCAACCTTTATCTGTCATCTTTACTGGGATCCCTTCTCCACAATTAGTTTTCCATATTAAGCACTCTTAAGTTAGTTCTTTTGAGGACACGACTGTTTAATGCCACAAGTTTGAACACAAAATATTCTTACAATTTTTTTCCGCTTCAGTTGTTTGAACAAGAATTAAGGAATGACATATTATATTTAAAGCTCTGCTTTTCTCTTTGAAAGACATCAAAACTGCTGAAAGTGTTGGCGGATAGTGTTTATAAGAACAGGCACATCTCCAGGGCTTTAAAAATATATATGTTTTTCTTTTAATAACAATGATGGGTTAAAAACTATATGCTCCCAATTAAAGGTTGTTTTCAGAGAATTTGGAATGCTGTTAATAATGTGCCTCGCTGAATCAAAGCTAGCCTGAGCCTTGCAGAAGGTCTACATTCAACCTGATCTTAGTAATGATAGTTTTATTGAAATGTAATTTGCATACCATATAATTCACTCAGTTAATATGTACAATTCAATGTTTTTTAGAAAAATCACCACGATGTGTAACCATCATCACAGTTGAGATCAGAACAGTTTTATTCTCATAAAGAAACCCTGCACCTTTCAGTGACCACCTTCTTAGATCCCTGGGCCCTCAGCCCTAACCAAGCACTAAGCTATTCTTTCTGTTATCATAAATCCTTTTATTCTGGAATTTAATAAAAATGGAACATGTAATACATGGTCTTTTGTGACCATTTTTTAAAATGTTTACTTATTTTGAGAGAGAGGAAGGCAGAAAGAGGGAGAGAGAATCCCAAGCACACGAATGTGGAGCCTGACTCATGGCTCGACCTCACACTGCAAGATCATAACCAGAGCCAAAATTAAGTCAGACCCTCAACTGACTGAGAGATACAGGTGCCTCTTTTTTGTAACTATTTTTATGAAGCATAAAATTTTCAACATTCAACCAGGTTGTGTATAATATTACCTCATTCCTTTCTATGGGCAATTAATATTGCATTGTGTGTGTAGCACATTTTATCCATTCATCAATTGATAGGCGTTAGACTATTTCCACCTTTTGGCTGTTATGAATAATTTTGCCATACACAAAAACATACAACTATTCTACACATTTTTGCATAGATTTATGTTTTTGTTTTTCTTAGAAATATACCTAGATCATACGATGACTCTATATTTACCGTCTGAGGAACTGAGATGCTGCCAGACTGTTTTCCAAAGTAGCTGCACCATTTTATATCCCCACCAGCAGTGTATGAGAGTTTTTCCATATCCTAGCCAATCCTTGTTATCTCATTTTTTATAATTATAATTATATAATTTTATGATACTTGCAATTATACAAAACCATCCTAGCCATAGACACATGCACAGTAGGTGTGAAATGGTACATTATCATGACTTTGGTTTGTATCCTCTTGATGAGTAATGGCATGGAGCATTGTTACTTGCTTGTTGGCCTTTTGTATATCTTTTGTATTTTTTAAAAACAAATTTTCATGTTTGTTTTTCAGAGGAGGGAGGGGTGGAGAGGGAGAGAGACAGAGAATCCGAAGCAGGCTTCTCCCATTGTCAGCACAAGCCCCACATAGAGCCAGAACCATCAACTGTGAGATCATGATCTGAGCCAAAGTCAGAGGCCTAACTGACTCAGCCACTCAGGTGTCCCCATTTGTATATCTTATCAGATAGCTTGCTTATTTTAAAAAATTTGTTTTATTTTATGGGCTCTTGGATGGCTCCGTTGGTCAAGTGTCAGATTCTTGACTTCTCCTCAGGTGAGATCATGACCTCACAGTTGGGGGATTGAGCCCGAAATCAGGCTTCAGGCTGAGAATGGACCCTACTTAAGATTCTCTCTTTCTCCCTCTATCCCACCTCCCATTCATGCTCTCTTCCCTCCTAAAATAAAAAAAATGCTTAAAAATTGATTTATATTTATTGGCTTGTGAATTCCTTATATATTCTAGATAAAAATCTTTTGTAAGATATATGATTTGCAAATTTTTTCTTCCATTTTGGGAGCACTTTCTTGGTAATGTTCCATAGAGTCCCATATAAATATTAGGGTCAGCTACACTTTTTACAAAAAAACGAGTTGAGACTCTGAGAGGGACTGTGTTGAATCTGTATATTAATTGGGGGGATATTGCCATTTTAATAATATTGATCCATAAATATTAATTTTTTCCATTTATGTGCATTTTAAAAAATTTCAACAATGTTTTGTAGATGGTAGAGTCTAAATATTGCATTTTTATTGAATTTATTCCTAAATATGTTATTATTTTTGATACTATTCAAATGTAAATTTCATTTCATTTCTGTACTGATCATTGCAATGTACAGAAATACAACTGATTAGTTTATATTAACCTTATATCTTGCAATCAGGCTGTACTTGGTTCTTAGTGATAATAGTTTTTTAGTGGACTCTACGGGAGATTTTTATATACAAGGTCATATCATCAGTGAATAATATAGCTTTACTTATTCCTTTCCAATATGCAGTTTTTAATGTTCCCTTCTTGGGGCGCCTGGGTGGCTCAGTCGGTTAAGCCTCCAACTTCGGCTCAGGTCAGATCTCACATTCGTGGGTTCGAGCCCCGCGTCAGACTCTGTGCTGACAGCTAGCTCAGAGCCTGGAGCCTGCTTCCAGTTCTGTGTCTCCTTCTCTCTCTGCCCCTCCCCCTCTCATGCTCTGTCTCTCTCTGTATCAAAAATAAATAAAACATTTTTAAAAAATTAAAAAAAAATAAAGTTATCTTCTTGCCTAATTGCCTCAGCCAGAACTTCCAAAACAATGTTGAGTAGAAGTGGCAAAAGCCATATCCTTGTTTTGTTCCTGATTTCTGAGGAAAAGCATCATGCTTGTACCACTAGGTGTGATGTTAGCTGTGGAGTTTTCATAGCTGCCTTTTCTGATGATTACCCCTTTTAATAAAGCATCCTTCTGTAATTTCCTATGATAACATTCAGGACATGAAATTGCCCAGTTTGAAAGGTTGGCTTTTCTATTCCATTTTCTCGGAGGCTGCAATTGAGGAAATAAGTCACATCAAGATTTTCTCAGTAAAACTGGTCATTTTATCTAGAGAAAGAGCAAGACAAAAAAAACATAACAAATACAAACCTAGGCTACCTTCTCTATTGCAGCACTTATTGGAACTCTAAATGGGGCAGAGGAAAGGGGCTCATGTATTTTCCCAACCATGAAATTGTTCTCCTTTGAATATAGTTTCTTGTGGATATACTTTATTTCAGTCAGGAACAGGGGGCCAAAGTGTGAACAGTTAAGATTTATCATTATAGCAACAAAAAATGAACAAATCAATAGCAACAACAAATTTTAAATCCTTATACCAGCCATTAAATAGCAAATATTCTGAATATTTTTGTTTAAGAATCAATAGAATTTGTGCTTCAGGTTTTCTCTACATTCATCCAAGAAGCCAGAGGATTTCTGAACTTCAATTTTTTCTTTTTTACATTATAATGATATAATTTGATTTGCACATACTTTCTCCCACAGTGAAAGAAATTAGATACCAAGCAGAGTATGATTTCCATTTTATTTATGAAAAATCTTTTATACTTTCAAAATTTTATCAGGGTTTTGCAATTTACAAAACTTTACATTTGAGTAATTTTATCAAAAAAATTTGTGCTTTTTTTTCCTTTTTAAAAAATATGACGCACATGAAAAATAAAACACATTAAGACAGATTTAATTTTACTGCTTGAGAGGAGAATTATTATACTCTACTTTCTATAGAGTCAAAGAAGAGAATCATGACATAGGGGGAAGTAAAAGTATTTTTAGAAATTTTATCGGCATTAGGGAGGGCGCTTGTGATGAGAATTAGGTGTTATATGTAAGTGATGAATCACTAAATTCTACTCCTAAACCAATATTACTCTACATGTTTTCTAACTAGAATCTCAATGAAAACTTGAAACATTAAACAAATTATTTTTAAAAAAGAAAAGGAAAAAAGAAATTTTAACCGAAATATTTGAAGGAGGATATGATGTCTGAATAAATATTTTATCATATTTCTCATTAAAGCACACATATTCATTGGATTAGTCCAATTAAATTTTGTTTCCATTTGGGTAGATGCAATACTATTATCAATTATGTGTATGGTCTCTAGAGATAGCAAAAGAATGAAAGATAATGATTCACTATTGTTAGGTGAGTCAGTGCAGCGTGGAATCCAGAATGCCTGTGTGCAAGGCACATCTCCTTATGAGAAATGACATAGTTCTCATAGCAATAAACTTTTCTTTCCTTTTCCCACACCCACGTTATCCTCAGCTTCCCAAATGTAATTTCAATTTTAACGTTGTATTTTCAACCTGGTAGGAAAAAATATATTTCAAAAGAAATTCTTTTTTCCAACCTTTACATGTTTAAAATATAATATGACTCACATTCTGTTATTTATACCTCAAGTAATAATTCAGAACGATCTGAAGCACTACAATTTATTTTTAAAAACTTGTCTCTCACTGAAGTGCCACACCAGGCTTAGGCAGTTGCTCTTTAAAATGTTAATTGGAAGCCATGTACATTTACCGCCCCCCCTCCAAGAGTTCCTGAATTGAATTAAAGTTATTGGCATCATCCACTAGAATGAAAACTTGGGAGGATGTAAAAATCATGTGTGATTAATTATCACCTTGCTAAATTTTGTTTTTTTTTTATTTATTTTTGAGACACAGAGAGACAGAGAGACAGAGAGAGACAGAGAGAGACCGTAAGAGACACCAAATCTGAAACAGGCTCCACACTCTGAGCTGTCATCACAGAGTCCTACCTGGGGCTTGAACTCATGAATTGCGGGATCATGACCTGAGCTGAAGTCAGACGCTCAATGGTCTGAGCCACCCACCCGTCCTCAAATTCTACTGTTTTGACAAAAGACAAGCGTTCAACAAAAGCTCATTAAAATTCGCTGAATAGGACTACACCAAAAGTTTATTTCACAATTTTGTGTGAATCTTAATTCTTATAATTTTTCCCAAAGGAAATTAGTAAAGGGATAGGAAAAAAAAAGCCTTAAGTAATACAAACAAAAATTAAATAAATTAAATATAAAATAATTACTAATATTTTTCTATTTTATTTACCCTTCTTGGTTTCTCCAAAGCCAAATTGGTGCTCTAAATTGGGCACTGGACATTGTTTACAAGTGGCACAACTTGGATGAAAGAAAAGAGACAGGAGGCATCTTTAGACCTTTATTTTCTTAAAGGGATAAGTGTTTACATACAGATTTTCCCCTTAATGTGGCATCAGAGATATGCATGCTTGGCTTTGAATTTTACCCGGATGGAACCATAGACATTCTTCGGTGCCTTTTTTCTAATTAATATGTTTGTTAAATGCATCTATATCTTGCATAAATTCATCTGTCAATGTTCATTGCCAAATAGCATTGCATTATATGAATACACTGCATAATACTTCTTTCATTCCCAAGTGGAATGACGATTATGTTGTTACCAAGTTTAAGATAGTATAAATATATCTGCACTTTCCACTGGCATCATAAACATGAGGACTGTCCATTTAGAACTCTTTTCAAGGAAGAGCCCTATGTCAGGCTGCAGGGATTCCATGGACGATCTCCAGCATCAGCTCCTTTGGGGACAGTCTCAGATGCAGAGAGCCAGCTTGCCAAGGCTCTGATAGGTTGGTGAATTTGCTCTGACGTGGGGCAAAGATGGAGGGCAGTTTTAATTCAGTGTCTTTTGGGTTGACAGAGGCTTTTTTGGTTCTGTCCTGTAATCTAAGCAACTTTGCTTCATTCCCATTCTCTTTGCTGATGTTGAGATTTAATAAAACAAACAAAACCTCTTGCACTCTGACTCTCTGCCATCCACAAGAAAACCATTTGTTTTGGAGGAGAATTTGGTTTCTCACAGGGGAGAAATATGAACTCACTGAATATGTAAACCTCTGGCACTTATACTATCCATAGAAGAATTGAAAGATGATTTCTCCCTGGAATACCTTAAGAATGAAAGGAACACCTCTTAATTCTTATCTTTTTCCTTCAAGCAATTGAAATGCCTGCAGCAATTACCTGGTATCACAACCCTCCTTTTCCATTCTTGATTCTATTGGTTAGTAAATGAATCCAGTGTCAACTTATGTGCCTTTTTCTTGCTTAGAAATTCTCAATATAATCCTTTTCCAGTCATAACAATAAAGCGTGGCAGAATTCACAGGTGACTCATTTGTCTTTTAATTTCTATTTCACAAAATACTCCTGGCTCCAGGCTTTAAAGAATTTGGATGGTCATTGAAGTTATGTAGTAGATGAAACTCTTACGTTCTGGTTTTTTTTAAAGTTATTATTTACAAAGTGGTCTGTGGTTAAATCTCTAATTCAGATGACTTCTTCTTTGTTACCCCAGTGTAGACAGTATTGCAGCTACTGGTCAATCCGCTTATCTGTAACTAATAATGCAGAGTCTAGGGATGATTGTACTATTTTATCAGCTGAGATTAGACGGACCCAAAAGGAAACTCTATCCTTGAACCTAATTAAGTCTGTGATGCTTTGAATATTTTTGTAAAATCAAATGCATATGTACCTACGCATTTTGCTGATTAAAAGCGCCTCTGAACCTCAATATGCAAAGAATCCCGTTAATACAAGATATAATTTTAGAACACAAGAGCAAAATCTTGTTACCGAATTTCAGGTTGAGCATTTTAAAATGTTAATTCTTGTCGGGTTCAGATAAGAAGAGAGGTCTCAAGACAGTTGGGGGCTTATATGTTACAGGCAGAAAACAACGCGTGCGCGGGCGCGCGCACACACACACACACACACACACACACACACACACACACACACTCCATGACAACCATATTCCGATTCTGGAGTTGTACTGATGGGAGGGATTCGACTCACACAACCCCAGGATGTGTACATTCAATCTCTTCATCTCTTTCCCAAGTGACCACGGCCCTGAAACGGGAAACCTAATACCAGTTAGGTAAATGTGGTAATTACTGTTTTGTAAAAATCAGTATATGTGAGAAAAAATGTGAATTCTGAACTAAAAGTGATAGTGCAAGGTCTGCAATGTCAAAAAGAATCAGAGAAGAAATAGGACATGATGATTTCCTGTGTCCTTAAGAGAAAGATGTTTTCATCGACACTAATATTAGAGGTACAATTGTGACTTGGAATTTATGAGAGGAAGAAAAAAGAAAAGCAACAAGACAAGCTTTTGATATAAATAGGTGCCTTTACAAATCATAAATGCATATGTTTCCGTGCAGCAGTACTTAGTATCTATAAGGCCCTCAATCTATATTCTATAATGCATTTTTTCTTTTTACTGCAATGAGTTGGTAAATGCAGGGGAAGAAATTATTTATTGTCCGTAAGGTTTGACAAGTTTAGATGAATACTTTTTGAAGCAAAGAAACACATCCAAAGTTATAATTCAGAATTTAAAGACTTCCTAATGACAACCACCACCACTAACATATCATAGATGTTGATTGTGCCACTTTGTTAAATCACCAGCTGGAAATAGGCACAATTAATGCAGAGTCTTAAATGTCCAAACAAAATATGCAGAAAAATTACAAAGTGCTTAGTTGTTAAAGTTATTCACATTTAGCAAATAACAATTCAGGTCTCTGCATAGTATGCATTGATTAGCAAAAGGTGGTTTACTGGGACGCCTGGGTGGCTCAGTCTGCTAAGGTTCTGACTTCGGCTCAGATCATGATCTCACGGTGCATGAGTTCAAGCCCTGCTTCAGGCTCTGTGCTGACCCCTCACAGCCTGGTCGGAGCCTGCTGCAGATTCTGTGTCTCTCTCTCCTCCTCTGCCCCTCGCCATCCTGCTTTGTCTCTCTGCCTCTGTCTCTCTCTCAAAAATAAAAAAAAATAGAAGAAAACATCAAAAAAATTTTAAATAAAAAAAGAAAAAGGTGATTTATTCACAAATATAGCAAAGTTCTTATTTATTTCAAATATAGCAGTTCTTCCCTGCACAGGAATTTAACTATCCTGCATAGGAATTTAAATTATGTGATTCTTGAGCTCCCCTCTAATTGAGATAGACTTAATAGTGAGAATGGTGACATGCTGTGCTTCTATAATGAGTAATTCTTTGCTTGTTGCTGGAGCCAAAACTGTAGGACCTCTCTTAATAGCAAGGAGATCCACACAGACCACATCCTCTCGGAGGACGCTTTTATTCCTCCATGCAAGAGACATATTCTAAGAGAATAATATTTTGTTTCTCTTCCTTATCACCTGTGTCCAGTGGAATTAACTAATATTCATCGCTCATTGTTTACCATCGTCCTCTGAATTCCTTTGTCGAAAACTGATTTGTCCAGTTTGAATTTTTAAATGTTAATCTATTTGTTGTTATACCCTGCTTACTTTAATTCAAATAGCGGTAAGCCAGAAGCATTTTGAATTAAGAACATATTTGCCGCATTTCTCCACAGAAAATAAATCATCCTGACACAGAGGACATGTAAATCTCATGAATACCAGTTTATTATGAATTGTTATTTTGCAAAGTGGAAGACTACGTATATATAGTGGGGAATACTCTGCAATGTTTATAAATTTCAGATTGGTTTATGCTAATTTTTACTCGTTGAAAATATCCGTGATAAATTCAGCTGGAATTCTACCTACTAACTTCTGAGTCACTGTTCTTATGAGCAATGGATTAGAAGCTAAATGTACATTTCTAGGCCCATCTACAGTCAGAATCCTCATAGGCCATACAAATTTGCCACAAATAATAGGTTGTCTATACTGAGTGTTCTTTTCTGCTTCAGCAAATTTCCTCAGAATTTACTAATATGATGAAAAATACCGTTCCGAGCTCTCTTGAAATGGTTCATGCCCATCCCACTCAGTCACCAAAAAAACAGTTATCAAGACCACTGACCAATTTGATGCATAGAACAATTAGAATTGCTTAAAATTTTTATGTGCTGACAGAAGATGTAAGTAGCACAGACCTTATTTCTCTTCATTTGGACATTGCACTTGGAGGACAATAAATAGACTCCCGTTGTGGTAAGCAATAACAATAGAAGGTGCAATCAAAAGTCTTTTTGTTTAATACACTTAACTATTTTTGATACAAATCAACTTAATTTTCCAAAATAAGTCTTGTAGTATCCAATCGTGCAATTTCCAATTCATAAGACCAAACACAACTTATCTGTGGTCTGTTACATAAATTGCAAATTTCTTTGTATAGGTAATGATGCATCTTTCAGGAATTTAAGATGAGACTTTTAGTTTTATATCTTGTTAATATTTAATATCAACATAACATCAACTGATGTCTCAAAACAATCCTAAGAGGAGTAAACTGTTATGTCCAATTGTGGTTTTTATCTATAAATAGTACATATGATAACAGTACATATAAGACTTTTACTCATGATCAAAGAATTGACTCAAATCCTACCTTATCCACAATGGCTCTTAAATGTAAGGAACACCAGGATATCTGTCCTGTGTCCTTGTAGGGTTTAAAACAGTGCTGAGTTTCATATAGAAAAAACACTGAACACTTACTGATTGATAAGCAATCATAATTACAGAGTTTCCATATGTAACCTTACAACCATGAATTATAGTTAGGTTCTAATTTTGTTATACTTCTTTTTGATTTTAATGTTGAAGATACAATTGTTCTAATTAGAATCTATTGCAATGATTACCTACAGTAATGTTAGGGGTGCTTTTGCATTGAAAAATTTTCTCAGGGTCCCTGGATGACTTAGTTGGTTAAGCATCTGACTTAGGCTCAGGTCATGATATCATGATTTGTGAGTTCAAGTCCCATATCAAGCTCTTTGCTGACAGTGGGGAACCTGCGTGGGATTTCACTCTATCTCTCTCTGCCCCTCCTGTGCTCACACATCCCCCTCTCTCAAAATAAAGACATAAAAATCTTAAAAAGAAAAATGTTTTTCTTCTATAATTGGAAAATCAATCCAACCTAATATAATTTAAGCATTGAAAATAAATATAGGGCTGCCTGGGTGGCTCAGTCAGTTGAGAGCTGACTTCAGCCTAGGTCATGATCTCCTGGTTCATGAGTTTGAGCCCCACCTCTGTAGACATCTTAGAGCCTGTAGCCTTCTTCACATTTTGTGTCTCCTTCTCTCTCTGTCCCTCTCCCACTCACACCCTGTCCCTCTCTCTCAAAAATAAACAAACATTTACAAAAATTTTTAAAGAAAAGAATAAATTTATTAGAAGTGTATGCAAGTTTACATAGCAAAATCACTATTGGTTAAGTTAATATAACTAGATTAGAGTTTCTTTATTTAAATATAAAAATAAATTTATAACTCAATTAGTTTTACTTCAGATGTACAGTTATCCCTGACATTTGTGGGACTTAGGGCAGGGCACAAATGGAGAGGTTCATTCCACATGTCAAAAGCTTAAAGTTGTAAATCAAGATAAAAAACTGTCCAATAAAATACATTGTCTCTTCCTGCTTTGACAAATGAATATTTATAATGTCAAAATCAAAAAGTGTATGTAAAGCAATTTATGGATAAGACTGCTGGTCAACCACCTTTAAGGATGATTGAGCTTAAATAACATTACCCTTGTCAGTCATTCTACTGGTGGCCAACACTGCTGGAGAGGATATAATTGAAAGATCACATTATAACTTATTATTATAATTATATTTTCTTTATTCAATTTTTTCAGCATAAGCACTAATTAGATTGTTAAATCAAGTCTATTTTCACATAGCTTTAATTCTACTTATAGCATTAATCTAAGTGATTAAAATATAATTGAATAAAGGTGTACATAATTTTTCTCCAAAATATAAATTGAAAAATATTACAAATTAAAATTATTGTATGTGTATTTTCATAAAAGCTAGTCTTAGTATAAATATTATTAATTAATATTGAAATATAGAAACTAAAACAGTCTTTTTAAGAAATTAAATATCACTAAATACTTTTTATACATGAATCCCAGTTGCCTAAATTTTGAGAAAAGTGCATTTAATATACCTTTTGAAGAAATCTACTTAAAGAATATGTTAGTATTATGTGACTATTTAATTGTAAAAAATAAATGTGGAATAATTATATATCCATTACTTCTCTAGCCTGATATGTTAGAGTATTTGAAAATTAATTTGTACAAATTATTAACATGATCTCTGATTTCCAAACTATTATTGACTGTACCTGCAGGTCAGATATGAATGGGGTAATGCAAATATTTCCTATCAACGTTACTGCTTAGCAATATGATGAGGCAGAAAGTAAGCAAGTATAAACAGAGGTTTAAGAAGATTTCTAATAAAATTTATATGCGGAGACAAGTGATGACAAGTGATAATTAGTCAGACTATCAGTTGCACTAGAGGGTGTGAGCTATCAAGATAGCTGAAAAAATTCTGCTGTTAATCTTCTACAAGATCAAATATATGAGAATATTTTAAATACATTGTTTTAAAATTGTTCACAGGCATCATGTTCTTTTTCTCTGAAAGTAACTATTTTATGACTTTCAAATATAATAAAATCTATGTCAATATTTGTGATGTTTACCTGATTGAGTAAACTAACATTTTACAAAGGGCCAAGACATGATTTTAATAAAATAATATATGGCTAAACATTCATTCAATGTACAAGAAAGAACACATCACTTCAATAGAGTTTACTACTATGATTTAAGATCCTACTTTCAATTACTCTTTTAAAAACTTCGACTCGTCAGTTTTGGTATAATGTCAAAAAATATTCACAATTATTTAAAAGGGCTATTAAAACACCTTTTCCTCTTCCAACTAAAAGTCAATGTGAAACCAAGCTGGTCTTTATATACGTTAACCAAAAGAACATATCACAACAGATTGGTTTTAAAAGAAGATTTGAAATCCCAGATATTAAACAGATTTGCAATAATTAAAATCAATGCAACTTTTTTCACTATTTTTTTCTTTTACCATTAAAAATGTTATGCATGTTAACATGTAATAAGTTTTTGATAGCTTTTTAAAAATATTTTATACTCATTTAAAAAAAAGAAATCAAATATAATTGTGTACTCCACTCCTCTATGAAATAGACAATTTCTGCATTTGGTTACTTACACATTTTTTAGTGTATTAGAGGCAGTGATCCTAACAGTAGATATCTAGGTTGTTTTGAATTGAATTGAATCCTCTCTTGAGATAATTTTAAAATATCAAAGTCCTTCCTGAAAAATAAAATAAAGTAAAATAAAATAAAATATCAAAGACAATTTCATACAATCTGATGACTTCAGCTAATTAGGGCAGAAGTTACGCTTATTCTGTTTTGTAACTTGAAAATATAAGATAATATCTACTAACCCTTAAATGACTAGTAAATAAGGAACAAATGAAAAACAAGCAAATAACAAAAAATAATTAAAAAATTATCTTCGCTTGTGATAGCATTATTTTCCAAATTTTATTAATTTGACAGAGCATTTTTTAAAGGTTATTTATTTATTTTGAAGTAGAGAGTGTTTGAGTGGGGGAGGGGCAGAGGACAGGGAAAGAGAATCCCAAGCAGGCCCCACACTGCTAGTGCTAAATCCAAAGAGAGGCTCAAATTCACCATGAGATCATGACCTGAGCCAAAGTCAGATGTTTAACTGAACCACCAGGTGCTTGACAGAGCATTTCAAATACAAGCTCATTAAGATATTGAAATAGGATTTCCTAAGAGAAAAAATAAAAATGGCAGTCTATTTATTTTGTTTCAGTGTCAAAGGCCTACTGTAAAGGCATTATTTCTTTAGTAAAATATTTATTCTAGGGAATATTAACCTTGTGAGAGTATAGTCTATTTTCTCTTAAAGAGACATGAAATATAACTAAACATTCAATATTTAACTTTATTTAATATTTAATGTAAAATTCTAACCAAAAGCTGTATTCAAATTAAAGTCTATATTAAGTAATGACATACTGAACATAAGAAAAGCAATAGTAACATAATACACTATGAAACATTTGTTCTTAATATAAAACAGGCATGTAATATTTTTCATTTTTTTGAATATACATGAATAGCTTTAGTCACTATAATGCAAATTTGTCTTATGCGACAATAGAAGTGAGACAGAGATGATGTTAAAATTTCTTAGAATAATTAATTATGCATATCTCTTGGAGCTATAGTTATGAAACATAAGTAAGGTATGAAAACAAATGAATATGCAGAGACAAGTTAGAAAGCCGCCATAGGAATCAGGGGCACATCGTTTTCCCATGATGTGTGTAGTGCAGACTTAAAAAGATCAGGAGATACGAAGAGTATTCCAGAGAAAAATGTGATAAGACCTAGTGATTGGCTCTGAGACAAATAGAAAAGTGTGTAAATCCAAGTAACTTCCGGGGTTCTGACTTAGACAACTGGATTGTTGGTGGTATCATTCCCTTGGGAATGTGGTGTGCAGGTTAAAACCTGAATGCTTTTTGCATGGGGCACCACAGTCTAATTTTTAACAAACTTTATTAAAAATGGTTTAACATTGCAGTAGCATATGCAAACTGTAAGACACTATCTAATGGGAATGCTAGAAACATAAAATGAAATAAAAGAAATAAATAATTCTGTCTCCTCATTAGTGGATTTAACATGACTACAGTGAATATATTAACTTGAAGATTAGGTTAGAAAATATCCAAATGTAACACAAAGCAAAATGAGAGTGAAAATTATAAGATAACAAAGAATAGAACATCCAAGAATTGTGCAACAATTTTAAGCTCTCTAATCTATACAAATAGTAATTTGAATTCAAGAAGAAGTGAGAAAGAGAAGAAGGCAATAAAATATTTTGGTATATATGGACCAAGAAGATTCCAAAATTAAAACCAGACAGTAAAACAATGATCCAAAACTGTCCAACACAATGCAGGATAAGTTCCAAAACGAAACAAAACATCCTGATTTCAAACTGTATTTATGAAGCTAAGGTCATCATAGCAATACAGTGCTGGCACAAAAATAGACTCATAGACCCAATAGGAGCCTAGATAAATCCCCACATACACGGTCAAGTAATAGCCAAGAACTTCCAATGTGGAAAGTATAGTCTCTCCAACAGATGGTGTTGGGAAAACTGGATAACCATATGCAGGAAGTAGAATGGACCTCTCTCTTATTCCATTTACCCAAGATGATAATGCTCCTCAACTAAACTACAGGGGAAAAAATCTCCTTGACATTGATCTTAGCAACGATTTTTTTGCACAGGTTTCCAAAAGCACAAGAAACAAAAGCAAAAATCAACAAGGGAGGTTACAGTGAACCAAAAAGCTTCTGCCCAGCAGAAGAAACAATTACCACAGTGAAAAGATAATCTATGGAATGGAAGAAAATATTTGAAAAACATCTATCTAATAAGGAGTTAACATCCTAAAATATATAAAGAATTCATACAACTTGGCAACAACAACAACAAAACATTTAAAATCTAATTAAAATTGAAAAGAGAACCTGAAAAAAACCTTTTTTTTTTTTTGAAGACATACAATGGCCCACAGGTACATGAAAAGATGCTCAACATCATTAATCATCAGGGAAATGCAAATCAAAACTACAGTGAGATATCATCTTACGCTTGCTAGAGTGGCCATGATCAAAACGACAAAAATTAACAAGTGCTGCCAAGGATGTAGAGAAAAGGGGACCCTGGTGTACTGTTAGTGGGAATTGAATAGCTACTATGAAACACAGTATGGAGTTTCTTCAAAAACATTAAAAATAGAACTAACATATGATCTAGCAATCCCACTTCTGGGTATATATCAAAAGGAAATAAAATCACTTTATACAACAAATGGAAATAAAATCTCTATTTCAATGAAATACCTCTGTTCCAGGGCACCTGGGTGGCTCAGATGGTTAAATGTCTGACTTTGACTTGGGTCATGATCTCACAGTTCATGAATATAAGCCCCGCCTCAGGCTCTACTGTCAGGGCAAAGCTGGTTTCAGACCCTTTCTCTTTGTCTCTCTCTCTCAAATAAATAAACATTACCTGTGTCCATGGCAGGGGCAACTACCGTGTCCATGGCAGCATTATTTATTGTAGTTGAAATGTAGAAATAATCTAAATATTCACAGGGATGAATGAATAAAAAAAGTGATATATGTTTTATATTATACATAGTGTGTATATATATATTATATGTATATGTGTGTTATGTGTGTGGATATGTGTATATATACACAATGTGGTGTAAATATACAGCATTGTGTATATGATATATATATTAGAATATACAATGAGCAAGATGGAAATACTGCCATTTGTAGCACTTACGACAATCTTGAAAGCACTATGTCAAGAGTCAGAAGAATACAACTACTATGTTAATATCACTTATATGTGGCTTATAAAATAAAAACTAAGCAACTAGAAACAGAGTAGAATAAGAGCTGCCAGTGGTTGGGGTTGTGGGAGGTGGAAACGTGAAGATGATGATTTATAAGATCAACAAACTCCGGGGATCGAATGTATAGCACCGTTAACAATCTGGTATTACATATGCCCGATGGTTACTAAAGCCGTGGGTAACAGTGTTTTCACAGGAGCCACTGAGTGGCTCAGTTAGCTGAGTGTCTGACTCTTGATTTTGGCTCAGGTCATAATCTCAGGGTCATGGGATTGAGCCCTGCGTGGGGCTCTGCGCTGACAAGGAGGAGCCTGATTGGGTGTGTCTCTCTCACTTTCCCTCTGCGCTACACCTGCTCGCTCGCTCTCTCTCTCTCTCTCTCTCTCTCTCTCTCTGTCTCTCTCTCAAAATAAATAAATAAACATTTCAAAATAAATACATAAATGCTTTCACCACATTTTTACGTTGGACACCGTGAACTTACACAATGTTGTATATCTTATCGCTGTAAAGCTGGAGAAGGGAAAGCTTAAACTTTTCTTTCAGATTTGCTTCACTGAATATATAGATTTCTTTAAATAAACCATACTCTCGGCATAATTACAATATTTTAAACTTATCTAATTTTCATTTACCAAGGCAAAAGAAAAATCAGATTTTAATTTTCAGAAAAACATGGTATTAAATGCAAGTAAATCCTCATTCACCATATGGTCTATTTATTTATCTCTGTCATTGTAAAAGCTTATATTTTCCAATACCTTCCCCCAGATTATGGAAAAATTAAAAACTGCAAGAAATTAAGAAATTTCAGAAGAAATTAAATTTACAATATATTATTGTGACTAAAAAAATCCCATTTTGTTCCATTTTCTTCTGATTTTCTAAGATATTGAGTTAATTTAATTAGGAAAAAATACCTTATTAAGTAGTCATCTTCTTTCATAAATATGCTTTGAGAGATTTATTTCCCCAGCAGCAAGAACATAATGTTAATACAATTTAAGAGCTTATGATTGATATTTCTACTTTAATTCTACTTAATTATTAAATTTAATTTTGCATCAATTGTTTCATTTTTAATTGTTATAGATGTGTTTGTGCTCTTGAATTCCCTTTATCTAAGTTTGCTTTCTTAAAAGGAGTCAATATATTAAACACAATAAATTAATGAAGCCTTTGAGCATGCAAAAATGAACATAAAATACCAGAATCGTTGCCCAAAAGACTGTTTAGTTTAGAAGCAATATTACCAAGCTATGGATAAAATATTTCTTAGGGATAATGACGGTATTATTATAAATGTCTTTACCTTGTTTCATTTTGCTTGTATATCTATGTATGAGAGAATCCACCAATGCCTGTCTTGTGTGAATATGTAAAAAGAAGCATAAGTTTCCCAAATGCATATTGTCACATATCTATGCTTAGTGACTTTTTATCTTGAAGCCATTTCTTTCATTCATAGATTGGTAAGACATTTTTACTTAGAGAAGTTTCTTTTTAGTACTTTGGAATCGCTCATACAATTTAATCAACTGTGATTAACTAAATGATAACGACAGTCTGGAAGACATCCTGCTCTGTGACTCCAAGAGAAATCTGTAATTAATGAGGACAAACTTTTAGCAGTCATTACAAAGATAAGCAGTATATGCTGAAGTGCAGACAGACAGGCGCAGGTTTTAGATTTCTCTCTGTCTCAGTCCTGCCAATCAGATGCTCCACCCTGATCTCAATATGTCTCCCCTTGAAGCCCCCAGTCAAGCTTTGTGTCAGTCTGTCATCCTGTGCATCACCTTCTATGTTTTCTAGAGGTCTGCTTAAGCTCACGATGGGCTACATTGCCCACCTGAGCTTTCTTCTAGACCGGGTTTGAGTTCCTGTTAATGCCCATCTGTCATTGTTTGCAATGGGCAGAGAAATATACCTCACAATTGAGTCTAAATAAATAGATGACTGAGAGATGTTCGCTTGGAGATATGATATTTGCAATAGATTTGCTTCCGAAGTAAAGTTTGATTTAAAAATAAGGGAGGGATAATATATTTGGTTGAAAGATGATATTGATAAATCAATATTTGTTTAACATGTGTTATTACACATGTAATTATAAGTGATTCAAAATACAGCATTCAATCCTTCCTTTGAGAGCTCATTTTCTAGATAGAAAGACAATGTTTAGGAACAACTATGTTATTGGTTTATACATATAAGTATATACATATAAGTATCAAATTAACCTGTGACTTTAAGTGCTACAGAATTCTAAATAAGGAAGAGGCTACTATACATTTTAAGTCATTATTAAATTAAGACGTATTTATGGATCATCGCATTATCATTTACAGAGGAATAGAAACACTTCCAAATTCTAGGCTTTTAAAATGGATTTGGTATTTTAGTTTTTACAAACTCCTTAAAAATCCTGTCCTGTAGTGTGTAAATTTTCTAGAAATTTCAGTAATGCATAACCAAAACAGAGTTTTTAAGTCAAGAATAAAGAGAGACCACATAGGAGTGGTGATTTCTAATTGCTCTTCAAGTGTTAAGTTTGATGCTTGCAAATTTGCTCCCAGGGCCATATGACAATCAATGGTACCAATAGTCTTGTATAAATAAGATTTGGAATAATAAGAAATAAATTGATTATCTTTTCTCATTTTTATATTAGAAAGTAACTTCATACTAACGTTGTGTTTAGAGCCTTACTTATGCAGCTAGACCGCTGAGTTCAAACCTGAGCATTGCCGAGTTCTGCCTGTGTGACCTTGGGTGAATCGCCTAACCTCTCTGTATCACAGGTTTCTCATCTTTAGATGGTGTTAATAATAATGCTGATGTCCTAGACTTCTTGGGAAGTTTAATGAGTTAATATATGGAAAGTACTTAGAAGATTGTGTGGCTGACCATCAATATCCTACTAATTATCACAGTAATAGTAGTAGTAATAATAATAATAATAATAATATAAGGTTCATAATCTGTGACATTGACAAACATTTGAGAGTATTTCTTTTGGCTTGGGTTTAAAAAGTTAAATGGATTATTTATTTTTTTCAGTTAACATGGCTGAAAATTTTCTAATACTAAAAACATAGTGAATAATGTGGAGAATATATTTCTTTAACAAAAGGCGATATTAATTTACAGATTGACTTGGTATTCATTTTTATCACTAGAAGTCATGCCATCAAGTTATTTCAGTTTCCCTGAAGTATGGAGTGAGCATACCATATTTAATATTAATTCCCAATATTGGTCATTTTAAGGTTTCCAATATTGTGAATAATGTTCCAATAAATAACCACTTATATTTTGACATGTATAAATGTTCTCTAGCATTTTCTTTTTAAAAACTCATAGAGAATTGCTACAGAGCAACATTTCCTTTTATTTTTTGAGAGAGAGAGAGAATGCATGCACCAGAGTGGGGGTGGGGCGGGGGAGAGAGAAAGAATCTCAAGCAGGCTTTAGGCTCCGTGCTGAACCCAGCTCTATCCCAGGACACTGGGATCATAATCTGAGCTGAAATCAAGAGTTATATGAGTTATATGCTCAACTGGGTGAGCCACCCAGGCACTGCGAGCACCATTTTATAATTCATACAGACTGTTAAATCATCTCCCAGAGACTGTGTATCATCTTTTGTTTCTTTCTTAGTTTCTTTCCTTCTCCTCTCCTTCCTCTTCCTTCTTTCTCAGTCTCTCTTTTAGTTTCTTTCTTTTTCTTTATCTCTCAAGAGAAAGAGAGATTGAGAGTTAGTCACTGCACAAAAATTGAATGGTTGCCAGATTCTTACCAACTGGAATATATACCTAATCAACCTAGAATTCAGTTTTGCTCTTATGGTCAGCTTTTCTAGAGAATAACACGTATGAAAACTATAATCATTATTTAATTGGGCAACTATTTTATGGTGAATGGTCTGGAAAGTAAAAGTACTAGCCTATAAAAGATGTAATGAGTTGGGGTAAAGGATAAAATGTTTCTCACAAGAAATTTCCAGAAACAAAGAAATGTAAACCAAGAACTCTTGCATACTAAAGAGGTGCTAAAAAAACAAAACTAATTCCTCTGGGAGATATATCACATGTAGGAGATTGTGACACAAAAATCAATAGGAGTAAAATGAACATAAATTCCTCATGGATTTTAGAATACTATCTCAAAATGTATATATAGTTTATCACACACAAAATAAACACCAACCCCTCCATATATCTTTCAAGATATCATAATAAATACACTATAGTTCAGATGCTTAAAATATTTTAGAATGACACAGTTTACCTTTAATATATGTAACAAAAGGAGTAATTTTTGACAAAATAGACAATGATGAGGTCATCCATCAAGTGGAATATAATGGGTAGCCCATTTTATGGACAGTGCAGTACTCAAATGCATAGAAAGTGGTTCCGCAATTGACAATTTGATTTGATAAAATGACACTAGGATAAAATTTCCCAAGAATTAAGTAGTAAGTGAGGTGGAATCTCATTACCTGCAAAATCATATGTGTCCTGGCAAGCAGTGCAACACGTCAATATTTGGGACTCTCTGAAAATACACGAGAGAACTTGAAGGGGGCAAACTCAAGAGGTAATACCCGTAACTCTACTGTGACCATTGTCTTCATTTGGAGATTGAACACAATGCCTGGAATGACATCTGCTCCCAATTTCAGCTTTGTTTATTTTGAGCAATATCTAGGTATAACATTAGTTATCTTCAGCATACTATGGATTTCAAAATACAGCAAAAGCAATAAAGTCAGTGAGTAAAGAAAATGAGCTATGAAAAAGTAATAATTAAGAAACCATAAACAATAAGATCTATCAGTAAATTGCTCCCGTCTTCAGGATAATAAAGCTTTAATTCCTGACTGGGAGAAAGTATCTTCATTAACATTCATCTCCAACATCACAACCACAGGGATATATTGGGACAATGATTTTGCATGGAATTTGCAGCTTCTTTATATCTGAAATAGAGGTGTGTGTGTGTGTGTGTGTGTGTGTGTGTGTGTGTCTAGATTCCTCCAGAAAAAGAGTGTTACTACATTTGAAGAGAAAGTTCTGACAAGAAAAGCAAAATTATTAACAAAAAGTAGGACAAAGGCGAAATAAAAGTAAGCCATATGCAAAAATTTCAAGAGGGCTTTATTGGGAAATATGAAGAAACGCAGGGTTGTAAAAATTATGGAATAATTTTCAAAGTCGCATTAAAGACTTCATTAGCATTTAGGGCATATATTTACCACGTACTCCCTGTAATGACATACTACATTAAGAGTCTCCTTGGGGCATCTGGGTGGCTCAGTCAGTTAAGTGTCTGACTTCAGGTCATGATCTCGAGGTTCCTGAGTTTGAATCCTGAGTCAGGCTCTCTGCTGACAGTTCAGAGTCTGAGGCTGCTTCAGATTCTGTGTCTCCCTCTCTTTGCCCCCTTCTCAAAAATAAATAAACATTAAAAAGGGTCACCTTAATCTTTTAATGGAACTAGTATGTAATACTGGTAACTGAAGACAAGCCACAAAGCTGACATTGTATTTCCTTATAGTAAATAATGAATTAAATACATTTCATTTTTTAAAATTCCATGAGATTTATATAAAGTAGAGCTAGTTATATATCAAAGTGAAAAAATAATCTTTTTGTGTAAAAGTACTTACGAGTGAGCTTTCATTGTTACATAATTTTTACCTGAAAAAGAAAAACTCTACATTAGAACTTTGAGGAGGATTTGAATTAAATCATGACTGACAAATAAATTGATTTTTTCAGAGATATTTTAAAATGCATTGGGGGAAAATACCATGAAACATGTCGGGATAGGAGATAAATATTTTGTATCAGTTACCAGTATAAGACACATCACCTGATGATAACAAACGTTTCCTTTAAAAATTTTTTAATGTTTATTTATTTTTGAGAGTGAAAGAGTGAGCTGGGGAGGGGCAGAGAGAAAAGGAGACACCGATCTCGAAGCAGGCTCCAGGCTTTGGGCTGTCAGCACAAAGCCAGACATGGGGCTCAAACCCACAGACTGTAAGATCATAACCTGAGCTAAAGATGATCACTCAACTGACTGACACACCCAGGTGCCCCTCAGACTTTTCACTTTAGAACCCACAAATATGGAATCTGAATAATAAGCCTAAATGTCTGTTTATTGAATCGAAGAAACTATTATTATTATTATTATTAGTTCATTTATTCATTTTTTTAGAGAAAGAGCACAAGGTGGGAGGATCAGAGGGAGAGGGAGAAAGAAAAAGAAAATCGCAAGCAGGCTCCATGCCCAGCACAGAGCCTAATGTGTTGCTCAGTCTTACAACCCTGAGACCATGATCTGAACCAAAATCAGAAGTCAGACATTTAACCAACTGAGCCACCCAGGTGATACAGGGGAACCTCTTTCATTGGTCAAATAAAGGAAGATGAAAATACTAGAAGATGCAGATGAAATGAGTTTGCTTCTCTACTGTTGGAGCATTCCTAACATGTATCAAACACACAATAACTGTTTTTTTATTAATGTTTTATTATATTACTGATATTTTAGAAAAAACATTTTCAGCATGGATTCCTTGAGTTATCTATGGTGTTCTTTAAGTTAATAATTCTAGAAGTTGGTAAGTGAATAAAATTCAATTGATCTCCTTATGACAAATTTCATATATATTATATATAATGTATATTTTATATATTTATAATGCTTATTTGAATCCAAGTGTACACTATATTTTTATTTTTACATCTTAAAACCTACTGATTACACAATCTACACTCTCCATTGTATAGTTAGAGTGCATTCTAAACTATCCAAATTAATCTCTGTAGTGTTGTTAAAAAATCTTTGAAACAAATGTTGAGCTAAAGACTATATTCATTAACATTGCAAAGGTAAAAAAGTAAGTTATAACCCTGATGTAATCACATTAATTCTCAACCAGTGTAAACCAGTGGCTGTATATACTTTGTCATTTTTGACTTGAAAGGAAATGATTCATAATAGCTCTTTCAGTTTTTGGAACCTCCGTTTTCTCAAAGCCTAAACCAAATGAATTAAATAGCAGTTCTTTTTCATGGACAATGAAAGTTTTAAAAGGAATGATCAAGCTACAGATAAGATAACATTTTTAAAATAAACCAGACAATGATCTACATCTCAGTCCTATGCTTAACGAGGTGTATGTGAGGGATTCTGGGTAGGTATCTCACCATCGCTGTTCACATTAGAGGTCACTGAGAAGGGTGTATTTGAACCATCAAAAATTACATAATCAATCTGGGAATCTACTTTAATTTTTTAACTCAATTTCTTTGTCTACAAGCACTTTATTTAGAACAGATATTTTAAATCAATTTCAATAGATTAAGGAAGCCATTGTCTCATGATGAAAGATTAATTGCTACAAAAAGTATACTGTACCACATAACGTGATTATTGAATTGAATGTGACTATAAAAGGAATGTACACAGTTAATTTTTTGTATCTTTAGTTTTTAACCAGCTTCTTATCTTTATAATGCAATATCATATTTTTTCTAAGCAAGAAATAAAATTCCCAGTAGCATTTTGAAAAAAATTAAATCAGACTCTAAGTCATTCTCATCAATACCTGTCTGCAGTTCAAAATTATTTTAAAAACAACATACAATTTTGTTGTCTGTATCAATAATTGAGGATTCAATTGAGCTGCCATTTAGTTTTTGTTTCCAAATTGCCAAAATTGAATTAGGAAAACACAAGTGATTTTGCTTTGTCTTGTGTTTGTAAATGTTTGTGGTAGTGTAAACATTAAATAGAACATGAGGAAGCTCTTAAAATACTTGCTCTGTTTTTCTGATCCTAATCATTTCTTGTGATTCTATTTTCAGTAGTCTTGCAAACGTATGTAAGTCCATAATAGCAAGGTCAAGAAGAAGAAATCCAGGGACTGTTTCACATTATATTAAAAAAATTTATATTCTTTTCATTCTTCATTTAAGAACTTCTAGTACCCAGAACATGATAGGTGTTAAATTACATGGTGAGTCTATAAGTAAAAGAATGAATAAATGAAACAATTTTTTTTCTGTGTATTTGAACCAAGTAGTGCTGCATCTTTATTCACTTATATTTCTGATTATTCCCACTTGATGTGTACATCTTTAACATATATTAAATACCATCAATCTTTTTTTCTTAAACATTAAATAGTCAGTGTGTGGGGTATGCTGGGCTTAAGACCTATGAGATTACTTAAAAATAAAACCATATTTCATCCTGATTTTTCTCCTAAGGAGTATGGCCACAGCACACAACTCTACATCAAGCTATGATACTGTGTCAGCAAAACTACTTTTTTTTTTTAAAGATCCAATGTCGTCACAAAAATTGAAACCTTTAAAAGGGAATGGAAAATACAGATTTTTAATTTTTTTTTGTCTGAGAAACAGAAGTGTGATAAGACTTTTATATTTTGTTTCTCTTAACAGATGTTTTGGATTAGCAGATAAAGTAATTAATTTTTGCAAGCATCCCCCTGTATTTCCATCTTACAGACTACTCTCTGAGGTTTAAAAGTATCAACTTCAGTGCATGTCTCATGGCTCTAAGGAGTATTTTATGTAACTTTACTAGACACTGTAGATTCCATGATGTATCATTATAAGTAATGACTCAATCATGCATTATAGACTTTCAGCTTAGTGTCCTTATTCAACACTGGTCTGAGAAAATAGCAACTCTGGTTTGATACACTTCTGTTGGTCTTTTCCATGTTTGAGAATTTCTCTCAGTCTGATAGACTCATGGTCATGGACCAGCGTGGGGAACTGCACAGTGCCAAACATTCTTGCTATTTCACTTTAATACTTCACAGACTTTTCTCCAACCTCACAACACAATATATTTCCAATATATGTGCCACTCAGACCACATAGAAAAGGAAAAAGTGTACAAATGCCATGGGCTATTTCTTAGGCTCCATTGTGATATCAGATGGAGGTGGCCACGAAACTCCATGTGGCCAGAGGAATTCTCAGGTTGAGTTTGGAAGAGGGCACAGGGTAGTGCTGTCCTCTGAACCCATAAATGTGGGTTCCCATCCATCTGTGTTTCCAGGCCAGCTTGACCAGTGAGATCTGTAGTTTTTGAGGTGTAGATTTTTTCCTATCGACACTTAATGCTTGATTCCCATCACATTTGTCTATGGTTGGAACTTGCTTGAAAGGAGTGGGGGAGCAGTTTACTGAAAACCTACCAAAAGAATTACGAAATCATTGTCAAATCCCTTTAAAAATGCTGCACAGGCTGAAAGGTAAGAACCTGGAAAATCTTAAGTCCCCTTTATGATCTTCAAAAACTTACGTATATTATTATATGCAATGGAATAAATCAACCCTAGAAATGGATCACTCACTGCCCATAAACACTTCCTTCTGTTTTTTGTTCATTTGTTTTTACTTTTCTTGTATTGCTCTCTTGTTCGCAGATGGAAGTAGGAAACATTTTACATGAGAGATTGCTTTTAAGAGACAGGCTATTGATAAAGTGTTAGGTGGTCACTGTGTGGCTAAGAATTAGAGAACTCTGTTATGAGTGAGTGTAAATGAAAATGGGGCTGAAATATCATACAGATTCCAGGTTGAAAGAATATATATAAAGAGTGTAAGAAGATTTCTTAAAATGAAGTCTGGTGTACCTGAGAAATCTGGGTTTCTTTAATACTTTTGCAATTTTCTTGGAAAACAGGTAATTCATCTAGAATTGTTTATTTCTAATTTGAAGAGAACAAGACCAAGGCCATTTAAAAGCCATTTTTAAGGGTTCATTAGTGGCTTACTTGGAAAACCCATTCCATATTTCATAAAATGAAAAACACCCTCAAACTTCATTTGATTTTGGTGCCAGTATAATTTTCTCTCAACTGCCAAACAATTACATAGGAATTGGAAAGTTCTTGATCACTAAGAATCATGGTGAAAGTGCTTGAGAGGAAAACTGGGCAGGGATCATAGCAAGGGGTTCTCAGCAGTGGGGACATTGACGGGAGGTGTTTTCTCATTGTCTTGGAGATTCCATTGGAGGTCCAAAATAGCATTTGAATATCTCAGTGGGGCAAGTGATTGCGACGTTCTGGGTATGAGAAAATTCTTTAGAACAAGTATTGTTTCTACATCAATGAATCACTGGTTGTAATAGGGAATGGGTTCCAAATGTAGCATATGATATAGACCTTTGATTTTCAGTGTCCAGATACCAGAAGCTTGTCTGAGCACTGATGGTTATATGTTTTTATCTTGGACCTATCCATGATGCATCTGACGCACATCCTAAACATGTAACATTCCTCTACTTCGATACAGTGTGATTTTAGGTATATTTCTTTCTCATTGTAGAATTCGCACTTTTGAAATAACATTTGTCTGTCAGTATTGTAGCATATTGCATTTATCCATATCAACTCTACACTTAGATTTAGAATATTTACACCTTTATTTTATGATTTATCTGTAATTTTATATCATACAAATATATATTTAAATACCAATATTTGCATACCAATAAACTGCCAAGGATGTTTTGGCTCTATCTGTGTACCCATTGCTATTATTTCCCTAAAATTAGTTTATTAGATGATTATAGTATACCCAAAGTTTCAAGTATTCATTTTAAGATAGATGCATAATAATGCATGAGAGAGTTACTTCTTTAATTGAAAGTTTTAATGATTCTTTCTTAAACTACTCATATTTTTTGCTTTTTGTGATTCTATACTCTCTTGGTTCTCATTCAGTTTCTTTTTTTTTTTCCCTTATCATTCTTTTCTATTTCAATTTTCTCTTTCTGACCCAAAACATATTATAGAAAAAGTTTAGTTCTGAACCCAGGTCTACACTTTGTGTCCTGTAATTCACAAACCTCATTCACTCTGATGGTATGTCTTACTGCTTCAGATTTATATGTCTACATCTGGCCTTTCTCCGGAGTTCCGTTATCTCAACCTGCTTGGGGGATGTCTTCATTTGGATGCCCTACTGTCAATTTAAATCCATCTTTGTCCCCAAAGCTGCTATTCTTCTGGACTTTTCAATTTTCAGTTTTGAACTGATTATTTTCCCACCTCTCAAGTTTAAATTTCTCTGGCGATCCTTGACTCTTTCTACTTCTTATTTTTACATTCATGTATCTTCTTACCATCCTCTCTGAGACTAATCCAATGGAGGGTCCTCATAACCTTGCATCTGCTTATTCCATTATTCTCCTAAAGGGCTTCTTGTCCCTTTCTTTACTCTTGCAAAGAAATTTCAAAAATATATTACTGATGGTGCTTTTGTGCATTTAGATTTATAAGCTCTTACTAAATGTTTACTATTGGTCTTGGTGTTGGTCGAGAGCTTGTATTCTCAGAGCTCCGCCAATTTCCCAATCCTTCAGGAATTCTTGAGACTCATTTGTTCATCTGAAAGTTGATTACAGTCGTCTATAAGAGGTTAACAAAAAACTTTCCTAATACTTTCTCCTTCATGTAGCAAATAAACCTTCATCTGTACTCTGTGAAGGGATCAGAGTGCACATATAATTTTTGCAATCCATGATTAAAGTATTTTATTTTTTAAAAAATACCATTTATCAGACAATGACATGCAGGAGAATAAACAATAGTAAATAAAGAACAGGTCCTTTTCCTATGTTTTTCAAAGTCTCTGCTTGACATTATATACTTCTTATCTTACCATAAGAAATTTCTTATTCTCTTCATAATAAAATCTTTTTCAATCCATTTATTCCTTATGTCACTAAAGTCTGAAGTTGATCCCCTCCAGTTTACTGAATTTATTTACTCATATATCATCAGTAACCATTAAAACTGATTTCATGTTCTAACATAAACCTTGATTAATACTCATGTTCAAATTATTTTCACATCTATTACTCATTTTATTCTGAACATAGTACTGAATAAATAAAATGATAAAATACTATTCTACCCATCTTATATATGGAGAATATGAGCAATAGGTTATCTTTTTTCTCTGGTATTTTTAACATTCTTATTCTTGTTTTTCTGTCTATGTGTGCACATTTGTATATGTATGTAATAATTTGCTAATTGCTATAAAATTTTGATTCTTACAATATGATTTTTTTTCCAACAGCTTGACCAAACAAGCTTTTTTCCTTTTACCTAGAAAAAAAAGCACAATAACTACAAAAGGATTTTTATTCTCAAGACAGTGGTTTTTCTTCTGTGATTCAGAAAATGTTTAATATCAGCACCTTGAACATGAGATATGTAAATTAAATTTAACCATATTGTTTTTAAAATATACATTTGAAATACATGCTGAGCTAAGTGATGAAAATTAATATTCCGTGGATTTTCTGACAAAGATTACCTTAGTTAAAGACACAACGTGCGACTTTCTGTCCAATTGAAATTAAACAACTCAAAAATCACTTCTAAATTAAATGTTCATTTGTGTTGTCAAAAAAAGATAAAATTTGTGAATTCTAGGAGTAATTACAAGAACTTTGAAAACATGTATAAAAAATAGAGTATGGTTTTTTTTGGAAACCTTAATGGGCATAAGCATATTTCTTTTGAAATAATCTCTGTCACTTTAGATTGACTACATTTTTGTGAGGGCCCTATTCTGGATTTCAGATTGCCAACTTCTCATTGTATCCTCACCTGGCTAGAGAGAGGAAGCAAGCTCTTTCACGACTAATAAAGGTGCTAATTGCATTCATGAGGGCTCCATCTTCATGACTTCACCTAATCCAAATTCCTGCCACTGTCACATGGGGGAATAAAAATTCAATATGAGTTTGGAGAGGACAACGAGCATCCAGTCTGTAACAATTACTGCAGAGTTGATCTTCCTACTTTGTTTAGCTGATGTTTAGAGATTTAAAGAATTTAGTAAGCATTGGCTGTAATTGTCAAATGGACAAAATGTATTTTCTCTGCCAACTCGACTTCCTGGGAAATACCAAATCCCATACATATACCCTGTTTTATCTCCTTCATGTTCTTAGAAATGAATAAAGTGAGTTTTCTATTTCGTGTAATTTAGAATCAAAACATTCATTGCTTAGCTGAGACCTATTTGAGTAATGTTCAAACTTTGAAAAAAATTTAAAAGGTAATGAACCCATTCCAATAAGTATAAAGCTCTTGAACTGGACGGCGAGAGTGTGATGGATGACTTTTCCTGGAGCCTGGAGCCACGTGTCTTCTCACCTGATACCTCCAGACCTCACTCCTTACTTGGATGGTAGTTTTTCTTGGAATGTTTTGTCATAAGTATGAAGATAACTATATGTCATCAGCCGTTTGAGTCAGGATTTGTGCATTTTTTTTTCAAATGGGTATCTTAAAAACACCCTACTCATTAAATCTTATTTATATTCTTAAGAGAAAATTAAATTGAATGCTGTCTGTATACAAAGGTGTTATAGACACCCTTTGCCAAATTTCATGTATGAGATAGACATCTGCATCCCCAGTCTCCTTTCTATTTCTGGGTGGTCACTTAATGCACACATGGAGAAGTCTGGTCATCTCTTTTCTATTTTCCATCTGTTTCCTGCCTTGTGCATTCTTGTGGGTTCCTGAATCCCATTTCAATATGTTTGTATATATGGGGAGAATGACCTCCACATACAACAAGCAATTCTCAGAGACCAACTGGGTGTCCGAGAATTCAACTCAATTCTGACATTACTAGAATCCACAGGTAGAGGGCTCAGTCTTACAAGACTGCCCACCACGCCCCCGCTCATCAGATGCCAGTTGCAAGGTCAGATTGTCACCTGTGTTTCTGACCAACTGGTTATATAAATCAAAGATTCCTATGACCCTATTTTTGGGTTTGATTAATTTGCTAGAGGAGTTTGCAGAACTCAGAGAATTTTACTTACTAGACCACCAGTTTTTTAAAATAAAAGGATATAACCCAGGAAAAGCCAGATGACAGAGATGCCAAGTGTGGGGAAAGGGCTTGGTGCTTAATGCCATCTCTCAGTCCCCACTCTGGGAATCTCTGTGAGTGTTCACCAACCCGGAAGCCCTCTGAACCACATCAATAGACATGGTTAATTACATCTTTGGTCATCGGCAATTGATTCAACCTTCACTTCCTCACCCCTCCCAGGATATAAAGTGGCTGTTGGGAAGTTCCAACCCTCTAATCACAACGTTATGGTTGGTTGCCTGGCAACCAATCCCCTTCCTGAGACACAGTCCAAAATTTATCTCTTTAACATAGCAAAAGACACCTTTATTGCTCTTGTCACTTAGGAAATTTCAAAGATTTTAGGAGCTCTGTGTCAGAAAAGTGCAGAAGACCAAATATATATTTCCTTTTATAAATCTCAATATCACACATGTGGATATGTTTAAAGTTATTAATCCTATCGTTTAACAAGCGTGAGCGAAAGACCAAGTAATAGCTCCATATCGAACATTGTTAAACTGACAGGGAAACATCTGTTATAAGATGGCCGACAGGACTGACAAGAAAATACCGGTCCTTGATCAAAGGCTCCCCCTTCCGGGTTCTTCTTCCCACCCTGCTTGCCGAAAGCATTAATGAGGAATGTGGAATTAACAGGCTATAAATTATTCCCTCTGCTGATGCTCTGGGCTCAGACCTTTGGAGAGTGATCTCCTCTGAGCCCACCAGTGTAAGATAAAACTCCTGCCTTCTAAGATCTCCCAGTGCAGCCTGATTCTTGTGCAGCATGATCCAGACCAGATTCCGTAACAAAACTAGTGAGTCATCAGCTTCCACTGTTTAAGTTGCTATTTATTGCTTTTTATTTGCAGGGGAGCCTCGGTGGCTCAGTCAGTTGTGTCCAACTTTGGCTCAGGTCTTGATCTCAATGTTCTTGAGTTTGAGTCCTGCACTGGGCTCTATGCTGACAGGGATTCTGTGTCTCCCTCTCTCTCTGCCTCTCCCGTGCTTGCTCTCTGTCAGTCTCTGTGTCTCTCTAAAATAAATAAACATTAACAAAATTTAAAAAACTTTTAAAAATAAAAATATTTGCAACAATAAGCATTCATAGCAGATATTGAAGTGCACTACTGTATATAGAAAATTGTTACTGTTTTCCATCAAAAATAAAGCATAAATTCAGCTAAAAATTTTATAAGAGATAATATAGATATATCAGATGTTTAATTTGGATCTAAAATAGTCACATCTTTTATGATACATAGTCTTTATAAATAAAATATATACTTGTATATATTTTTATTTACCAATAAAATTAACTGTAAAACAAAATGATATTAGCCATGGGGAACTTGGAGTTACTGTTTTTTGTTTGGCATTTGGATTTTTTCATCATTAAAAAAAACTCAGAAAATAAGAATTCAACCTTTCTGTACAGTCACATTCAAAATATCATATGAATGAGACCTAATTCTGGTAAACCATCTCTAGGTAACCTAGTGACCTATGGCTGGATATTCATCACCTAAACTTTACACAGAGGTATAGTCAGTGTAGAGAATTTAAGCACATACCACATAAAGGCATCACTTCACATTTGCTATAATTGGCTTTATCTGATATGACAGCAAGGAGAAATCATTCGTTCTTGACAAAAACTGGGAGATACAGCATTTACTTTAAACATCAGAAAGGGGATATAATCAACGTGGCATAGAGAAACTGAAAGAACAAAACTTTGTGATTTTATTTACAAAATAAAAAAAAAACAATACAACGTGCTGAACTCCATTAAATAACAATAAGGTAGAATAGAAATATAAAGATAAGGTCAATATAAACTTATGGTAGAAAAATGTTTGTGAGACATGGAGACTTCTTTCCAAATACATGGAAAAATTTTCTAATTACAGATTTCTTTGTTACCACTAATAATGATATATTTATAATTTATAAGCACATCTTCACATGAATAGAGTTTAATGAAAAGAAAAATAGATGTGTAGACACACATCTCCAGAAAATACTTCTGAAGATTTAACTAAAAATAGAAGTTAACTAATTTCACCGTTATGCCTTCGTTTAGAAAAATGTGTAGAGTATGTGAATACTTAAATTTAGAAACTATTGAATATATGTGAATGTTATTGGTATTGAATGATCTTAATAAAAAACTGTGGAAATCTGCTTCTTTTTCCCAAATACAATGTAAAAGTTTGGTAAAACAGAAAACAAAACAAAACAGAACATTTGAAGGCATTGGACAGCAAGGATCAATGTTAAAATTTCAGAGAAAAGAGGAGAAAGAGTGTTTGTACCCACATTAGCCTTCTGTTTTTCCCCTTGAGGCCTGTGCCAATTCATTGCTGGCAATTGTATGGGTCTGAGGAGACAAAGGTTAAGAGTTGAAGCTGCCAAGTTGCTACCAAAGGCTGGGCTGAGACGTCTATAAAAAAGACAATCTCAGGGAAGTGTGTCTCAAATTCCAAACGTAACTTACTTCAGGGTTTCTCCAGGGATGCAAGATGTGAAACTCCTGGGAATCGAACACAATATAGCAGAAAATAATCTAAAGAAAAGAGCAGAGTAGAGACATCAGCAGGTATATGGTGTTGGGGACAGAGGGCCTGGAGACCATGGTAAATAGCAATGGAGTGAACCTCCGCTGGAGGATTTCAGTGGAGAACACAGACGGTCCAGCCCTTTGGAGTAAGAGCATCCCGGAAACAGCCAGCTTTAAAATACTTGTATAATTTTTCACACATGATGTCCAGGATTCAGTGACAATTTTTTGTGCAAAGCAAGGAGAGAAACACAGTATTACAGGAAAACCAAGTCACAGACATATGGGACACAGATAAGATTTCTAACATATATTAATTTGAGTTTTAAAAAGGATAGAGAGAAGATGAGAGAAGCAATATGTTCAAAGTGCTAGCTGATAATTTTCTGAGACTGATAAAAGATATTAAACTAAAAGCAAGGTCAAAAAATAACTCCCCAGGACCAGACAATAACAGCAACCACATAAATCTTAGAAAATAAGAGGTGAAACTTCAAAAAAGGGGGGCAGGAAGAAAATAAAAACGTTTTTAGAAAGACAGATGCAATCTAGATTTCTTTTAAGGGATCAGTGATAAAGCAGTCAAGTTCTCGAGAGGAATGACAGAATCTTTTTGACGATAGAAGACAGTGGAATGACATTCTTAAACTACTGAATGATAATAACTTCTAGGACATAATTTTATACCCATTAGCACATCTTTCAAAAATGAATTCAAACTTATATGTATCCATATGGAAATTTGTGAGATTCACTTGTCCACATGGTTGTAAATGGAGCTGTTGGACCACCATGAATCAGAGGCTACATACCCAATATACTCAATTTTTGGAGGTGGAGAGAAATCACGAGAAAGAGAAGAAGGTGCTACGCCAGACAGGTAGTATTTAGAAGATACTTCATATTACAACCATTGTTTTGGGTGTGCATTTTTTCTTGCTTCTGTATATATTGACAATGCTGTTTCCTAAATTCCCAAAGTATTGTAAAAGTAGAGGTAATAAAATGACCTCTCTATAAATCTCTCTCTCTTTTTAGTTTAGTTTAGTAGAAAGGACTACTTTCAGGGAGTGATCTGTGTTAATCCTCCTCTTGGAGTTGAACTCATTTCTGAACTTAGTCATTGGAATGGTGAAGGAGGAAGAGGAGAATGAGTGTAATGCAAGGCTTTCTGTGTCCATTTGTAAAAATAAAGTGCTTACATTTATTATGGGCAACATTCGTACTTCATTTTGCAACTTTTGAGCTTTTTAAATATCTTGAGTTAAGAGCATGTGATGAAATGTAGAGCTAGTAAATAAACCAATTTGTAACTAATTAATTTTTAATTAATAGAAAAAATGACCTTGGACATGACATTTTTGAATTACTTTTGAGTGGGATACATCAAGACTTGCCAGAAGACGGACAGAAAGAAGTGGAAGAGGAGGAATGCATGCTGACCTGTTCATATTTACTTTTCGATTTTAATCATTGTACGTTGCTTTACAATATGAATACATTGTTCAATAATGCAACTGAATATGTTGTGCTAACAATTAATTATACGTGAATTCCCTTGGAAACATTATACTGGATGCATTCTAGTTCTTTATGTGTCATTTAAAATTGAGCCTTATTATATGCAGTGCTTTCTTGTAACTCTACCAATATTTTTGCCCAGACATTTTTTTGCATTCTGTGATTTTACCCCATAAAAAGCAGAATTATTTCTTTCCTGATTGTATACATCCAATATAATTTTAGTTATCAGAATATTCATGGGCTTCAGAGTTTGAATAGGTAGATATTTCTGATGTATGGAAAAGGAATGATGTATGTCCCATGCTCAGTTGTGTGCCCATACATACAGGGACTTAGCCAGATAAACTGTTATGATAACAGATTACATTTTCTTTTTTCCCTAAAATGCACATATTTACTTTTAATTTGGAAGATCATTTTTAATGTATTTATTATTTATTTTGAAAGAGACAGAGTCAGCACAAGTGGAGGAGGCACAGAGAGAAAGGGAGACAGAGAATCCCAAGCAGGCTCTGCAAGTTAAGCACCAAGCCCAATGCAGGGCTTGAATTCATGAAACCAAGAGATCAGGACCTGAGCTGAAACCAAAAGTCAGTTGCTTAACTGAATAAGCCACCCTATCTCCCCATATTAACTTAAAAATTTTTAATGTTTATTTAGTTTTGAGAGAGAAAGAAACAGAGTATATGTTGGGGAGGAGCAGAGAGAGAGGGAGACCCAGAATCTGAAGCAGGCTCCAGGCTCTGAGCTGTCAGCATAGAGCCTGATGTGGGGCTCAAACTAACAAACCATGAATCATGACCTGAGCTGAAGTCAGATACTTAATCGACCGCACCACCCAGGCACCCACTATCAACTTTTTAGAGTTTGAAATAATGTTGTAAAAATTAAAAGTTTATCAAGATCTGTAACATTCCTTAACTTTTATGTACCCAATAATGTAACCTTGAAATGCACAAAGAAGAAATCTAAAAAGTAGAAGAAAAAAATCAACAAATTCTTAAAAGTCACAGAAAATGAAATTCAGGACATCTTTCTAAGTAAATGGAAGACAGTAGACAAATATAGCCAATAGCAACTAAATCAGTAGACTGAATAAAGAAGATCATCCTTACTGATGTGGGTGGACACCATTCAATCTGTTGAGGGCCTAAATAGAGCAAAATGACAGAAGAACCAATTTTCTCTCTCTACTTGAACTGAGACATCCATCTTCTGCCCTCAGACATTAGCACTCCTGGTTCTTGCGTCTTCTGGTTTGAACTGGAAATATACCCTTGGCTTTCCTGGTTCTCCAATCGCAAACAGTAAATCATGAGACATCTCAGCCTCCATTATCACATGAGCCATCCCTGGTAATAAATTTCTCTTATATGTGTTTGTGTGAAAAACCCTAATACATATCCCATTAACATGTGTCTACTTGAATGATGTGTACCTTACTGTTTTGATCACTGCAGTTTTGTAGTATCCCTTGAAATCTGTAATTGTAATACCTCCAATTGTTGTTTGTTCTTCTTCCTCAGAATAGTTTTGTCTATTTGTGGTCTTCTGTGGTTCATATAAATTTTAGTGTTATTTGTTCTAGTTTTGCAAAAAAATGCTGCCGGTATTTTGATAGATATTGCATTGACTTTGCAGATTGCCTTGAGTAGAATGGACATTTTGACAATATTAATTCTTCAATCCATGAACCTGGAATGTCTTCTAATTTGATTGTGTCAACTTCAGTTCTTTCATCAGTGTTTTGTAATATTCACAGTGCAGGTCTTCCATTTCTTTGGTTAAGTTTATTCTTAGGTATTGTATCCTTTTGGGTGTAATTGTAAATGGTGTTGATTTCTCTTTAATTTTCTTATAAACCACATTGTTAGTGTACAGAAATACTACTGATTTCTGGGTATTTTGTGTCCATCTACTTTATTGAATTTGTGTTTTACTTTTAAGATTTTTTTGGTGGAATCTTTAGGATTTTCTAGGTATAATATCATGCTGTCTGTAAATAGTGACAGTTTAACTTATTTACCAATGTGGATGCCTCTTATTTCTTTTTCTCATCTGCAAAATGGTTGAAGGTGAGAGGGAGATACAGACTTCCAGTTATGGAATGAGGAAGTCATGGGAATAAAAACAGTCAGAGCATAAGGTGTAAAGTCACTGAGATTGTAATAACTGTAATAGGAGAGATGGCAGCTACACTGTGATGAACACAGCAAAATGGATACATTTGTCAAACTTGTCAAATCATAAAGTTGTAATGAAACCAAGTAACATTATGTGTCAACTATACTCAAATAAAAATTAAAAATGAATAGGATAATTAATAAAGTGATAAGTATAAAAATGAAGGATGAAATGTCTAATATTAAATATCTTATGAGGGGCCACCTGGGTGGCTCACTCAGTTAACCATCTGATGCACGATCTGAGCTCAGGTCATGATCTCAGTGTTGTGAGATTGAGCCCCCCACATGTGGGTCTGCTTGGGATTCTTGCTCTCCCTCTTTCTTTTTGTTCCTGTCCTGTGCATGTGCTCACTCTTTCTCTTTCTCAAAATAAATAAACATTAAAAAAATCTTATGAATGAGTATCAGGCATCCTCATAGTATCGACTATGAGTATCCTTACTATAAGGCTGCCATGCTAACCACTAAATGACTTCTTAGGAAAACATGAACCAAATCATTTACTTGCAAATGCAGCAGTAAGAAATAGGGATAGAAGCAGAGACAGAACACTTCCACCTGTTCAATAAACATGGGGTTTATATTTTTCAAATGTGCTTTTCTTGGAAGCAAACTGGCATCAAGATTTTTCTATTGCTTGTGATGTAAGCTTTTCATTTTCTACAAGCCTTTTTCATTATTATGAAAATATATCTCTACCACAATATCTTATGCCATTCTTAACATGTTACTGTTAATAATTCCCTTTCCAACCCTTTTTTTTGGCTCCCCTCAACATTAGTTGGACTTAAAGTTAGAAAGAAAGAGAGAGAGCAGCAACTTCTACAAAACACTGTTTTACTTTTGTAGTAACGAATGTGAGTTAGTTTGACTCAGTGGGGAAACTTTGAGGCAGGTGTAGATTGCAGTTAAATAGCTCACCAATGTTTTAAATTTTGATCTCTTATTTTATTCCTGGAGAGTTTGTGGAAATAAGAAGCTGTATACTTGGATGGTAACTTTGAAATCTTAAATTATATTTTTAAATATGTAATTCGATCAGAATCTTGAGTTTCATCTTTCTGCCTTTTATAAGGATTACCGTTTGATTGGAGTTGCACTCAGTATTGAAATATACATTGTGACAACATTTAAACCAATAGATAAAAAAGTACAGGGGGAGATTTTGCCATTTGACTTTGAAATCATGATTATCTCCTTGTATCTTATGACAATGCATTGTAAGTTTTCCAGTGGAGAATTGATGTGAAAGGTCAAACTGGAAATTGTGCTGATAGCATTCCTTCTGCAAGAATGAAACTCATATATTTGTGTTACCGTCTGCGTATTTATAGCCTGTCTAAGAAAGGTGTTTAAGAAGAGACTTTTAAGGAGGAAAAGAAGCCTCCAGTGCCACCCTCATCAGAAGACTGAGAACCACAAGTGATTAAATTCAACACTGAGAAGTCTTGAACAAATCAATGAATCTTTTCAGGTATATGTGTGTGAGGGCTTCTTATAATTGTTTTAATAAACGCATGTGTCTTAAATTTATGAGATGGTCATCCTGATTATAATGACAACTATTCTATAACTTAAATATGTTCCAGCCACTGTTATAATCAGTTAACAAATTTAATCTTTAAAAATCCCCCTCTTAAAAAAATCCCCCTCTTTTAGACAAAAATAATAACAGGCAGAGAATTTTGTCCAAAGTTACATGCCTAGGACATTTTGGGTCCTGGTTTTGAGTCTAGTTACATTGGTCCAATTTCCTGTTTACCTCTCATGTTCTGATAAATGAGGATCCAGAGTAAAAATGGACTGACACTGCTTTCTATGAAACATTTATCTGGTCTAGTTCAGTGGGTTACTCATATTTTATTCCTAGTTTTAACTTTTTATGATTCACATAGTTTCAGCTACCTATTGAGAAATCATGAACCAATATATTTAACTTAAAGCTGTGAATATATGAATATTTCAGTATGAAATTATCAGAGGAAGAACTTAATGGTGTTTAGCAGATATGGCATGTGGGTTTAGCAGAAACTCAGAAAAATGTAGAGAACATTATAGGTATATGGTAACCATTTTCATATTTAACTATTGACATCAGAAGAGAATTGAAAGCCTTAAGTTAGCTCCACCTAGAAGGTGTAGAAGGATATTAGATGCCTTCATTAGGGTGGAGTTGAAGTATAAATACAAATTAATATCAAAGATTACCCTTTACATGTATTATACATTCTTCAGAAATGTCAAAATCTGATCGTCACAAATTGAACAAACTTTTTGCAGCAAGCAAATAGCAAACATCTTCTTTCAAAACGTAAAATTTTGGCTGTATGTTCTGTCTGCCTACCAGGGGATCACACGAGATGTGTTGTCTGAGCCGAGGAGACTTCTCAAGGATGTGGCTGTGTGAATCAGTCACCACTGGGTTTGGAGTGAACGAAATATCTTCTGGAAAGGGAAGCGCTTCCACCTGCTCTTTTTCCAATTGTTTATGATTAATAAAGGTCAGGAACCAATGACCGTGACCTGAATAGGACAGTGAATGTAATATAAACAAGTCTAGAAGGAGGCTATGACCCAGATAACATTAACATGCTGACATTGCATGTTAGTTTATTGCTTTTTTTTTTCTTTTTCTTTTTGACACATCCAGGATATTGAGAGATGCCTCTTGTGCTACACAGATGCCCTATAGGCATACTGAGAAAAAAATTGTGAATATATACAGGATACTGTTTTGCTTTCTTATTAACCATCTAGGAATCTTGTAAAAATTTTATAAGCAGCAGTATGGTAAATGGGCTGATTCAAGTTTTAGTTAAAATAATAATGATAGCATATTTTAAACAGCAGAGGATAGTTAATAAAATTTTAAAAGATATCCCTATGACCACAGACTAAATATTATAGATGTTAACATGGTTTGTGTTTGAATTAGTGCTTTTAATGAAAAGTATATAGATTTAATGGAGAATTGTTTTCTTCCATTTTCTATTTCACTCCCAAGAGGTAATCATAACCATTAAATGTGTACATATCCTCATATATATATATTTGTTCTATAATTTTCTTTTGCTCTGTTGCAAGTGATACTGAACATCTTTTCTTGTGTTTATTGCCTCTTTAGGTTTCCTTTCCTTTGAGTTAACTGCCCATTTCTTTTTTACTGTGTTGCCCAAATTTACTTATGGGTTTAGAGTGTTTTTTCTATATCCTACACACCTATCCTTGGTCATTAAATGCTTACAAATGTAATTTTGCCCTCTTTAACTTATCTTTTAACCTTGTAGAATCTTGTTTTATAACACAATTTTATAAAGCATGTGTTTTATTGGAATCTATTTTGATTTTCCAGTTTTGTGGTTTGAGTTGTTTGTAACTTGTGTTATTATTCAACTGCAACACAACAGATTATCCTTTATTCGTGCTAAGCCTTGGGTTCTTTGTATTTAGGCCTTTTTACACATCTGAACTACATTTTTGTTCACAGTGTAAATAGAAATATAAACCTTATATGACTTTGCAGACACACATACATACACTCTTCCTCAAGGGAGAGATCTTGTTCTAGAGAACCACACATTGACTAGCCCTTTTGTTCTTCATGGATTTTTAATGTCACTCTATTGCAAAGCAATATTCATACAATCACATATTGATAATGTAGATCTCTAGTTAATTCCAATTTCCACATGTTTCTATTGGATACAACAAAGGAGTAAGAAACAACAACAAATTTTAAGACATTAAACTACCCTTATGGTAAGGTACAATTTCATGTGTGATTCTGAAATAGACACAACAAAGGACCAGTTATCAAGGCTGAATAGATTTAGTCAAACCACCCAGTTTAAAATATTGAAAAAAAAATTAGTATGAACCTGAATGTGATCCCTAATCAGGAAATTTCAGATTTTATACAAATAAGATATAATGAATGTGGACAAATTAGGAAAACTCATGCATTTTTACTGGTGTGCAACTTTGTATAGCCACATTGAAATTGAGTGTTTATGGTGAAATAGAAATCTGCATGCTTTATATCCTAGCATTTCTAATTCTTGGTAAATACCACAGAGAAAGATGTTTGCATAAATACAAGCAGCATGAACAAGGATACAGGCCCAACAATGATTCCCCAATGGAAAACTCAACGCATCTCAATTGTTATTCTATACCATATAAATAGTTAGTAAGAATGTTATATAGAATGGCTTCATTTCTGTTTTCCCTCAAAAAGTTTTGCAGAAAACTCTCAGGCTCAGGGAGCCTGGGTGGCTCTGTCAAACTGCTGATTTTGGTTGAGGTCAAGATCTCACAGTTCATGAGTTCAAGTCCCATGTTTGGACTCTGTGCTGACAGCTCGGAGCCTGGAGCCTGCTTCAGATCTGTGTCCCTCTCTCTCTGCTCCTCCCCAACTCACACTCTGTATCTCTTTCTCTCTGTCTCTCTCTCTTTCAAAAATAAACAAACATTAAAAAATTTTAAAAACAGAAAACAAAAACCCTCAGCCTTGTTTCTTCTACCACTATTCCTCCCTTCCCTGCCCCCACCACTTCTTTACCTGCTTCTCTTTCTGGGAAATCATCTCAAAGGCCTTGACTCCACATTTATCAGATATGAGTTTCCTTCCTTCTTTCATCTTTTGTGCTTCCCCTTCTTACAACAACTAGGTCAGTGAGGCTAACTGCATTCCTACACACAGTGTACAGAAAACATTTCTCAGAGTTTGCTTTGAAGGTATGAATCTCTACAAGAGGTAGCCAAAGTGTATATTTTATCAGGGAACTGATACATGTGCTCCAGTTTTTCTAGAGAATTATTTATTGTCATTGTTATTTTTCAAGCATGTGAGTCTTAAAATACATTAATGTCTTATTTGCCTTCTACCAGTTTCCTGACTTTAGACATGATACCATGGGAATATAACTAAATGTATGACTTTAAATTCAGTTTCATTAATCCATTCATTTTCAACAAAATAATTGGAAGTAATATGGTTCAAGTGTTACCTACAGATAACAATCCTCTCTGTGTCTCCTGGCCAAAGACAGTCCCTCTCCTCAATATGCCTCTAGGTATTTTGTTGAGGAATATTGTTTTCCAGATTATTTATTTATTTATTTAGAGAGAATGGGAGAGAGAGCATTTGAGAGGAGATGGGTAGAGAGCCATGGAAAGAGAAAATTCCAAGCAGGCTTTGCACCATCAGTGCAGAGCCTGATGCAGAGCTCTAACTCACAGACTGTGAGATCATGACCTGAGCCTAAATCAAGAGTCAACTGGATGTTTAGCTGACTGAGCCACTCAGGTGCCCCAAGGAATATTCTTGCATTCTTACCTTTCTAGTATCATTATGATTCTGTGGGATATTTTCTTCTCTTACTGTGATTGTGGGGGAAGGATGGCACTGGAGGCAAATCACAATGAGCAATTTTGCCAATATCCTGGGACCTCCATCCTTTTCCAGTTAAATGACATGATTGTCCTTTCTGGCTGTCTTTGTGGTTGGGTTGACTTGTGTATTCAGTTCTGCCTGATGATCTAGGAGTGAAAGTGAAATGTGTCACTTCTGGGCTCATATATTTTGTGCTGATGCAAGACCCTCTAAAGTTTCCTGTTTTATAAAGAATTTTCCAGGTTATTGGCTACTCTATCAACCTAGATCTTGTAGTGAGGCCAACAACAACATGGGCAACAAGCCCTCAAATTCTCTTTGAAGGATATGGTGTTAATGAGAAATAAACTTGAGTTGTTTTAACTACTTTATTTTTGACTCAGTTTATTACCACAGTATAACTTAGCCTATATATCCTGACTGACACACAGTGGCTATGTTTTGAGTTCACTATCTCTCACTTTAAAGTTAGACTATACCTCAAAAAGTCACCGTCCCTTTGGATGTCTTCTGAGAAACAATTTCCCAAATTTCTAGGTTGAGACGATTTGTGATCAGGTTTTCTCCAATATTTTTTCAAGTCTTGGGCTTCAATTTCATATCACTTTGGGACAGACAGGAGTCTATCCAACCTACTGAGCCCTCTGTGTAATGGAATCAAGTGGAAAAAATGCCCAATCCTGTTACTACATGCACCAGGGTGGGCTTGGAAATAAATGTAAAAAAGGGAATAGAAGAGGCATCCTAGTGTGGCTTTCTATCTGCCAGGTATTCATTTTGGAATTATAAATGTGTCCCTGTTTTTTTTTAAATCTTCAAACCCATCTGCTTGAAACATTTTTATCAATTATATGAAATTACAATTAGCATCATGGACATCTTCTATAAATGATAGCTATGAATATCTCCTTCAGCTTGAATACAACTTTCTATTCCTACTTTGAGATGAAGAATTAGTTTTATTTTTAAGGTTAATTCCAATATGTTTGCAGTAGTGTATTGAAGTAATGGAAGTGATTTTGTATATTAATATTAAATCACTTCAGGCTAGGTGATGTAAATTTATTTGTTAATAATGGTAATAATTAGATTTGGGGCAAACAATATATTTTGGAAACAAACTTTTTCTAAGAATGTTTCTGAAAGAGTATGACTTTTCTACAGCAAACATGAAAATACCCTAATAGGTCACATCATATAAAGAGTGTCATCCATATGTAAAGCGTTCAGTTTTTATTAATTTTCTATATTGATTCTTCATGAAAATAACACATACACTTGATGTATCAATTGGGATTTTAAATACTGATTTTTTTAACATAGGAAATAAACTGATTGGTTTATTTAAACCCATAGACACAGTAATTTCTTTGGAATAGAACAAAATACTTTAATGGCAAACTGGAGTGAATCTCTTCTGGAGTGATTCCCTTGAAATGTAGTAATCTCAGTTTGATATTTCTGTTAACCTTCTCAACAGGATATGACAGGAGTTCAATAGAAATAAAACATATTTTCTTAGGCAGTTCTTTGTGAGTTAGTAGATGTAATGGTCCCCAAAGTTCTTAAGAAAAGCAAATATCTATGATTGAGCAAAAACTATTTTTAAAGCCCCCAAGGTAAAACAAGTACATGTTCACAGTTAAACCATGGAGGTCTGTCAGAGCCTGTTTAATGAGCGGCAAAGTAGACTGTATGTCTTGGTCATAGGGCGTGCATTCTTTTCTTTTAGGTTAAAATATCTTGTGCTGTGACTTTGTTTTGTTTGTGGAGATCTTTATCATAAAAAATAGAGTCACTGATGATTTTTTTGGAGTCAGTGTATTACAAATCATAGGGACTCCAACAGGGAGAATTAGGAATACAAAGAGTTTGAACACCTTATCATATCGAAAAACACATTCTAGAAGTGATGTATTAAAGTGTTGTCTAGGTGATGAAACCTTATGGATACAAGGCTTCATGTTTCAAGTATTAAGCACCTTCTAGGCTTAGTAGCAGAAATTTTGATTTTCCCCAACATTTTCTTTTCTATGTTTTCTTCTTTTGAACATTATGGGTGATGCCAGCGTGGGTAGAGCATGGCATTTCCCAGGAAGGCAAACAGTTGGAGCCCACAGGCTGTGCTATGTGGCTTTGGGTCCATGTGGGGAATAAATGCAGGTCCTGATGGCCATGGAGGGAAAGGGTAGGGCTGGGATGTACTAAACATCAGGAGCATCTCAGAGAATGTAGAATTGGGCCCCGAGGCACTGCTGACTGAGGCACTCTTCCAAGAGGAAGACCTGTTGGGAAATAGGACATTGGACTTCAGTTCTCAAGTACTGTCCTTGTGAATGAAACATCCTTATTGGACTTTTGCTCCCAGAACGCTGGGAACAAAGGACTTGATAAAGTCCCAGGAGGATGTGCAGGGCAGAGTCTTCCTGGTCATCAGCCAAGAGTGACAAGAAGCTACAAGATATACTCACACACAGTTGCAAGCTGCTCCTGCTCTGCCCGCTCTGTGACTGTCTCTATTGTTCTAGTTCAACATGTACTGTTGACTAAACGTTTACCATGCTCTCCAGGCTTGCAAGGATGGTATAAAATAAGATACTGTTCCTAATGAAGTTTGCCATTAGCCTTCAGCTCTTGGTCTGTCTCCATCTCTTTCGGGGACATCCATGGTGCCCAGCCTCCCTGGGACTGTCCCTTTTCATGGAGCCTGGTCTTTCTGGGACCTTTCATACTTCCATTAAGGAAGGAGCTTGGTCATGTTCCTGGGATTTGGGAATGTCCCTGTTTCCATTAGCTGCTGGCAGCCTCTGGAAACGTCCTTGCGTCTAACTCATCATCTCTCCAGGAATCACCCACAAAGACCCATCTTACGGGATCTGGAGAGTTCTATGAACTGGCAGGAAAATCCTGTTATCACCTGGGTGCCCCAGGAAAGGGAGTCCCTTTTCCTTGACTCTTCTGTAAGGAAGTCATCAATTGGATACATTATGTGATTATAATGTAATAAAACTAGACCTTTCAACACAGGAAGCAAGTATAACTGAATTTGAAGTAAACATAAGACACTATGTTGTGCAACACTTCTATAGAACTTATTTATCTTGCTTCTGAAACTTTATACCCATTGGACAACTTCTTATTTTCCCCTCCCTCCGATGCCTACCAACCACCATTCCACTCTGTTTCTATGAGTTTGACTGTTTTGGATATCTACGTGGAATCATGAAGCTCTTCTCTTTATGTAACTGGATTATTTCACTTTAGCTTAATGTCATGAAGAATCTTCTCTGCTCTAACATATACAAGATTTCCCTTTTTCTCAAGATTTATTAATAATCTGTTGTATGCATATATCACATTTTAAAAATCCATTCATCTATGGTTGAGCATTTAGGTTGTTTCCATATATGGCTACTTGTATAATGCTACAACGAATGTGGGGTATAGATATCTCTTTGAGGTCATAATTTTAATTATTTTGGATATGTATCCAAAAATGGGACTGCTGGATCAGATTATAGTTGTAATTCCTCTTTTTTGAGGAACGTTTATACTGTTTTCTGTATTGTGTGCACCACTTCATATTTCCACCAAGAGAATTTTCCATCTCCTCACAATGCTTATCTTTTCTGGGGGTGGACGTGAGATGCAAATGGGACAGCAGTCGGGTGAAAGGACCCTCTCTGACACCGAGCACTGATTAGAATCGCACAACCTCCACCTTCACCCATGTGGATGCTGACAGCACTTTGACACTGAATGATGCTGTGTTTTTGCTTCTATACTCAGGACTTCTTTGTTATCCCTGTGGCGTGGACTTCTGAGAAAGCCTACTCAGCACCCATCCATGTGCAATCAATACAGTTAATGCCCTCTTGGGTGAACTCTTAGACAACAAGGAGCCAGAACTGATGGGGAAATACTTCGCAATTCTATCTCCCAGTGCTCCAGCCAGGAGTCACCCAGAGCAGTGATCAGCTTGATAATGGTTCCTTTTTTGTACCCAGTCCCTCCTTGCATCTCTCCTGCCCACCTCTGCATCTGAGATCACATTCCTAAAAAAATTTTTTTTAATTAATAAAAAGACTCTTAAAGAAGTCTTTGACTCAATACTGCTTTCTTTTGATTTGAGACTGAGAGGTTAAATGATTTATTTTTTTCCAGGATGAAAAGATCACTTATCTAGATTACTTCTACATGTAAACAAAGGAGATCAATATTTCCAAAGAAATTGTGTCCAGACCAGAATTACTGCATTATATAGTAAATCCTTTCAAATAATGCCATCTTTAGTTAGTTACAAAATAAATAATTACCATTACATTCTATTTTCTTAGACATTTAGTTTTGGCAGTGTTTTCAGTCTTATCCTCCTTATTACTTTGACTCTTAACTACTCTTACATTGATATAAAACTTCCTTATGCAATATATTTCAGTGTTTTATTTTGCACATGCTTTGGAGTTGATTTTATAATATCTGGCATCAATTCTCTCTCTCTCTCTCTCTCTCTCTCTCTCCTACAATACTGAGTGTCGTTTAAACTCCACTTCAGTTTATCTTTATTGACAACACTAACATTGTTATTTTTCCCTTACTAATTGTAATTCCCTTACTAATTGTACTGATTTTGTCTGACTGAAACCTAATTATACTGCACAATTAAAACAAACATGAAACAAAGAAGATCAAGAACAACTTTACTGAAGAGTGCTTAGAGCCAGTTAAAATTCACTGATAAGCATCTCTTTTATATTGATACATGTTCGAATAACCCATGTGTATCTTGTTAATGTAGCAGAATTCTCTTCTAAAGCTATTTATTGCTTTTGCATTATTTCTGCGTTTTTCTAGCATCCTTGTACACATTGTCTGCCTTGGGTTGCCAGTTTATTAACAATTTTCTAGATGACTGACTGAGAATTTTAGATAGATTTGAAGTTGCTTCACCCTTTTCATGCAGGTGACTACCACCCAGTGATTTCCATGTCCTGCTGACACAAGATATTTCTTGCTGTGAGTCTATTTTTTGTCCATAGTCATATACCAGTCTTCGCATAGATCATCTGCTTAAGTCCATCAAATAGAATGTAAAACGTGGCATCTTAATAACTTTTCCAGCCTTCATAAAGTGGCATCATCCATCACACATAATAGCATCCTTTCAAGCACTCAAACACGACATGTTTGAACAATAAACACATGAATCAAAATAGGAAATGACTTAAAAACACTCTCCATTAAGAGCACAGTTAAAATGTTCAGAACCATTACATAGTTATAACCCTTTACTGAAATAAATAATCAGAAATAACAAATTACATTTAGTTTTCACACATATTTATTCATAGATTTTGAAATATTATGCTAAACTTTGGTCATATATTTTGTCTTTAATGTTGAGAATGGCACAGCCCTAGGCATCAAAAACTATCTTCATCTGCCCAGAGTCCTTCTACGATACTTTTAAAGTATTCCCATGTTTACTTTCTCAATGACTTTAGTGGAATTAACATTTGGCTACATGCCGACCTAGAGATTGAATTTTTATGCCCTTATATATTATAGGATTAGAGACCTGAAGCACTTACAACAACTAAAAATTCACATATATAATTCACTTCTAAACAGAATTCTCAATACAAAAAAAAGTCAAGAAAAATCAAGCAGAAACTTATTGCATATTTCAAATATACCAAAAGAAAATAAGACATATTATTACATAAAATAATAAGAAAGTATAAAACCATATAGGTAGAAGTTTTTAAAAAATCAGGTAGAGGGGTGACTGGGTGGCTCAGGACATGATCTCATGGTTCGTGGGTTCGAGCCCCATGTCAGGCTCTGTGCTGACCCCTCAGAATCTGGAGCCTGCTTCAGATTCTGTGTCTCCCTCTCTCTTTGCCCCTCCCTCACTCATTCTTTCTCTCTCTCAAAAATAAATAAAAATTTAAAAAATTTTTAAAAGCAGGTAGATAGAAAAAGGATAAAATAAATCACAAATGAAGACACATTTATTAGAAATAAAATATCAATACATGGAATAAATTCTGATCTGAAAAATCATTAAAGAATGTTAAAATTGTTCTGAGAATTCTCAAAGAACATGGCTCAGATCTCAGAAAGTTTAAAATATGTAAAAATATTAAGGCAAATGGAAGACACATTTAACAGCTCAAGAAAAACATCTAATGGGATCCCTAGAATGAGACACACGAGGAAATAGTGAAGGAGCAAAATTTGAATGGACAATTACAGAGAATTATTCAGATGTAAAGAAAAAGCATGAATCCAAAAGAAATTTTTTTGAGATCCAAATACAAAGAACTTAAAAAAAAATCCATATCTAGATACAGAAGTACAGCTACAGAACTTTAGGAATTAAGAGGTTTGTTACGGATATCAGAGAAAAATACCAGACTGTCAAAACAAACAAACCAAAAGAATGACAATTAAAGTGAGGTAGAATTAATGTCAGGTTACCTTCACAGTGTTTGAGGGAAAACCCCACCATTCCACATTTTCCTGCTCAGCTAAGCAATCCTTTGACATTGATAGTTAAATACTGATGTATTTCAGGATGAGAAAAAATAAAAATCTTATAACCCTCATTAAAATGTATGTTTGCACTCATAGATCTAACAGGAGAACAGGAGAAACCTAATGGAGGACCATGGAGAGGGGAAAAGGGAAAGAGAGTTAGGGAGAGAGAAGGATGCAAAATCTGAGAGACTATTGAATACTGAAAAGGAACTGAGGGTTGGAGGGTTGGAGGGGAAAGGGGGGAGGGGGGAGGGGTGGTAATGGAGGAGGGCACTTGTGGGGAAGAGCAGTGGATGTTATATGGAAACCAATTTGACAGTAAACTATTAAAAAATAAAAATAAATAAAAATTTTCAGAAAGAAAATAAAATGTAATCTGTACATCAAAAATCACACACACACACACACACACACACACACACACACACACAGAAAGCCTGCATAAACAAAATTGTAATCTAAGGAGTGAATGTACTTGTGTAAACACAGGACTACACATATTGATTGAAGGGAGTTAATTGTACATATTAATTTAAAATTAATGAATATTGTGTTCGGGTTCTGAAGATAAAATTTATTTCTAGATTACAAAAAATGTAATATAACCATGGAGACTTATAGGTTTCTAAATTCATTTTATTGTTTTAATGGTTACAAAGTTTGAAAACTTTAAAGTAAATATATAAAATAACACAAAATTGTGACCTTAAAATTGATAAAAAATTAAAAAAATATAGCCTGATATTTATCAAGAGTAAATTGGTAAATAAAAATAATTAAATTCAGCATTCATTAATGAATACCAACAAAAAATGCATTTCTAGAAAGCCAAGAAGGGAGGTGAACTTGTGTGAACTGGTAAGATATTTTTACCAAACTTGTAGTCACTCTTTTCCCCTGGAGTAATTTCTCAATAAGGTCAGGAAGAAAAGAAGTATGTCTTTTGTGACTGCTTCAGTTCAGCACAGTACATTTGATTTAATTACAATGCCATATCCTAGAGAAATAAAGGAAAATCACAGGGATTGGAGAAAAGTAGTAACATCATATTTATTCTGAGATAATATGATTGTATACTGAAAAAAATGAAGAGACTGTATAGGTCAACTAGCAATTTATAGTGAGTGTGGCTATTGCATTCCAAATCAACATTTAAAAACACCCATACTTCCTAAGTACAGAAATATGAGTGAATATATAATCTACTCATAATACCAGAGAATATTAAGGAGATACATGAATCCATGTAAATATATGTGTGGTGCATTTACATGAGTAAAAATAACATGTTTTAAATTACAGAGAATTCTTGAATAAGTGTATATGTATATGATATTCATGTACAGGCAGATGAAATATAAGAAGGATATCAATTTTCTCCAAATTAACCTGTAAAGTTTTGCTCTACCAGCAGAATGTCACACAAAACTTGACATGTTGTTCCTAAAATTCACATAGAAAAATGAAGTTAATAAATGTCAATACAACTTTAAAGAAAATATTTTATGAGTTATCTGTTATAAAAAGGGATCAAAATTAAATATAATGCTATATTAACTAGAAAGATATAAGACTAATAAAAGCACAGAAAAATAGATCAAAAGCCGAGGTCAGAGGAGCAGACCATACAGAGACTTACAAAGAAATATAATATATTATTATGAAGACAGCAGAAGATAGAATGTCTAGAGGGACTTCCAAATACATACCGTGGAGCCAATTGCTTATCACCCGGAGGATAAAAGACATAAAACACCTACCTTATGCTGTACACTCAAAAGAGTAACCAAATATAAGTTTAAATTTTAAATTTTATTTTAATTAATTTTTTGTTTCAGTTTTTACAAATCAGAATCCATTCACGAAAACAAAATCCATGCTCAGTGGCTTAGTAGATGGGATTGAATATAGCAACTGATTAAAATATTGGTAGAAAAAAGGACACACAGGGAAGAATGAGGCAATCCAGATATCAGTAAGAGCAAACACGGTTGGAGGAGAGAACCGAGGCCTTGGCGATCCCAGATGTGAGCACGTGGAGTTGCAGCGCGGCTGCCCAAATGGAAATATGACCAGGGAGAAAACAGTCGCCTGTGGGCATGGCGCAAGAGCTACTGCACTGGAAAGGTCACTACCCAAATTTCATATGTAGGAAGAAACCAGGCTGGCTGAACCCACCCAGAAGCCAGAAAATTTGGCGAGGCGGGGGGGAAATCAGCCTTGTGTGAAACAAAACAAAATTGGAAAAAGGTGCTACTGAATATGAGAGCAAGATGACCCTAGAACAAAGTATCAGAATATATTCATTAGAAGTAAAAAGTGACAGACATAGTAAAAAGAAAGACTAAATCAAATACTTAACAATGCATTACAGTTATGTTTTAGAACTTTTTATTGAAGTGCAATATTCATAAGGTCATAACATTCTTAAATATACGATGCATTTCAAGATATTCATCATGTGTAGCACCATAAAAATTCAACTGAGTATACTTATGTACTCAATAAAATTATGCTTTATATTTATTTTACCTCATTTAATAAATACAGATAATATAAATCCAATGTAGTTTCATTTTAGGTAAAAGTTTTCACTAAAATATAGGGGAAGTAATTGGGAAATTACTCTCCTCAAAAAATACCTCATTTGCTGAAATGGAACAATGTAACAGTGCAACTTAAATGCACAAATAGGGGCGCCTGGGTGGCTCAGTCAGTTAAACCTCCGACTTTGGCTCAGGTCAGATCTCATGTTTGTGGGTTCAAACCCTGCGTCAGGCTCTCTGCTGACAGCTCAGAGCCTGGAGCCTGCTTCCGGTTCTGTGTCTCCTTCTCTCTCTGCCCCTACCCCTCTCATGCTCTGTCTCTCTCTGTATCAAAAATAAATAAAAATAAAACATTAAAAAATTAAAAAATTAAAAAAAATAAAATGCACAAATATAGGACACTTTGGCCAAAAGAGAATACACACCTGTGGCCACTGAGTTGTGTGAAGCTTTTATCCCATAAGTAAAATTCTGAAGCACTGGCTTTTGTTCAAGCGCCATCCAGAGTGAAACTAGCCAGATTCCACAAAAATTACAGTGTTCTCCAGAGCTTCACGTCAGGCAGTCCACACCACCTTTTGGATTTTCTAGTTAAGTCAAGTTTTTGATAAAAGTTGAAAAATGGTTTTGATGTATCTTTCTGCAAATTTTGAAAGCTATTTGGTTCAAATCTGGAAGCTACTGCTATTGATATTGCCCAGTGGTTTTCAAAAGTATTTATGTTCATCTATAAACATTACAAAGATTCTAATATGGTTCCCCTCCCCCAGGGTTTTTTTAAAATTCAAATGGGAATTCTTCTACTTGTTTTTATTATTTATTTTTAATGTTTACTTATTTATTTTGAGAAGAGGGTAGAGACAGAGAGAGAGGGGGAGAGAGAGAATCCCTACCAGGCTCCATCATGTTAGCATGAGGCCCATACAAGGCTCTATCTCAGGAACCATGAGACCTTGACCTGAGCTGGAGGCTTAACCGACTGAGCCATTCAGGTACCCCTATTTTTATTTCTTTAAAGCAGACTCATGCAATCAAAAGTTGAAAGTATGATACTTAATAGGAAGTATAGTTAATACATATGGTTATTTAACTTAATAGTTTACTATGGGGATGTGTTACAATTTACAGCATCACACTAGCCATCTGTCTTATGGGTGCTTTCTGTTCAAGTCTGAAAGTCAGTGTAACTCTGTACCATACCCACTTCCGGTCCTACCTGACTAGCTTCATTATACATATATACTTTTATTTAAGGAGGTTTAAATTTTCTGGTAAGACCTGAAGAAAGGACAAAAGGAGAAAGAAAGAAATGGATTCTTTTATGTTTGGGGCATATTTTCAAATGTTTTAGTATATGTAAGAGGGAAGTATGAAATATATTTATTGCTATACCTTATGAATTTATTCTCTTGTCATTTTGAAATATTTATCTTTATGCTAATGTCTCTTATCTCTGAATATTTATTTTTGACTACTTTTAAAGTAGCCACTAATGCCTTTGGATGCTCAATTCTTATCCATTATTTTACTTTAAACATACTGCCTCTTCACTTTTAAAATTCATCTTCTATGGATAGCTTATAGTTGCTCTTGTTTTATTTTAAATCTAACGATTATCTCTGCCTCCTAATTGGTATGCTTAACCTATATTTAATTTAGTTACTGTTATTTTGGGACTTAATACTTAATTCTGCTCTTTTTCTCCCCTTCTAACTTATTTTGTACCCTTTCTTTCAAGTATCTTGCCTTATTTGAGGATGATAAATATTTTTAGTATTCCATTAAATTTTCTTATTAGCTTTTAGCTAAGCCTCCTGGATTGTTTTTTTATTTGTTTGTTTGTTTATATTTTATTGCTTGTTCTGGGAATATTAAAAAAACACCCTTAAATCAGCATTACCTATTTAGAGCCAATATATAGATAGCACTTTATGCATATGTAAGATTCTTATAGCTGCACAACTTCATTTGCCAGAACTCCATCATTTGTGATGGTATTTTCTTATAATGTTATATCTTTGTGTGATTTAATACCCAGAGTAAAATGTCACCATTTTTATACATTATGCTATCTCAGAAGTAAATTAACGAATGAATAAAAAGACATGCTTGGACTCCCACTGCTGGCAGATAGGGAGTAATAGAGACCAGGAGTCCCTTTCCAACTGAAATAAAAAACAAACAAACACAAGAAATCAGAGAAAATAAATGTCTATGTCCTCAAGACATCATACAATGAAGGGCAGTGACCCTTAAGATGGGGAACAGGGGATGTCACCTGAAAGCGCCTGAGTTTACTGCCTGGAGAGGGTCCAGATGGCAGCCTTGGAGGAATAACCTAGATTGTGTCCTGCAGGCACCTGAGCTGAGGACATGGAGCTGAGATTCCAGGAGAATCAAGGCACCTCGATATAGGACAGAGTACCAGAGAACCTTCCGGATAGGTAGAGTCTCCTCCCCCAAGACTATTCAGTGGAGTATTGATTGATAGATTCATGTAAACAAAGTACTTGAAGGAAGTGAAGCAAATAGTATCCTCTAGGACTGCACGGGGTCTGGAATATTTCTTGTTTCTACCATCCAGACTAGAAAACGTGTTAAATAATGGACCATTTGGTAGAGTATTGAGAAGGTGCTGACTTCAGTCCTGAATTAAGCCCTAAACTAAACACTGTTCATGTATCATCCATCAAATTTTAAAGGCAATGGGAAAGTGATCACATCACTTAAACTAATCCCAGAGAAGAGCTAAAGCATATATATGCATACAAAACATATATAAATATATTCTCTCTATATATAAAAATCCATTCAGCACTCAAAAAAATAAAATTGATAACATGTGACAACCAATCAAAATTGAAAATGCATGCACAAAAAGAAAAATATGACCCATGGTGATGGGAAAGAAAATCTGTTGAAATAGTCCCAGAAATAACACAGATGTTAGAATCAGGGAACAAGGAAAATAAAAAGTTATTATAACTCCATTCCATATGCTCAGATATTAAATATAGATATGTGCATTATAAATAAATGAGAGTCAAACTTCTAAAAATTAAAATCACAATGTTGGAGATAAAAGTTATACTGGATCAGACTAACGAAAGATTTAACATTGCAGAAGAAAAGATTAGTGAGTATGAAGACACAGTGAGAAGTCATAAAACAAGAAATAAAAAGAAATAATGTGCAGAAAATCAATGATTGTAGGAAAACTTTATTAAATGTAATGAAGACTAATTGGCATACCCATGGGGAAGGGGGATAAATAATTGGAAAAATGACAGCCGAAAATGTATCAATGTAATTTGATGAATATTATAAACCTTTAGATGCAAGCAGTTCAATGAAATTTAAGCACAAGGGGGAGGAAAGGAAGGAGGAAGACGTGGAGGGGGAAGAATGGGAAGAAAAAAATGACACCAAGTGTCATAATAATAAGATTTTTCAAAACTAGTACTAAAAACAAAACCTTAAAAGAAGTCAACTATAAAAGGCATTGAATGTACTGGGAAACAAAATGAAAGATGTCAGCAGATTACTCATCAAAAACAACGCAAGTGAAAAAGAAAATCTGGCAATATCTTTAACACACGGAAAGAAGAAAAATCTTTCATCCTGGATTTATATAGCCAGCAAAGAAAAAAATCTTTTTGAATGAGGACAAATAAAAGACTTTTTCAGACTTACAAAACCGGATGGATTCACCACAAGTGGACTTGTCATACAAGGAGCTTGTCCTTGAAGGAGGCGCATGAGCTAGATGGAAAAGGACACCAGATGAATATAGATTTTCACAAAGAATCAAAAGAGTACAGGAAAGGGAACCACATAGGTAAATATATACTTACACATTTTAATATTTAATATTTTAAATATTTCCAATTATTTAATATCTTTAAAAGTCAGTTTACTTCTTCCAACAAAAATAATAGCTTATGTTACTTATTTGCTAATCATGTCCTTACAGCCTTATGTAAATAGGACCTACACATTTAAATTTATAGAAATACAGCTTAGCACGGTTGTTGTTCACATTAAAATATCATTAAAGAGATAATACACTTCTCAAATAAATGCAAAAAAATCCTTTAAGTGGAAATTTTTGTTTTAAATTATCTTTGAATGTTTCCTTCATATAAAGTTGCTTAAAGACTGGAATGTCAAAGTACTAATTTCTGTTGCTATCAGAAATGAAGCGATGTATACAGTCTGAAGTTATTCTGAAACCTCACATTTAAAATATGATCTTCACAAATATTTGACAAATGTTTTACTCTTCAGAGCTCTGACTCAATAAGCAAGAAAATACATGTGTAGTTATCTTTAACTTTTTAATTTCCATCTTCTTCTCTCTTTATCTAAACCACATTGAGAGGCATTCTTTCCTTTACTGACCACACTATAAGCTTGAAAATTAAACTATATGGACTGTGGTTTGCAAGTTTTTTCCTTTAAGACACCTATAGCCCACACCCCACACACTTACTCTTTCCTCAGCATTGTCTTCAGCATTTTCCTTTAAAAATATATTTTATTACATCATTTCTATCCTCAAAAGTTTCTGTTGATTCCCATACCCTAATAAAGTATACAATCTGGTCCCAGTTCAATGAGTTGTCATCTGCAGAGAACACTGGAAAGCATCTGCTCAGGGTAGGCATTCAACAGGTTAGTCCCTTGAGTAACTGTCCCCTAGCACTTCACCTTCTGGGTCATTGATTCCAACCACAATTATCTGAATATAATTCAGGGCATCCCTCTCAACCATTTCATGCTTTTGCATCTGTTATTCCTTCTGCTTCCAAAACGTTTCTTCCCTTTTGACCCTTTAAAACCTTTTTTTAAATGTTTATTCATCTTTGAGAGACAGAGAGAGAGAGAGACAGAGTGTGTGGGAAAGGGGCAAAGAGAGAGGGAGACACAGAATCTGAAATAGGCTCCAGGCTCTGAGCTGTCAGCCCAGAGCCCAATGCAGGGCTGAAACCCACGAACTGTAAGATCATGACCTGAGCTGAAGTCAGACACTTAACCAACTCAGCCACCCAGGTGCCCATCCTCTTGACCCTTTTAATTAGAGTCATAGGAGACACCCACTGCCTTCCTGATTTGGAATAGTTAACAACAGCCTCTGGATTCCTAAAGTCCTTTGCTTGAACAATGCTAACACAGTGGTTTTATGGGTCTTGTTATTTATACATTTTCAACACGCAGGAAAGCATTGCATGTGTTTAGTTAGGACTGTGAGTGAATTCTGAAATCAGGACATGGCATTAACACAGCAATTTCTTTATGGAACTGAATAAATCCTGGCTAGCCTTCAGAAATGGTTTCAGTGGGCTCATTTAGAAAACACATTTTTACTCTTTAAATATTGACAGTCCTACAGCTGGCATTGTAAACCACTCAACAAAGAGAGACATGGTATTGGAGGAGGAAAACAAATGACTTCAAGATGTAATTTTGATTGTCTATGGTAGACTCAGCTGACATGTAATAGGTGTTTAAAAAACCGTTTGTGCTGCATTTTTACCAAAATATTCGAATATCTTAGAAATGACTTTAGACAGTGTTCTTCCAAAGATATTTCTCACAGATTGTCTTAGAAATTGCGAGTGGATAATCCTCAACCAGGTGACACACTAAGGACCTGGGGGATCTCGAGACTGACAGGAGAGCAGATCTCTGAATGGGTGCCTCAGGTGTTCGAACGGTAAACATTTCCGGGGTCTCTAGGAGCCCTTTAATCCATCCTTCTCGAAGAACTACAGCACACTTCAGGTGAACCCTGCATCCTATTTTTAGCATTGAGAAATGTAGCTTCCAGATGTGGTTTTGGTTACGCCAAAGTTTTGCAGGAACATATTCACAGGCCGTACAAAGTGCAGAAACGTGACTAGCAATTTAAATGTCAGACAGAATTCTACTGTAATACACACCCTCTATTTTTAAAAATCACACAGGACTAAAAGTATGATATCAAAGAGACCAGTTCTATTTTGTAACCCACATTTCCAATGCCCTGTTTGCCATCGGAATGAATCATTTTTGATTCTTTATTTTGACCACTGTATTCTAAGGAATATGCTTATGATTTTTCTCTGACGTTATCAATTTTAGACAGTATATATCGTTTTGCCTTTAACCTACTGGTTTAAAAATTTCTCTTGTTTACACAACCATTTTCACCTCTATTTTTCTTATCCACCTAAAATTGGGCTTTTGCATGATATCTGATTTTGCATTAGTATCATTTTACTTTAGTACCATTTTGAATACCATGTTCTGTGTTGGGCCAAGTGGCCTCCTATGATTGTCAACTTTATTGTGCAATGTTTATTTTTTCCTTAATTCCTAATGACTTTGCTTGTATTTTTTTTCTTATTTTAACCTATAGCCGTTACTAAAATACTCTGAGAGAACTGTCACATGCCTGGAAATTACTGTCCAAATATTAAAACATTTTAAAGCATCCGTCATTGGTTTGTTGTTATTGTTGTTGTTGTTTGTCTGGTGTGTGTGTGTGTGTGTGTGTGTGTGTGTGTGTGTGTGATTTGTAGCAACTCCCTCATCACAAGAGTCACCATTTTTATGTGACATGCTCTCTGGACCGGGCGTTAACCACTAGGCTCATGAGCTGAATCTTCTGTTTGGTGGGTAGCTAGTCTTCCTTGTTTTTTATTTGCTCCCTCCTTTTAGGGCCATATACTCTCCAGCTGCTTTCTGTTGGCTGTGGTTATGTGTAAGGGCAAGAATCATGCACCAGTTGTCATGGGCTACATGGACACAGCAGTAGGATATGGCTTCCAAATATCACGATTTAACAAACAAGTGCTTTTTAACTTAGGCTGCCTTTCAAACTTGGGGCAGGAACGGGCGCTGCTCACGGTAGTCAACCGGGGGCCCAGGCTGCTCAGGCTTTCCAGGAAACTTCCGTTTATCCACAGCAAAAGGGAACAGAAACTGGATGTGGCCATTCCCACATTGCCTTTAAGGCCAAGTATGTCTCCATATTGCCAAGTTCAGGCGATGGTTTGCTCCAGGGCTCACCTGGGATCTCATTTGGAGTGTGGGTGGGCTGAAGTTCTTCCTGTTTGCAGTTGCACTACCTCTTATGGGTCTAACTTTCTGACGTGGTCACAGTTATTGGGGCCCCTGAGCATGCTTCCAATAATTCCACCAGATACCTGCCATATTATGGAACCCTCCAAAATCAGTGATAGCCATTTTCTTATTGAATCAAATTTCAATCTCATTATCAAGTTATTGATAAAAATGCCAAAAGGGAATCATATTGTTTCTTTCTCTAATTGACATTGTACTATTAACTCCTCTTTAGCATAATCCTTCTATCATTTGAAAATCCACAAAGCTGCATCAGAGCCTAAATGACTTTTAACTTGATTGATGAGTAGATCATTTTAGACAGAATCAACAGCCTTCTTTTACAGTTAATTTCACTGCCATCTATTGATTCTTCTCAGTAGCATGGAACTGGAGGAAAGGCATTCACAATTTAATGCATACCGTTTGCAATGAGTAATACAAATACACCTGATGATTGATTATCTATTTATCCAAAGTTAGACATTTTGAAACTTGCCCTAAATATGATAGTCTGGAAAAAATCTACTCATATATGTAAGAAAAAAAAGATATAATTTTATTTCATGTTTAGTGAGTTTAAAATACATTCAAAATTCAAAAGCAAAAAAGGACCAATATTTCACTTCAATAAGACAGATTTAAAATATCACTTGTGGATTTTTAATAATGCAATTATATTTTTAAACTTAAAGTATCTAACAATATGATACTTGCAAACTTTCATGAACTTCAAAGGTATAGGAATAAGGTTTTTGTTGCTATTTAAAGGCTGTGTGATTGATCCTGAAAGCATACAGCATTGACGATGGCTAAGCTTACAGTTTATTCCATTTTAACACATGCCTCTTTAAAGCTAATATTTCCTTTCTTTAGTTACAAATGATTGAGACTTTATTTTAGATTTATTTAAAAGATAATTAGTTTATTTAGTGAGGTCTCAGCCCCTAATAACTAGTCATGAAGAGAAAGACCCTGAAAGTCCAAAAGCCAATATTTTGTCATTAATTTATGTTAAAATATTTCTGAGGACATATCACATTTTGAGCAGTAATGAATAGTAGATTTTTTAATTGTGTCTTCATTTTGAGCAGGAATCATTTGTCTTTTCGCCTCTTGATTTGTGTAAGTCCCTCTAAGAGTTTTCAAGATCCCCATGGTTTTGACAATCTAGGGCTGTTAGTGTGTTCATACCACATATATAAATTGAGTCCCCACCTTCAAATGTGTCAGAGCTTTATATATTCACTCATTCATTATTTTCATCCATTCATTCATTTACTTGGAGATTAACTGTTCCATCCTGAAGCTGTGGATAATAAGGAAGTAAACTTTCTTGGTCCTTTCCTAGGTCAGGAAGAAGAGTTTTCCAGTCTTTAATGAACACAGCCATTTTCTTCCATATTTTTATTTCCAAAGCTAAAGTCAGGTCTCCTTAATCGTTTTGATTTTATTCCTCATGTTTCTGTGGATGACTGCTGCTTAACCCACTCTCCACATCCAGGAAGTTAACCTATTTTGAAGACCTCCAAGCTCCTACTTATCGTCTGCCTTCTTACTGTATTTGGATAATAGAAGGTACCATCAAGAGTTGAATGGAGAGCAGAGAACAAAGTCAGTGTGGTTGACCGTATCCCTGGCTCCCTCTTCTCATGGCCGCCTCCCTGCATCTGTTGCAGAATATCTCACCACCAATAAGATGGTTCTTTTCACAGAGCCTTCTCCATTTCTGGGCACAGGTAACACAGCCTTTCATACTCTATCAGGTATAGGACTGCTACCAGTCCCATTCTCCACTATGTGTGAGTTGGCCAACCTCTGTCTGTATCTATAAAATTAGTCCTTTTCATAAAATCTCCTTAGTCTCTTAATTTGGACATGCCATATGTTTCCTGTTTTGGACTGTAATTAATCCAAGAATCCTAATTCCTGGAATTTATCTTTCATGGGTAGAATTTATTAAATATAAGAATGTGTTTGTTCCCAGTTTTGTTTTAACAGGCCAAGCACCAACCTTTCCCCAACACAGGTGTGTGTGTGTGTGTGTGTGTGTGTGTGCGTGTGTGTGTGTGTGTGTGTGCGCACTTTATAAGAGAATAAGGACATTCCCTACTGTATTTTATAAGAGAATGAGGATGTTCTATACCACAGCAAAATTTACTACCATTATATGCATCTGGATTCCTGAGTTCCCCTGGCAACATAGATGAGGCTGAGAAAAGGCTGTATTATATTTTCCTGAACTCTAAAGAATAAGAGCAGAGTCACAGCTTGATCGATGGGCTATTTTAGGTAAATAAGAACATGGCCAAATCTATCTTAGATTTTGAGGACTAAACAATTACTCATTCAACTGATTTTGGCTTTCATTTTGAAATAGGCACTGAAACTATTCAGAAAATTGCTTATAGTTGCTTCTGCTTAGGAATCTGGTTGACATTGAAATATTTTAATTACCAATGCTCAGGTTAATAAAATATTGATTCACAAACTTCTATATAAATTGTAATTCATGTAAAGAAGAGGCATAAGGACAGGGCAATAGTTGAGACTAGATCAGTCAAGATGACCACTGAAAAGAAAAAGCAGGAAAATGAAACAGACAAACACTGATTGGGTGATAGTTGGTGAAGTCATCTCCTATGATCCACCACCTCTGTGGCAGTACCTTACAGTATATTAGATACATAGGTCTATAATTAGGCTCAAAATTTATATGAGTAACATCTCCTAAACATCCTGAAGTCTAAATTTTCCTGAGACAGGGCAGACTGCCCTTCTGCAGACAGAGATAGTTTTGTCAATACCAGGTACACAAAACAAATCTCATTTTCCTAAACTCTACTTTAATTCCAATATTATTCTTTCTCATGTCAAAATAACTTTTATCTGGTTTCTTCCAGGGAAAGATTAACGTAGCAGCAATTTTGTTTACCTATGTAAAGATTTGCTATTTTTCTCCTTCAAGTAGATTTTTTAAAAAAATTCAGAACATATTTCATGGTAAATACACAAAAGAATTATATATGGGCTTTCTTTAAGTTTCAGTACAACAGGCAAAAAAATATTGGCCCACAGTTGGAAACATTATCAATAGTGGCTTCTGGTTCTCAGGAGAACAGAAAAAGTTGGAAGATTTCATAATACTAAGTAACAGGTTAAGATAAAGTAGAAAACATCTGCTCAGAGCTGTATATTAAAAATCATAGTAATTATAGCTGAAATAAACTGACTGTTTATGATGAGATAGGCATTGTTCAAAGACCTTTCTCTGTAACAATACCAGCTTTGTTTTAGACATGTTTCACGTCAGTGACATAACTAGCATAAATAGAGCATCATTTCTGAAAATTCAAAGTATGTACAAATAAAATTCTCCATTTTTAATTTTAAGTTTTTATTAATGTCTAGTTGACACACAAGGTTACATGAGCTTCAGGCATACAACCTAGTGATATGACAAGTCTATAAATTACACTGTACTCACCACAAGTGTGGCTGCCGTTGATGCCATAGCACACAAAGACCATACCACTGACCCCACGTCATTTCCATTTCTTTCCATAGAGGTAGTGGCTGCCATCCATTTGGCATGCAATAATACAGCTATTTCAGATATTTTGTGTCATATATATGTATGTATTCATGTGTGTGTGCGTATGTGAGCTGTTGTAATATTTCAACAGGCAGGTGTAGAAATATTTTTTTTCAAAATTAGGTTGGCTATTATTGATATTTTTATTCTCAAATTCCATAAGAATCCATCTGACATTTTCATTATCTGTTAATGTGTAGCATTACTTAATTTATTTGACTTTCCATTTTGTTAAGGGGGAAGAATAATTTTCATGTAAAGAACTTGAAAAAATATTTTTGGCCTATAAAGAGAATGAGCACATCTTCAAGAAGTCCTCTGTTAGTTTGAGACAGGATATCATAGCGGTTTAGAATCTGGACTGGAAGAACTAATTAAGACCCACATTCAAGTCTTAATTCTGCCCCTAATGGTCTGGTGTGAATATCTTTAGGCTTTGGTAACTGCTTTATGAAATGAGCACAAAGATGGCATCCAAATCAGTCAGTGCTTAAACATTATAGTTCATTATGCAGTTCGATAATAAGAGCTTGTAGATGTCAATATTTTTAATCACCATTTCTGAGAAGATTTACTTTACATGACTTTTATGTGAAATAAAATTATATAAAGAAATGTCTATATTAGATTATCACTTAAACTTTCAAATAAAAATAGAAAACTTTCCATTTTACTTTCTATTGTACTTTCAAAATATTCCACAGATAATAGAAAAAAATTAAAATCTCAGATACACAGGATATTATTAAAACTATCCCAACTCATAGAGATAATTCAGAGAAGCAGGAATGGAACTTTACCATTGTTGGAAGAATGTTTTATAGATACAGCAAGACACATTAAAGTAACAAAATCAAAATTTGAAAACACAAAACAATGTATGATTAACTTGTTAAATAATGTAAATGGAAAACACATGTGAGCTATTTGTAAAAATATTATTTAACACTGATTCAGGATTCACAAGGCATTGAGAATAATTATACCATTATAGGATTAGACATTATTGTAGGAAATGTTTAAAAAATTCAACAGTGACAACAAAAGCAATCCAAGAACTTATAAGGGCCTCCGTCATTTGTGCTGGATGTTAAAAAAAATATTATTTTATGTGACATATGGCATTATTGTGATTCTGGAGATGCCATGCTAAAATGGATATGAAAATCTCATTTGGATAAGAAAAATATATTATACAATAATGAAAACAATGACTTTTATCTGAGAAATAAAGCTCTTTTGCATAAGAATGAGGTCGTATCTGTGAATTTCTGATATTATAAGGGTGAGTAGAGGGCAACAATGCTGGGATTCTTCCATATCCTTCAATGCAATGTAGCTGGTTAAAAAAATAGACTTCTCAGGGTGCCTGAGTGGTTCAGTCCGTTAAGCTTCTGACTCTTGGTTTTGGCTCAGGTCATGATCTCATGGTTCGTGGGTTTGAGCCCTACTTCAGGCACTGCGCTGACAGTGACTGAGCCTGCTTTGGATTCTCTCTCTCTCCCTCTCTCTCTCTGTCTTTCCTCTCTCTCCCCCTGCCTCCACTTATGCTCCTTCTCTCTCTCTCCCACTCTCAAAATAAATAATAAACTTTACAAAATAGGCTCTTTAGGAATGAAGATACACTTATAAACTAGCCAGCTCATAATCTTCGTAAGTGTTTATGAAGAGTTTATTGTGGAATACATCTGGAAAATTCCTAAAGTCTCATTTCATAATATAATTTTTATTTTATACCTATACCAATAATTTCTCACTAAAGATTATATATTTAACTTGGATTTAACAAATAATCATGCTTTAAAAAGTATGATTTTACAAACAGCTAAGCAGTGAATATCATCAGGGATTAGTTAAAATATTTGACTTAAGCCACCAAAAAACCAATTTTGGAATTTCATATTCCTATGGAAAGCTAGGCTAATTCCGGGATTACAAATTAAATTTTTATATAAAATAGCTGTCAGAAAGGTTGCAATGTGATCACAGGGCCTTTCTGACTCTGCTTTTCTAGGCCCTGGACTGTTTTCATCCTGTGGTCCATGTCTTTGTGGTAGTGGATGCTGTAATGATTTGTAGGGTATCAGGCTCCCTCCTAAAGATTGTAATGATGTTTCTGGAAGTTCTCCCAGAAAAAAATAAGGAAACTTTTTCTCCCACAAAATGCAAGTGTGCTTCTCTTCACTCATCATTTGTCCAAATGGACCACATATCTTATTTTTTTAATCTTTAAAAAAAATTTAATGTTTATTTATCTTGAGGAGTTGGGGGCAGAGAGAGAGTTGGATAGAGAGAATCCCATTAAGACTCCACACTCAGTGTGGAGCCTGATGTGGGGCTCAATCCCAGGACCCTGAGATCACGACCTGAGCTGAAATCATGAGTCGGATGCATAACCGACTGAGCCACCCGGGCACCCGTGGACCATGTATCTTTTTGAGTGAAGGGTGAAACAAGGGCTATGAAACCATCTCGTGCCATTTATCACTGTTTAGTCCTGGATGTGGATCTGGAGCCCTGTTAGTTCAAAGTTCATGTAATACATGGAAAGAAAGTGGATAGCTGAATAAACCAAAGTTCTGTTTGGAGGGAACAAGGGGGGAAGGGAAAGAGTTGACTTGGGGGACACAAAAAATGACTTATACAATTATACACCAAAAATGTTACTTTGTTAAAATAATGCATTTGATGTAAGCAAACTTTTCACTGCACTTATGAGATGCTATTATTATAGGAAATTTTAATATAAAATATCATTCTGGAGAACGACCAGTACTATATGATCTCACTTATACAGGCAACTTAACAAAAACCTGACTTATAGATACAGAGAACTGTTTGGTGGTTGTGAGAAGTCTGGGAGTGAGGTGAGAAAATGGGTGAAGGTGGTCAAAAAACACAAACTTCCAGTTATGAGGTAAATAAGTTCTGGAAATGTAACGTACAGCATGATGAGTATAGTTCACAATACTATATATCTGAAAGTTGTTAAGAAAGTAGATCTTAGGGACTCCTGGGTGGCTCAGTCAGTTGAGTGACCAACTCTTGATTTTGGCTCAGGTCATGATCTCACAGTTTGTGAGTTCAAGCCCTGCATGAGGCTCTGCACTGTCCATGCGGAGCCTACTTGGAATTTTCTCTCTTTCCCTCTCTCTCTCTTTGCTCCTCCCCCACTTGTTCTCTCTTTCTTTCTTTCTCTCTCTCTTAGAATAAAGAAAAATGAAACTTAAAAAAAGTAGATCTTAAAAGTTTTTATCATTAGAAACAAACGTTGTAACTATATGAGGTGATGGATAGTAATTAAACTTAATGCAGCTATCATTTTGCAATATATACATATATCAAATCATTATGTTGTATACCTTAAACTAATATATAGCTATGTATGTCAATTATATTTCAACAAAACTGGAAAAAATCTAAAATAAAATCAATTCAAGTTACAACAGAGTGTTATTCATAAACATGAATATCGACTACAAAAATTCATAAAATGGCTATTTTTGGATAGCTAAATTAGTAGTGGCCATTTGAATCTCCTAATTATGAAGATCTCCATACATCTCTACTAAATCTTCTAACATATTGTATACATAACATTAAATTATACAAAAAGCCATACCTTCTGCAAAACTGGAAGGGACGGAATGAATCTTACTAACTTTTATATTTGGTAAGTTGCAAAATAAAAATGTATTTCTCACAGAAAAAAAACACTTGTGGGCATGCTGCAAGTCTTTGTGGAGAGCTGGAGAATCAAAACCAACTAAACAAACAAGATCAATAGAAAAATAAGTCAGCAAACAAGGAAAAAGCTCTTTGGAGGGAAGCACTGAGGTCATGAATAGATGGACAGACACAAGAGGGACAGTCTTGGAAGGCAGTGAATAAAAGAAGCTGCCGGTGAATTCTGGAACTGGAAGAGTAAAGAAAAGGAAACATGATAGAAAAGTTAAAGATCCTGAAAGACAAGATTTGGGCAAAGGCTGTTGAGTAAACACGATCTACCAAATTGTAAATCTAAGACTCATATTAAGCAGGGATAAAGGTGGGGAAATAATACATAAATGTTTTTACATACTTTTCCAAAAAATAATACAACTGAAACAATAGTAGGGGAGCAAAGTGGGGGACAGGGAAGAATACACATATTACCTGCTAGGCTGTGGGCGGGAGTCAAGGAACCCTCTTCCACGGAACAGTGGTAATAAAAGATAAAGGAAAGAAACAGGGTAGTGAGGGCATCAAAAAGGTATAAGCTCAAAGGTAACTGCTGGAAGAAAACTATGAATGCTTTAAAATTTTAAAACAATTTATAAAGAGAAAAGACAACACATGACAGAGGAAGAGAGACAGCAAACATGATACTCACAGGATAATCAGAGAGCACACATCGAGCTGTCTAATCAATTAATTAAAATGCTGTTAACCCACTTGTTTAAAAAAACATGTTCAGTTTCACTTACAAAGAAAGATCTAGCTGTATGTTGATAGGAATCATGTACATTTAGCTCAAGACAGTTCAAATAGAAGAAAAAGAATGGTCAAAGTCATGCCAAAAAAATCAAAATAAAAGTAGGGCTTGTGATCTTAATATCAAACAAAGTACAATGCAAGACCAAAATCACTGAAGCAGCCAAAGAAAGACATGTTTTAATGTTAGAACCACACTTTACAATAAAGCTTTTTTCCCCCAGAAACAACATCACTTTACAATAAAGTTATAAACTGGTATACATAATCAACAGATAACAGAACATCTTTAAAAATTAGAAATTACAGTAGATTCAAGGAGCTACAAAATAAAATATACTAATAAAAACAATTTTAAGATATAAGATATTAAGCCACCATTGTCTGCATAAACCAGCTATAACTCACAATATCTTTAAAAAGATAGAAGACCTAAATGCATATTGGTCAGGCAGATAATAGTTACATATATCAAACTGCACACCCTAGTAATACAGAATATACCTTCTTTTAATGTGTATGTTGAATAATCACAAAAATGATTTATATAAGGTTATGAAGAGACCACCAGAAAGTATCATGGAGTAGACGTATTTTTAAATGTCATTAATAACAATGCATTAAAAATGAGGCATCCAATATAATTGCAAAGCAAAAAATATAGCCATTTTAAGTAGAAATGAAATTAATCTTTTTAACATCTCATGCTTGAAATGAGATATACATGCTAAAATTACAGAGAGTGTTTGTTATCAATAATAATGGTGGGAAAAAACATTACTATTTATGGAATATATTTAAAGCAGTGAAAAGTATTTTAAGACTGAAACACAAATAAACAAAAATAAGAAATGATTAAAATATGAATTCAAATTCAGTCTCAACAACTATAAAACAAAAGAAAGTACAAGGGTTGAAATCATAAATATAAAGTCAGAAAGTAATGATACAGGAGATAGGAAAACATGATCTAATTAATAAATCTGCCTTCTTTTTGATAAAAATAATAAAATAAACAGTCCATTAAACTAATTAATAGAAAAAAGCCAAGCCAATTGAAATAAAATAAACTAAAAAGAAAAGAATGTTTGAAATCTTTGTAGAAGTAAATTAAAAATAATAGTATTATATAATACATTAAATTTCACCTTGTAAAGAATAAAGACTCAAAGAAGTCAAGTTCTGTAGATGAAAAGAAATAGCTATACAAATACTCTACCATGTAAGAGTACTAATCCTAGAGAGTTTTGCTTTCCAGGACCACAGGGGCTCAATGTTCAATAAATTCTTATAGAGCATATAAAGTGAAGAAAAATGTCCAAATTCTTTTCACAACACAAGGAAAACATTAATACCTAAATCTAATAAAGACAACATAAGGGAAGAAAATTATAGACAAATTTCATTTTTACTATTAAATAAGCCCATCCATATAAATAGTATCTTACTCAATTTGTTCACACTTTCCTTTGTTTGCTTGTCTGTGAATGCTTTGTGTATAGAATACTTGAATATTTTTAAGTTTATTTATTTATTTTGAGAGAGAAAAAGAGAGAAGCAGAGAGAGAGGGAGAGAGATAATCCCAAGCAGGCTTCATTCTGTCAGCGCAGAGCCCAGTGATGGGCCGAACCCATGAACCTTGACATCATGACCTGAGCCAAAAATCAAGAGTCAGACATTTAACAAACTGAGCCACCCAGGTACCCCAAGAATAATTTCTATATGCTTTGTAGTTTTTAACATTATTGGATTCTTTTTACATTATCTTTTTTTATTGGTTATGAGGGTCTAAGAGCAATGAGATTGTCTTTTTAAATTACTCTTGAATCTGGCAAACTTGAAACTGGTTAAGATGTCACAGTAAACTACTTTTTTGTTTTGGTGGTTTTCCCAAGTAGATATTCATATAATCACCATTCAAGGTGACCTCAGGAGGACGCATTGAACAAAATAAATAAGTACTTCACAGTTGACCAGAGTTTCACAACTGGGACTATTTTCTGTTCCCCAGTTCCCCACAACACACATTTAGCAATATCCTGAAACACTTTGGGGGTCACATTTTTGGGGGTTTTACTGTAACTATAAGTAGTCTAGGGATGCTATGAAACACGGAACAGATCCTTCAAATAATTATGCAGGCTCAAATGTCAACAATGCTAAGACTGAGAAACTATCATATTGTCCATATTTGTACAGAATAAGTTGCACATCATGCATGGTAAAGCTTTCCCCCAGGTTCTATATTACAAGTGAATTGCAAATACATATAAGAAAGCTCACTTGATTTAGCTCTACTTTCCTCAATCTATCACCTATATTTTAAAGGACTTCAAGAAATTGAGTTAGCAATTAATTCTTCTATCAGCTTGATAAATTCAATAGTAATTCAATTCTACTAGGTGTTACTAAAACAAGAGCCCCACAAAATAGTGAATTTAATAGGCAGAGATAGAGTTGACAAATCAGATAAGCAAAATACTTATATAACAATGCTTATTTATGCATGGCATATTATTACAAATATATACTGCAAATACACAATATAAGCATTTTAAATTTAATTTAGGGGCACCTGGGTGGCTCAGTCAGTTAAGCATCTGACTTCAGCTCAGGTCAAGATCTCACATCCATTGGTTCAAGCCCCGCGTCGGCTATGTGCTGACAGCTCAGAGCCTGTAGCCTGCTTCGGATTCTATGTCTCCCTCTCTCTCTGCCCCTTTCCCACTTATACTGTCTCTCTCCATCTCTCAAAAGTAAATAAATGTTAAACAGATTAAAATTTAATTTAGAGTACACAGTGATTATATGTAGCCCTCAATCATACAAATATAATTCTAAATGCACTTTTTCTTTTGAGTGCATTAAATAGGAAATACAAGAAAGTAGTGAAAAAAGCTTTGTTTTTAATTAATAAACTAAGATACCTTATTAGCTGTTCCTTTTCTTCCCTTTTTATACACATATTATTTTAGTTTTCTATAAAAGAATACATACTGAAATATTAAGTGAATATTAGGATTTTAAATTTGAAAATACATTTTTTCTTAAAAGACTAATAGCCTGGTTATAATAAAAAGATTCTTAACAAAAAATATCCTAGTTATATAGGATGTCAAGTCAATTTCTACACTCTTTAGAAATATTCATTTGTATAGATAAATGCATAAACCATTATTAACGGCTTTTAGTTTAGTATATTAAAAATCTGTAGGCAAGCAACCCCAATAATTTTGAGAAGCACAGAGCTATTTGATTCACTGTCCATTTCATGGGATGGAAATAATTCCTTACTTATTAACCTGTGTATGTGACAATAAAATGTTTCTATTCTCCAAACACAGAAAAAAAGGTCAATTGTTCTTTGGCCGTCATCCTGATCCATGAAGAAGTTGCTGCAAAAGTAGTGTTATATTTATTCTGGTCAGTTAGTGAAGCTTTACCATAGTTTGTCTACCTCTGGGTCAGCCAGTTAGGAACTAACACACGCTGGTGACTAGCTTCTGAGAGTCAGTCAGTGAGATTCACACCCCAGTCACGTGCTTCCACAGTGGAAAGGTATCCAGTTTATAAACACCCAACTACATCATGTCCACCGATTCTTGAATTCAATGTTCCCTCAGATCCCATAAGTACAGCTCTTACTACTTTCTAGGTCTGTATTTTGCAAGCCCTGCTCTTCCATACTTAAGAAGCCATAAATTCAGCATTTTGTTTATCTGCTTCAAGTGAGTAATGAGTGCTTCCTTTGGCATTCAAGATACAATGTTACTTAAGAAATAAAAGCCAATATTTGAAACATATTTGCTTTTTTAACAAAGAAATGTTCCTATGTTAGTAATAAAGGAGAGCTGTAACTATTAATTAAAAAACTGTAAGTGAAAGGAAACACATTATTAGATTGCTTTAGATTAATCTAAAAATGGAGAATAAAATAAAACAAATGTAGAATTTTCCATAAATGATCATTACAACTATTTTGCAAGTTAAAGTATCTGCTAGTTCTGTCCCCATTCCCAGCTCTTTGATAATATCTGTATCCATTACACTAAATATCTCATATAAGGCTTATCTTGAATTGTTCACATTTTTATCACTCAGATGCCTTAAACATAATCATATCTCAATAGATATTTGTGAAATAGCTTCTAATTAAGAGCTTCTATTCAAGGCTTTATACAAATTTTTAGCTACGCCTAAAATAGATTGGTCTAATTCTGGTTTCCAAACAGCCTAAATTCACTGACATGTCCTGTCACTGCACAAGGTGCCCATGTGGACACAGGGAACTATTGAATGTGCCTTATATTCCACAAGCCCAGATTGGCTCAACAATCATTTTATAAGAAAGAATGAAATCTATCATTACATATATTGTGAAGCAGTTGACAAAAAAAAGATAAACTACTGCTATCAGATGTGATTGTTTTTGGTGATGGTTTTGACATGCTATTGATTGGTATGTCTCTTCTATTGAATCTTATCTCTCTTTCCAGATGTGTGACAGAATATGACAGCTTCTGCCAAACTGCCATAGGACATGGATGTGAGGTTGTTTTTGACAGAAAAATGCAAACTCCTCAAATGCTGACTAGACTTGTTCTGAAATACACTTTTAACGGTTTATGTTAAACACCTGTTTATACACTGAAACTGAAGGGAGAGACGAAGATATTCCAGGCAAATTGTAACCTCCAGAGACTTTGTATCAGACAAACTAGATCTTAAGTCAAAAACTATCATAAGAGACAAAGAAGGTCATTATATAATTTTAAGAAAATCAGGAACGTATAACTACAATATCTTCTGAAGGAAATAACTGCAATACAATAATAGTGGGGGACTTAGCACCCTACTTTCAACAATGGAGAGAGAACACCCAGACAGAAAATCAGTAAGGAAGCAGTAGACATGAACAACACTAAAGACCAAATGGCCCTAACACAAAACAAATCTTAACACATTTAAGGAAATGGAGATGGTACCAAATACCTTTCCTGATCGTAATGGAATGAAACTAAAAGTCAAACAGAAGGAAAACTGCTTGGAACACTCACAAAGATGTGGAAATTAAACAACACACTTGAAGCAACCAATGGATGAAAGAAGAAATCAGGAAAGAAATTAGAAGCAGTGATATACTTATTCTTCAAGCCCTTTTTCTTTTCCTATTTTCCTTTTATCCAAAAGAGGATTACCAAATAGGATAAAATTATTCTCTGGGGCATCTGGGTTGTTCAGTTGGTTAAACATCGGACTCTTCATTTCAGCTCAGGTCATGATCTCATGGTTCGTGGGTTTGAGCTCCGCATGGAGCTCTGCACTGACAGTGTGGAGCCTGCTTGGGATTCTCTCTCTCTCTCAAAAGTAAATAAACATATTTTCTAATGTAAAGGTTATGCATGGTCAATAATCTTGATTTATCAAATGGAAATTAATAGTTGACTATTTAGAGTATCTAAATACCAAAGGCTTCCATTAGGCTAATCTCAAGGGAAAGTGCTACTTTGCATTGTATCATTTGAATCCTTACACCATCCTATGAGATATGCATTACTATTTTACTATTTAATTGCTAAGTCACAGAGGTTAAATGATTTGTCCAACAACTATAGCTCACAAGGGACAAAGCTCTGATTCATGCTACACTATCCCAGCCCATCAGCAGGCATGCTTAGCACACATGGAGGAAAACTCGCTGGTGCCCCACAATATCCCTTGACATCTTGTAAAATGGTAATGATTGAACAATAATCACTGCTTTGGATCATGTTGCTGAATATACACTTTTTTTTTGGCGACAGAAATAAAACAAGCTTTTGACATGAAAAATTAATTTGGTTGCTTGTTAAAACATAGAACACTTTCAGAAACTCCAATTTTATGGTTACTACTGAATATTCAAGTGTTCTTAAGACTGAAAGAATCTACAAGTATCATTTATGTAAGAATATTGTTTAAAATATAATAATATTCAAAAGTAATCCCATAAAAATAGTGTCATCTTATCACTTCCATTAGAGATTGAATTTGCTTTCTAGATAAGCAAGTTTTATAAAACAGACATTGAATCTGAAAAATAGACATTGTTTCAGATTCAAAAGTGGGATTAAAGGGAGAATAGTTTTCAGTACTTACTCAGGGGAGGAACAGAGGCAGGTAGGTAGAAAAATAAACATTCTATGTTGATGAAGTGAAGCATAGTGTAACATAAAAATTATTTGTATCTGCTTTTAATAAATTTTGAATTCATTCTTATGTTCTTTTGTTATATTATATTTATACTTAAATTATAATATTTATTAATTTTACTGACAATCCATTATATTGAGTAAGGCAATGCAATAAATGCTGACAGCTCATTATTTAATAAAGAGAGGTACCCTAGGGTTTTGTGGTCTTTAGGTTTATTTTATAATCTATAAAAGCAAAATAAACAACTGCAGGTACTTGAGTGATGCATATAAGTAGATAACAGTGATTGAACTGAAAATTTGGTGTTATAGTGGATGATCAAAATGGTCACTGAAGGAAGTCAGTGAATGTGGATGGAAGCAATTGTCACTCAAACAGGGACACCAAAGGGACCCCATTTCTTTACTTCTTATCTGGCTTCTATTCTTGCTAAGACCTATTAGACTCCACTCTACCCATGTCTTGAAATGCAAAAATCATTGTCCTCCCTGTAAGGGACAAGGAGTTAGTGATTAGAATAGCGAGGATCTAAGGAAATATCAGTTGAGAATGACCGGAAGAAGCTATCATATGCACATTCCAGACCACTGGAGCTAGACATCTGGACACCAAGACCCCTGGTTCCAATAAGTAACACCTGGACCCTCATCTTTGTGCTAACTGGTTCATGGATGCCTGAGAGGCCATGTATCCCGGACCACCATCCTCATTAGAAAACCCCAGGCCCGAACAAAGATGAGACTCATGCTCTTTTCCTTTCCTGGTCTCCCAGATGGTCCAGATCCATCTGTCTGCTTTCTCTATATCTTCAAGAAACTCTGATATCATCTGCTCCTGACTCATGTTTGAATTCCATGCTGTATGAAGCCCAGGACTCTCTTGGCTGGACCTGCTGGACACCTCTGACCCCTTAAACCTTGATAAATAAGATCCTTTTCAGATTGCTAATATTTTCATAACAAATTATTAACACATCACTTAAAATTCCAAAGTCTAAACCTGTGACCAAGATTTATTCTAATATATTTTTATAGACCATGATTTACCAACATGTTTCCCAAGGCATCTTGTTCTGCTGGTTAATCTCTGAACCAAACAAAGCAAAATAATATAATAATAATAATAAATAAAAATCCCCCAAATGTCCGAGAGCATTATATTTAAAAAATGCAAACTACACTTTCCCTGTTATGGAAAGCTCTAAATTACTTAAGCATAATAAAATTCTGGAAAGTTCTATAGTAGTAAAATTATCCCAACTCTGTTAGAAAACCCATGAAAGTAGATCTTTCCTCAATGACAGGAGAGGAATAGCCCTAGAATGTGGCACTGTGATTAGTTTCCAATTTATAGATTTTCCAGCTTTAGAACCATGATTAAATTTCTTTAAGTTTTTTTGTTTTGCTTTTCTCCTGAAAATAAAATCCTAATTCATATTTTAAAATATGAAATGTTATAATTCATAAATAAAAATAAGCCTGTACATTTTATTCCACATCTTGGTTTAACCATCTGACAAGGTATTTTACATATCAAATTTCCAGGGTCATTAATCCAATCTCTGCAAAGACATCTTATGATGTCTATGTCCCATTTCAATTAAAAGTACTTATTCTTAGTATTCGATGCTCATATCCTCGCATATGTATGTATATATGAACAATATCCAAGGTTAGATATTGAATATATACAATTTAATCTGAACACATCTTGTTCCACAAATGTAATTCTTCATTGAATGGTGTGTTTTCAAACTATGTTAAGGATTATACCGTTATAGGCTTTGGCTTCTATCTGGTACGTAGTATACCGTAACAATAACCAATGAGGTTTTACTTTTTGCCCTAGTGTTGGTCACTGTGTTAAATCTAACTGACAGCTAGCATGATCATGAATGAGGCGATGAGCCTTCCACATGGGGCTGTGGCTCTGTGTGAGCATTTCTTTAAAATGATGCAGTTTCAGAAATGGAATTACTTTGTCATAATATATACATATTTAATTTTCATAAAAAGTTGCTTAATTTTTTATGTTATGCTTAACCTTAATAATCTCCCACTCTATTGTATAATTTATTTAGTCTTTTTCTTTATCTCTATTCAATATTAACATAAATCCATATAATCTCATATTTGAAAAGGATGAGATTTTAAAAAACAGGTAGGATAACAGTCAACCAACATTTCTGTTCTTTCATGCAAAGGACTAAGTATCAATCATGGTCCAATCTGGAGATTGCGTTGAGTTACAACACAGAATACAACCTGCCTCTATTCACCAGCCAATGGCACATGGACAGTAAATAGTTGAACTGTGGCTTGTGTGAGTAGCTATGTACTAACGTTTTGTAATGAGTTGCTCATATACCACCAAATAGTCCTGCTCTTACTCTTATTTGACTCTGCTAAAAACTACATGCAGTATATGGCTATCTAGCACATAGTTTGCCAGAGATTCATAGATTCATGTGGCAATAAATAAATGCTCATATAGAAACAAATATGGGTTTTAATTTGTTAACTGCCAATCAAAATGCTGCTGACTCCTTGGCTGATGCCATTCTTCAGAATTGGAATATTACTGTGCTATAGTCAACATTGACCTTTAAATCATTCTGAGGATTAACGTATGCAATAGTTCACCTGTAACTGGTCAACGTAAGCATAATTTTTTACACACTGTTAAAAAATAAGTCAGTTTGCCCAGGGTTCTTTGTTTATCTTCCCTAAGCACTTTTAACTTTGTCCACTTATTGGGTTTCATCCTTTTCAACTAAATGCTGTGAAGAACATAGGAAGACATTACTATTTTCTAATCTATAGATTTCCCGCTGTGGCTGGCTCATTCTGATCTCTAAGGCTATCTTCTCCTATTCAAATGTAGTGTGTTATACTTTTAGATTCTTTTTATTTGAGCATTTTCTGTTCCTAGTGTTTTTTGAACCTCTTTATTTGTATGTGTACATACTCACTATTCTACTAAGATTATTTCCCCTTCAGGAGTGATTTGTTATTTAAATACCCTTCCTTCCCCACTCACCCCACCTCACCTTACTGCCCACCCCCACCATGGCTGCTCTCTCATTTTAGAGTGTGACAACTGTGGTTATGCCATTAGGTTATGTATATGCTCTGGGCCTCACCTGGGATTTCTCCAGGGCTCTTCTGCCTCTTTGTGATTTCCCAGATGGATTACATCCTGTTTGGCTGCGGTAGAGTTGCACCTTCTGCTTCTTTGTTCTCAGCCTCATTGGATTTGCTCATAAATGCGGCCAGGTTTTCTTTTCTATGGGAATTCATATTTTCCCTTTTGTATAGCTACTATCTCTGTATCCACAGACATATTTCATAATCTCTTTTTTTGTTTTAATTATTTGTTAATGTTTTTTATTCCTGAGAGAGAAAAAGAGACAGAGTTTGAGTGGAGGAAGGACAGAGAGAAAGGGAGACACAGAACCTGAAGCAGGCTCCAGGCTCTGAACTGTCAGCACCGGGCTCTGAGCTGTCAGCACAGAGCCCAACTCAGAGCTAGAATTCACCAGCTGTGAGATCATGACCTGAACTGAAGTCTGCCACTTAACCAACTGAGCCACCCAGGTGCCCCTCTCTAATTTTTTTACTAAAGGTTTTCAATTACTTTGACACAGGTGAGTCAAAGCTTTCAGGTTTTTCAAATTTTGGTTTTAGATTATATTTTTATTACATCTGTGTCCTTTATAACTAATGTTATTATATAGACAATATTGTATGACATTAAAAATCACTATATGAATCAAAGGCAAAAGCAAATATGAGGCAAAATCATCACTGAAATATATTTATGAAAAAGTAAACATTGTTTCATGTAAGTGATGTTATCATTTTATTTATTTTGTTATTATTGTTTGGTTTTGTTTTTATATGTGGAGCCCAATGTGGGGCTTGAACTCACAACCCTGAGATCAAGACCTGAGCTGGTACCAAGAGTAGGAGGCTTACCCCACTCAGTCACCCAGGTGCCCCTCCTGCAACTTTCTTTTAAAATAGAGTTTATATAATTGGTTTAATATTATTTTCATCACAATTATTTTATAGATTGTTAAAAATCAAGTAAGGCTACAAGCTTACCATTAAAAAGAATACTCCATACCTCTCACCTCCCAAATTACCAGATGCTATAGTTTTAAGTATATATGTAAAGTTGTATAAATGTGATGTTTATACCAATATTTTTATATAAGTTTTCAAATTTACACAGTATCTGTTGATCAAAAAATCCATTAGGATTTAGAACTTATACATAAATTTCCATTACAGAATCTCCTTTTTCTTAAGCTAATTATGTTCTGTATAATTTGCACTTTCTCTGTTTTTCTCTCTAAGTAGGTAGCTAGATGATATATAGGTAGATAGATAATAATAGATAAACAGTTATCTAAATTATTATTAAATGTTTGTATGATTAACATTACATGAACAATACTTTTATGTAAACCACACATTGTAGAACTTTTTTTGTATATATATTTTTTATATTTCATCAGTGCATCATGTTTATTTTATGTATTTCATTTCATGTATGGCTTTCACAACAATCAAACTGAATTCTAAAACTCAGCAACTTTCAGATATAACGTGCAGCATTATCAGCTACAGTCATCATGTTGTCCATTATATCGCTGGTGTTTATTTATCTTATAACTTTGGACCACCTTTTCCTAATTCCCTCCAAACCCTTACCTCTGCTTTTGCCGGCCACAAGTCTGGTTTCTTTTTTTTTTTGAGTTTTGTCTTATTTTGTTTTAATATTCTACATATAAGATCATACATTTTACATCTTTCTCTGTCTGACTTATTTTTCTTAGCGCAATGCCCTCAACCTATCCACGTTGTGACAGAGTGTAGAATTTCCTTCTTGTTTATGGCTAAATGGTATTTCATTGGATATTAATGGTACTGAACCTAACAGGCATGAAGTGATATCTCATTGTGGTTTGGGTTTGCATTTCCCTGATTTAATGATGTTGACTACTTTTTCATATTCCTGTTGGCCATTTGAATATCTTCTTCATCAATATGTCGATTCAGGCTCTTTATCTTTTAGAAAAGCTAAAATCCAAAACACAAACTAAATGTTGGTAAAGGTATGGAGCAATATGAACAACTTTATTAATTGCTGGTGAGAATGCAAAATGGTACCCACTTCGCAATCTATCACTTTGGAAGACAGTGAGGCAGTTTCTTGGCAAGCTAAATATCAGGTTATTATATAACCCTTAAGTCATTTTCCTAGATATTTGCCCAAATGAGTTGAAAGCATATCCACACAAACCTGGGCATGAATGTTTATGTCAGATCTACCCAATACAAATTTAGAAGCCACCAAGATTTTTTTTTCACATTTATTTATTTTTGAGAATTAGAGAGTGACAGATCATGAGCAGAGGAGGGACAGAGATTCCGAAGCAGACTCCAGGCTCCGAGCTGTCAGCACAGAGCCCAATGTGGGGCTTGAACCCATGAACAGTGAGATCATGACCTGAGCCGAAGTCAGATGCTCAATCGACTGAGCCCCAGGTGCCCCACAAAATGTCTGTTGTTAAGTGAATGAATTACCAAAAAAATGAGCTTTCAAACTATGCAAAAACATGGCAGAAGAACTTTAAATGTATGTCACTATGTTAAAAGTTTGTAGGGATGGCACGACAAAATGACAGACTGGATGGTTTAAACAGCAGACATTTACGTTCCACATTCCTGGAAGCTGAAAATCCAATATTGAATCGGCAGGTTTCGTTTCACCTGAGGCCACTCTCCCTGGCTCGCAGATAACCACCTTCTCACTGAATCCCAACCTTTCCTCTCTGCTCACACCCTTCTGGTGTCTTTTTCCTCTTCTGAGAAGACACCAGCCATATTGGATCATGGCTGCATCCTTCATTTAATGTTAATTACCTCTTTATAGACCTTATCTCTAAATACAATCACATTGCGAGTTAGAGCCACAGCATATGAATTCTGGGGGACACCCTCAGCCTTCATAGTTGGTAAGTGAAAGAAGTCAGTCTAAAAAAGCTGCATACGGTATGATTCCAACTATATGATATTTTGGAAAAGGAAAAACCATAGACAATAAAAAGTTCAGTGGTTGTTGGATTCAGACGGATGAGGTGGGATGAAAATGTGGAACACAAGGCATTTATTATGGAATGCAGTGATCTATGATGCTGTATTGGTGGATTCTTGGCATTATACTTTGTCAAAACCCACAGAAATGTACAGCACAAAATGTGAACTGTAAAGTAAACTATCCACTTTAGTTAATAATGTATGAATATTGGTTCATCAATTCTCATAAATGCACCACATTAATGCAAGGTGTTAATATTAAGAGATACTGAGCCAGTAGAGCTGGATGTAGGAATTCTGCATATATTCTGAGCAATATTTCTGTAATCCTAAAGCTGCTCTAAAAAACTAAATCTACTAATGAAAAGGAACTCTTCAATGCAAACTAGATTTTTATGTGAGAAATGCAAGAATGCTTAAATTTTTAAAATGTCACCATTATTGTCTCACCCTACATGTAAAAAAGTATAAAAGGTAAATATTAAATCATAATCAAGTTTTAATTTGAAAACAGGAAGTAGAGATTCTTAAACCTATCCCCATTTTCTGTACACAGCCTTTGGCAAATGCCATCCATCTTGGTGAATATTTCATATCATTCCTCTTAAGTCCATGAGCAAACATCATCTGCCCACACCAATTATTTCTACTCACCATCATATTAGAGGAAACAATGAATGCAGTTAGAGATTTTAGAGTTTTCAAATAAAAATGGGATTCATAAGAAAACTTCATAATGAGATCATAAGAAAAACTGCATTCATAAGAAAATTATGTTTGAGAAAAATATTGTCCACATAGACAGCCCAAGCAAACACACAATCTATAAGAGATAATAGAGGAATTGATGAAGAACGTGATCAACATTAAAATTTAAAATGAAAGAAATCAATAGCATTATTAGATATCAATAAAAAAATACAGAAGAAAAAGTTCACAACAAATACTGGGAAAAGAAATAGATATTTAATTTACCCGAAAAAGGATCTTAGATGCTCCCACTACAAAAAACAACCAATCATTTACTTAATTTAAAAGTTTACTATATGAGGTGATAGAGGCATTAATTAATTGGATTTTAGTAAATATATCACATGTAGGCATATATAAAAACATCATATTGCATATTTTAAATATACATAATTTTTTATTTGTCTATTGTACACCAATAGAGCTATAACAAAAAAACACAGAGACATGCATTTGAAAAAAAAAATTAGCTATCTGCGGGGTGGCATTTGGGAAAAGGCTGGCTACCAACCCAAGGGCAGAGCTCATTTGACTTATGAATGCAGGTGGAAGACTGACTCCTCTTCTAGTAAATGCATGCAGAGACATGGATTTTGATGCCCCCATGTGTGTATACGGGTGTATGTATGTGGGAGGGTATATACATGTGAGTTTTTTAAAAAGAATGTATCAGGGGCGCCTGGGTGGCTCAGTCAGTTGAGCGTCTGACTTCGGCTCAGGTCATGATCTCACCTTCCGTGAGGTCAAGCCCCATGTCAGGCTCTGTGCTGATGCTTGGAACTGGCTTCAAATTCTGTGTCTCCCTCTCTCTTGGCCCCTCCCCTGCTCAAAGTCTGTCTCTGTCTCTTTCTCTCTCTCTCTCTCTCTCTGTCTCACTCTAAAAAATAAACATTAAAATCTTTTTAAAAAGAATGCATCAGTAGTAGTAGGATGTAAAGTTAATACAACTTTTAAATAATCTGATTGAATTATTTTCAGTTTAGATTTGTTTTCTCTCTACATAGAATCTGATATGATATATCATGAAGAGTACAAGAAAAAGTAACCAAAAATTAATCACATTAATCAGATAATTATTTGTGAATATTTATCTTGATCTAGTTCCTCTTTACATTAAGTTAAATAACTGATATTAAGATGGAGACATAAAAAAAATTAATTTAGTGGCTTTCTACTGTAGTTTTTAATTTGGAGTGAATACATAAAATCATGTTACATCTCACAAAATTTTGTGCATTCTCAAATACAGAACTAAGAAGCTTTCTCCAACATCAAAGGGATTTGAGATGTGTTTTTAAGAGAGTAGCCTTATTATCTATTTCTCAATTCATTCTACCCAGACATGTTTTTGCAATGTCTACAGTTATTCCAACACTGTAGGCTTATGGCCATAAATGCAAACAAATCAAAGTTTAATTTTTCCCCACCTTGAAATATCCCTGGACATTATATATATATACATATATATATATATATATATGTATATATATATAACAGCCCGAAGAGAGTTTCAAGACTGTATCTCATTTCATGTCTTCTGGGGAAAATAAGAGCGTATCTACTTTAGCTCATTGTTCATTAATTTCTCTACATCTGTTTGCCAAAAACTTGCACAGAGTGGAGCTGATTTATTTCTCTATCTTTTCTTTTTTATTCCTTGCCTTCAAAAAAAAATGCAGTAACAAACGCTTAATGTGCCTGGAGAATGTTAAAATGTGTCACATCATCAGCTTGTCATTGTCTTATTTTTACTAAGCTGAAATCTAAATGGAAAGAAAGCACATTATATTACCATGCAATTTAACATGACAAAGTAAAACAATGAGAAACTGGTAATGGAAGCATTGATTGACCTTTCAATATAGTTCTCAGACTGTTTCTATCTGAAGACTCATACTGACAGAATACGTCCTGAAACACTCTAGCACTTAAGATGCTGGAGTTCAGATATAATAAGTATCATTTTAAGAAAGGGTAAATATAACATTCAACTCGGTGAAAGAGGTGATTCATGAATTACAGTGCAATTATCTCCATCTTTACTGTTCAGCCAATATATATTTCACCTCTGGTCCCTGGAGGCAGAGCTAAAATCTTCTTATCAAAACACTACTTGACATGAGAACATATTTACTAATAGTTATTTTGATCAACTTTCATTGGTTCACTTCTTTTCTGCATTAATTAAAATGCTTCCAGATGACTACACTTTTCATTGAAACCTAACAAGAACCCTATGTTTTGGGGTGCACTCTGGTATCTACGTTTAGAGGGGACTATTGGGGATCAGGCCAGCAGGAAGAAGTTATCTTTCTTTATTTACCTGGGTTGCGTTATGTTCACTCAGAAGGGAATTCTCATTTTTAAGATACACCTCATACAACTGTAAATGCCGTAGTATAATGAAACACTAGACTATTTTCTCATGAGAGTGTATCAAACTGTAGTTTCACACTGGATTTTAAGATAATTAAATCTGCAGATGGTATGTTAAATCAATCAGCAAAGCACTACAAGATCTCAGGTGTATTTCATGAAAACCTTTGAACCCCACAAGCTACAAAGCACTGTAGTCAGTAATATACCCTCTAAAGAATCTCAAGGCGTGTTTTACTGAGGGGGGTGGGGGTAAAGGCACAATGCAGAGCCTGTCATATATTTGACTAAAGAAGAAGTTCTAAGTCTCTCTGAATTTACTGCAACTCCTGTCACTTGGCGGCATCATTCACTTTTTGTGACTCTCTCATATCTCTGACTTCTGTCTTTGATATTATTTGTTTTGATCTTGCCTTTTGTCTTCTGGCGTGCATCCCTATTCTTTGTCATGATGGCTTCCTTCTGTTATAATCTGTCAAGAAGGGTGGGAAATGATTATTTAGAGCAATGCACTGAGGGAATGTATAATTCATTTGGAAAGTCTTCATGCTGAAGCAGTACTTTAAGAATCATATTAGATGATTTAGTTAAACAAATAAAACTTGAGCCAATACAGAATGTCTTTTCAGGTAAGGTAGGTGACTGAGACTATCACCTATGGGGAAAATGTGGCACATTTATGTAAATATAAAATTATAATTAGAGATAAAAGTCAATAAATTTTAAATACTGTCAATTTTGACAATAATTATTACAGTAAAGACAGCATGATATTTCTAGGAAGATATACTCAACGTAAAGAATAAAATTATTTTTTCCTGAATTCCCATATTTTTCAGTTTCCTCCCGCCTTCCTTCCTTTCCTTATTTTTTCCATCAATAATTTACTGATGATTATTTTATGTCAGATACCATTCTAGATACATAAGGACACATTAAAATGACCGCAATGACAATAACAACAACGAGATCAACAACAACGACGACAATAATAAAAGATCTCTGCCTTTGGGGAGTTTCTTTTCTGATTGGGGTGGCAGAAAATCCATAGTAACTACTGAAATGACATGGTATATTAGAAAACGATATGAGTTAATGAAGGAAAGCAAAGCAAAGCGGGCTCAGCGTGACTGCCATTGTGTGTCGCGGGTACGGCTGTGCGCGCTAGTGAATTAGGAGGCCAGGATCAGGTTCCTTGAGAAAGTGAGATTCGTGGAAACATCAGTGAGTCTTCCAGGAGGTCAGTGAGCCTTCCAAGCAACCTTCTGGGAGATACAGTGTGTGTTAAAGATGCCCTCCATGCTGGGAGTGTGTGGAAGAGAACCACAACCTACCATTTGGTTGCGAATGTTTCTCCCCATCCACGTTAGTCAGGGCATTAATCAGTGGTGGCACGGTACAGTGGCAGGAATATGGACTTCTGAGTCAGAGAGTGCTGAGTTCCCACACACGTTTTTCCTACTAACCAGCCAGTATATGTAGACAATTGTTCAATCCGTGTGAATCTCAGTTTCCCTATGTGTGTCACCAGAACACCCAATTTCTTGGGCGTTTATGACAACTACATGATACAGTATATCTATTTAAAACATCAGCCAAGTTAGTGGCCTTAATTTATGCTAATTTAAGGATGCTAACCCATGCCAGTGGGAATTGGAATAGATAGTTAACTCTTTGCTATTTCTTTACATGGTATTTACTATTCAAAAATTTATACACACTGTATTTTCCTCACACAACATTCACTGGTTCCTGGTGTTCCTGGGATATTATATCCAATCACTACTATGAGCGAATCACTTAAATCAATTTGTTTTCCAAATTAATGATTTGAGGGAATATTTTTAGGTGACTATTTTCTTCTTCAAAATTCTGGAGAACTGGAGAATTAAATGATAATTTTTCATATCAAAAATTTACTGATGTTTCTCACCTGCCGAAGAATGTCTCCAGTAGACCCTAGAACCTAGACTCCTGCAGACTTTGCACATCCAAGGACAACAGATGTACCCAGAGATGCGTGGTGCTCCTTCAGCTTTCTCGTGTCCTTACCACTGTCCCTGTTGGGTCCCACCCCATTAAAGGAGCAGCTCCAATTTTTGTTTTGCAAAACAGATGCACAAAGTGCAGAGTCCATTGACAACCCTCCTGAAGAGCGTCCAGCTGGCTACAAATATCAGTGAATTCTGGGATAGTGTTGACAAGGCTAATTAGTCAATTTTCAAGGATTCCTCTTCAAATTTATGAATCCATCTCCTTAATGGTGATCTTTTTATTTTTTTTTAAGTTTCTCATTTTAAATTGTGAACAAATGAATATTTCACCGCTTTGTTCCTATCTCTGGAGACTTTTTTTTAACTTTTTAATGTTTTATTTTATTTTTTGAGAGACAAAGAGGGACCGAGTGCAAGCGAGGAAGGGTCAGACAGAGAGATAGACACAGAATCGCAAGCAGTCTCCCAGCTGAGCTGTCGGCACAGAGCTTGATGAAGGGCTTTAACCCTTGAAATGAGATCATGACCTGAGCCATAGTCAGATGCTTAACCGACTGAGCCCCCCAGGCGCCCCTGGAGCCTTTCTGACTACTCAGCTCTACCAGTGGTTCTTTCTTAATGCAGTTGTTTGCATCTTTATTTAACTTTGTTTTAATTATATCTTTTTCTCATTCATTCTTTCTCACCAGTGCCTTTGCTGAAGATGCTACAATAATTTAATGAGGAAATGACATTCATTTTCACAAGCTGCATAGGAACTACTGAATACCAATATGGGGAAAAAATGAACTCTAAAATGTCACTTTCTGTCATAGATGAAAATTGTTGAAATGGATCATGGACCTAAGCATCCAAACTAAAATGTAAAATTCCTACAAGGGAATTCAGGAGAAAATTCACAAGGCATTTAGGCCAGCAAAATTTGTTTGTGGAGCAAAATGCTATACGTGGCTAGTGGAAATGAGAAATATTCCAACTTTGGAAAACAATTGGGCAAGTTTTGAAAAATTAAACATACAATTTCGCCACATTACTTTTCAATTTGTCCAAAAGAAGAGAAAATTTAATTCCAATCAAATTCTTTTACGTGAATGTTGATAGCAGCTTTATTCCTGAAGGCCAAAATTTTGAAACAAGTCACATGTCCATTCATGGGTAAATGGATAAACACATCTGGGTATATCTGTAAAATGAAATTCTACTCATCCAGAAAAGAAATGAACTATGACTGCACAAAAATGATATGGCTAATCTCAAAAACAGTGCTAAGCAAACAAATCAAGCCAAAACTGTACATACTATATAATTCCATTTGATTTTTCCTTCCCCACAAGAGCAGATCTGGCCCAGACAGGGATTTCAACTTTGTCCTGGATCTCAGCATGAGAAGGCATATGGAGAAGAGCCAAGCAAAACTAAGCAGACCCAATCCCATAGCGACAAAAGTATTGCTGCTACTATAAACTGATTAATAAATGCAGTTCTTCCTCAACTTACGATAGGACTACATCCAGAAAAAGCTATGTTAAGTTGAAAATATCACTACGTCACAATTGCATTTAACACAGCTAACCTGTTAAACACCATCGCTTAGTATAGCCTACCTTAAACAAGCCCAGAACACTTTCATGAGCCTACAGTTGAGCAAAATCATTCAGCACAAAGCCCATTTTATAATAAAGTGTTGACTATCTCTGTAAGTCATTGAATACTGTATTGAGAGTGAAAAACAGATGGTTGAATGGGGACAGAAGGCTGTCATTGTATTGGCTGTTGACCTTCTCATTGAGTAGTGGACTGGGAGCTGTCCCTGCTGCCCAATCTCGTGAGAGAGGTTCATCCCACATATCCCTGCCTGGGGGAAATATCCAAATTTAAAATTCCAACTACTATTTCTACTAAATGTGTATCACTTTCACACCATTGAAAAATCATAAGTCAAACAATTCTAAGTCACACCATCTGCAAATCCTTTGTGTCAGTCACCAAGATTTTGAGTCGTTATCCCAGCAAAACTGACTAGCACAAGAAAATACAGAATATTCTTAAAAAAAAAACGGATATATTTTGGGGAATGATTTTTGGGGGGTTATGAGAAAGGATGTGATCTAGGACAAGACTGTCTGCCTCTGTGGAGGCCATAATCCAGCAAAGAGATGAACACATGAAAAATAATTGATTGCATTATATAATTATAGATATTGACACATAGTAAGGTGCAGGGACACGTCCACTTATGCCATCCAGAAATTAACAAGCTGAAAAGTTTACTGCAAATAGTTAGAACACCTGATCCTTTAGAAATGTAGAAGCCACTACGAAATATTCCAGCTACTTGACCATTCTTTTCTTCTGTTAGTTGCCATTTTGTTAACATTTTGATTAAATGTCTCACCTCTTTATAATTGGGGTGCTTTTTAAATTTGTATGTTGAGTGGTAACCATTTTCCTAAGTAATACATTGAAAGGCAATCTCATGAAGTCATATTAATAAATGGGCTCCTTAGAATACTTTACTTCTTAGAAACCATATATTCATCATTTCTTTAGTTTTGCAATAGGGCAAAAGAAACATGATCTTAAACAATAATCTAAAAGTACGATAGTATTCATAGGGAAAAAAACCATACTATGGTATTGTTAGAAAGCCAAGTGAATATATTTGAAACAAGGGTAATTATCCTAATCTGGAGTTTTGAATGGAATGTTGGAGCATTATAATTTACTACAGGACTAGTATCTCTTATGACAAACAAATATAGCCTTTGGAATCTTTGGAGTTTCAGACTTAGTCAAAAGAGTCTTGGTCTCTCCTGTATTAAATGGCCTGGGGATATCTAAATACACCCCAGACTGAATTCACAATCTCTCCTAAATCCTCTTTTCTCTTCTTGAAAGGAAAATCGGGAAATTATTATAATTAACCTAAACATACATCTGAATAAACCTTATCATCTTACGTTATGCAAGTGCAATAGATCCCCAAATTATGCCCATTTCCTAATAATTTCCAAAAACTTTCTATTTTTTCATCACAGCTAACACCCATAATTTTTTTTCATTTTCTCAAATAGTGTACATTCCCCTGCATTTTCCTTTTCTTTGTCTCATTTTCCTATAATTTGCTCACTACTACTGAAATAATGTTTCTAAAATAAGAATGGATCATTTCCTTAAGATAACCAGTGGTCTCCTATAAATTCCACACTTCCTACTGTAGTGTTTAAGTAATTCATAATCTGGTTTCTGTCTACATATAAAGAATTGTCCCTAATTATACCTCAGTACTTGATCTACACTTTGACTATTTATAGCTGACATTTATTGAATGGTTCTTTGTGATAAACTCTCTTCTTTGCATATATTACTTTGCACATATAACTACATTTAAAAAATGGAGTGCCTGAGTGGCTCAGCAGATTAAGGGTCAGACTCTTGACGCTTTCTGAGTTGAAATCTCTCCTCCCGCCCTCATCAGGCTCTGCACTGACAGCCCAGAGTCTGCCTCAGAATCTCTCTTCCTCTCTTTGCCTCTCCTTTGCATGCACATGTGTGCACACATGCTCTCTCTATCAACATAAATAAATAAATATTGTGGGGTTTTTAAAATCACAATTCTATGAGATAGAAAACATTAGTATTCTAGTTTTGCAGATAACTAGGCCCAGAGACATTAAGAAACTTAGGGAATATCACACAGTTAATAATTGTCAGCAGTTAGATGTCAACCCAGCAGCAGAGCCACTGCTCTGCTGGGAACAATTGTCCCATGACCCGGTATCATACGTCTTCCACACCTTTGAATATGATATTTCCTCCGCTTGCAAATGTCCCCTCCCCCTGTAAACAAATAGCAACTTCATTTTCCTATAATATTTCCAGCAATGTTTGCACATTATTAACTCTGACGTTATCATAATTCTTTTTTTAAATGGTAAAATGAAGATTTAGTTATTTCACTGCCTCAATATCTTGAGGACTAGTGTGTTTTCGTAAAGTGTGTATTTTTACTGAATATTCGATAGGTTGAATAAGTAAATCAGGTTCATGCAATAGTACTGAAGGGCAGGAGCCCAAATACTTGGCGTGGCGTCGGCAGCAGAACAATTGTGGAAGAAAGGCTGGGGTTTGTAAGGACTAAATGCAAGGTCTGTTTTCAGCAATCCATCCCACACAGCACAATGCTGGACGTTATGTGTCACATTACAAATATTTTCCATCCAGTACATGGAAATAGGCATGTAACATTGGAGAAATGGGATGATTTTGTTTTGTTTCTCTCTCAAAAGTAATATATGCTCTCTTCTATACTTCATTCTCCACATCCGTTCTCCATTTGAGTGGCACCATTGAAAAAAAATATCCCTTATCCGATGCTTTTGGTTTTAACCAATATTTGGTAATCTTTTGTTATCTATCTAAATGTGTATGTGGAGAAGTTTTATCTTGAATTCTATGCTTTTCCCTAAAATATATTGATAGTCATAGGCTTGAATTAAAGTCTATGTGGACCTTCTTCTATCTATAAATTGTTTAATATTTGACAACTGTTGAGGATTTATATATATATATATAGTGTAAAGACAAGTTCATTATAATATTATAGATGATTTAATTGTTTCCATTAGTTCTCAAAATTCAAAAAAAACTTAATAAAAGTGCAAATATAACTACTAAAAGACTTGTAGTTCTATTTTTTGAATGGCACCTTTATGTAATAATGACGTATGCCCAATATAAATGTGGACAGGTAAATATACACATTCACTCATATACACACATGCACATACATACACACGCATGTGAAATGGTCATCTAAAAATACTTTTATTTGGGGTAGTTCTGTAAAAGAAAGTGTACATTTTTTAGTTCCTTCTATCTTTGGCTGATATTTCAAACACTTATATTTGTTAACCTTGATATATTTGTGATGGTGTGCTTTCTTGAAGTTTGTACCTAAATTCCAGTTAGTTAACATACAGTGTGTTAGTAGTCTCAGGTGCACAATTTATTTATTTTTAATTTTTTAACATTTATTTATTTTTGAGAGACAGATCATGATCAGGGGAGGGGAAGAGAGAGAGGGACACACAAAATCTGAAGCAGGATCCAGGCTCTGAGCTGTCAGCACAGAGCCTGATGTGGGGCTCAAACCCATGAACTGTGAGACCATGACCTGAGCCTCAGTCAGACGCTCAACTGACTGAGCCACCCAGGCGCCCCTCCACTGTACAATTTAGTGATTCCACTAAGGTGGTGCACTTCCATTACATATTAGAAGATTTCCCTGCCATAGGTTGCCTGGTGAAAATGCTAATGTTACTTCTATAATTATGAATTCCAATCAAAACTCCATTTAAGTATAATTTTTTTCTGTAAACAATTGTTAAGATTCCATTTTTCATATGGCCTTAACTAAATAGATTAGTCCTATATTATACACACATGAATAATATTAAAATAAATCAAAGAAATGACTGAAGGCATTTCAACACAATAAGAGCCATCACTGAATCCAACTTCACCTACTGCATAGAATTAAAAACAAAGTAGTTTTGTGTCTTAGGGATCCTTTCGACTGGGAGTTGCTCAAGATGGGGAATCTATCTTATTTACCCCATTTTCTCCATTACCAAGTGATTTGATTCCCATAACAAGAGATAAATAAATGACTTTTAATTAGTTGCAGCTTAGTAAATGATGTTTTTATCAGAATACTGTGAAAAGACCTTAAGGAATTAGAAAAAAAAGATTTATTATCACCTAAGAAAGGCTATTTAGCTATTTAAGCTTCATGTTTCTCTTTTATAAAGAACAGGAATAATAATTAAATGCTATTACCAATCTCTTAAGGCTGTTATAAGGAATAAATTACCTAGCAGATATTGGTAATTTCTTATTTGAGATGATATACAAATCTTCAGTATTATTACTATCACTGTGTCTGCCATGCTAAAAGCATCCTTAACCCACAGCTATAGAAAAATTAGAGTGGTTCTCATTTTCTGCAAAGGAGGTTGCAAAGAAATAATTTATAATTAAAATCTAGAGACAGAAGATTAAAATCATTTTGCTATGTTTATTTCTGGTTTCCTTCACCTTTGAGACATTGTGCTATAATTTTGTAAGTTAAATAAATGATTACTTACTCTGGTTTCATTTTCTATCTTGATTGTAGCAAATACACTCTTTTATGAAACTACTCTGAAATATTTAAATTGGTATTAAGGCTAATTAATACTAGAATACTGAAAACCTTATACTATTAAAAATATACATATCATGTACCTAAGTTATGTTTATACTACTAAATAAATAAACTTAAATAAAGGTTTTCCACTTTGCTTAGAAAACTGTGTTTGGGGAACATCTGGGCGCTCAGTCGGTTAAGCGTCTTTGGCTCAGGTCATGATCTCACAGTTCTTAAGTTCAAGCCCCATGTCACTCTGCTGACTTCACAGAGCCTGCTTGGGATTCTTTCTCTCTCACTCTCTCTGCCCCTCTCCCACTTGGACTCACTCTCTCTCTCAAAATAAAAAAAAAATTAAAATAATGTTTTAAGTTTACTTCGTAATAAGATCATTGAAATCATGATCTGTAGAGTAATAAGAGTGACCTGATAGAAAGTACATTCTTACATTTAATTTTAAAGAATAATTGACTAATACTATCTTAATCTTTACATTTGAAAATCTTTCTATTATATGATATTTAGAATAAGATTGTCCATTTCAAATAATAAATGTGACATTTTAAACTATTGCATAATACTTGAAAATTAATGGTCCTGATAAAAAATTTTTGGATGATATGGGATATATAACTAATTTTAATTTTGGCAGAAGGATGCAATTAATATTCTTAAAATGTGAAAACAAAATAAGGAAAGTAATTTAGTAATTAGGAGGAACAGATTATATAAACCACACCACCACATCATCAGTTCTTATAGGTAGATAAAAATAGTTTTCCACAATTCAATGTTAAAGATACAGTGAAAACATTTATCTTCATAGAGTAGAGAGTTCCTTAGAGAAACTTAGAGAAATGTTCAAGGAATGCAAAGGAAATAATTTTATTTTATGATACTGGAATTCAGGAGAAACATCTGGTTGCCTATACATTTTAGAATCAACAACAATTAGATGATATTTAAAATTATGAGAAGATTTCTTTAAACAGATGCTATGAGGTTGAAAAGATGAGGAGGAAGTGACCAAGTAGACTCAATGGTCAATCACTTATTTTGGAAGAAAACAACCAAGGAAAAACTGTTTAACTACTATCCAAGTGAAACACTAGTTTAGCTGAAAAAAAAAAAACCTGTCAAATGATGTTAGTAACTTATGTAACAAGAATAAATTAATATTAAATTGGAGAAGGGAAGTATGTAAAACATTGTACAATTTATTTGAAAATCAGGATTAAATTAACACAAAATCAAAAATATGTATAAATGTAAGAGGTACAAGAGAAAGGTCAAAAACAGAATTGATCATTAAGAATAAAATATAATAGATAGCAAAGATTTTCTCATAAAGAAGACACTAAGTACATCTGGCTCTATAGTTGGACCTAAAATGCCTGGTAACAATTATCATTTTTTTTTTTACAAAGAGTTCTTACATACAGCCAAAATAATCATGGAAAATCTCTCAGGTTTTATCAATGGATTATCAAAACATTGATAATAATATGTAATGGTACAATAAAGAAAATTTTATAAACATTTTCATTAATATAAAAGCAATGATCTTTAGAAACTTTTAAATAAAAAGTATTCAATAGTTTATGTTAAAAAATTCTATGTTCCATAAATATAAAAATGATTCAAGGAAGACCAAAGTAATAGTAGTAATAGTGTGTATGCATATACCACAATAAGAAAGAAGTTCATATTTCTTACTATACTAAGAAACACAGTATTAAGAAATATATTCGATCATAGATGAAAAAGTTAATTTTCTGTAACTCAATGCCAATTAAAGTTAGAAAGGATCGATCACTCCCAGGGTATATATTAATCCTTTATTTTTCTGTTGGTTCAGTAGCAAAAAGTCACCTAATGCACAGATGTTACACTGAATTTAAGAAATAATTTTGAGTTCTGAGAAATGTTCCATTCTATAGAATTAAAATATCAAAAGCAATAAAATGCAAACTACTGGGAAAGGAAGATCTTAAATGCGGATATTGTTAGGCATAAGAAGAAGAGTCATTTTCGCTAGCATTCCTGATTTACAAATTCATGTGTTCTGCATTGGGAAAAGCCAGGCCAAATATTACCATTTGATTCAAAGCATTTTATCACATTCTTGGTACAACAACCCAAGTCTCCGAATTTCTCACTACTATAACATGATTTTCTTCTTTGAATTAATGTTGTGTAGTATGCCAGAGAACGTTACTGGAATTCCGGGAAGATGGTGGTGGTAGAGAGGTCAATTTCAAATCTTCCCAAACAAAGTAACTAGGATAAGAAAGCCAAAACCCCAGAGAAAACATTTGCAAAAATAAAAAATGATCTGTCCCCATTATGTTTGCCATGTAACAAATTGCATTAGACATAAATGCCTTAAAACACACTTTTTATTACAACTCACACTTTTATGAGTCAGGAGTTTGAGAAGGGCTCTGGCTGGCAATTCTATTTTTTTTAGGTGGTATTGACTTAGGTTTCTCAGTAGTATTCAACTGACAGTTGGTGTGTGTGCAGGACCAAACAAAGCATCCCTGCAGGTCTGTAACCTCAGATGGGATGGATAAAGGGTTGAAATTAGTTCAAACTACCAATCAGTTGACTTACTTGAGGATGCTCCTATATGGTGGTTGAGAGTGGTAGTAAGATTGCATCTTCCGTGGTTGCTCAGGCTTTCAGATAAGAGTAATCCAAGGCAGGAAGTAGAAACTTCCAGCGTCCTGAGCACTGGTACAGTGTCATTCCACTATGTACTATTATCCAAACCACCATGAAAACGTCCCAAATTTAAGGTGTAGGGTATAGGCTCCATCTTTGAATGAAAAATTGTTAAGGATTGGCAGCCATGTTTAATCTGCCACACTAAGTGACAACCTATCTTAAGGAATGCCAAAATATGAACAACTGAGAATAAAATAGAATCACAAAAATTCTTATGTTGTTTTGAGAAAAGAAGCACAGAGTAGGCAGAGTTACTTGTGATAGCCCAGAGAAAAAGAGCAAATCTGCTGTTGGAATATTGTTAGAAGTTTTGGAAGTAGGGCTTGGTTGAGAAAAATTGCTCCTCCCCCATAATTAAGTTCCTCTGGGGGTCTCTTGTATCTCTCTGAAAAGCACCACGATTATTCTTCTGTTCTGCTTTTTTTTTTTTACCTGTCCCAACACACATTCAATCCATACTAATTCTTATTATTCTAACTTCAAAACACATCCAGACTGAATGTTCTCTTCACCTCCTCTGCTATTACACTGTTGAAGCTGCAATCATTTCACATCTCTTTGATTTCAATACATGTCTTACATATCTTCCCTGAATCTTCCTTGACTATCTATTGCAAACCATACTCAAGTCTTCAAACTTGTCAATTATCTCTTTAAATGGCAATTCAGATGATTCCAGAGCAAGCCAGATTAACCCTCCTTTGAAAAATAAGTCAGATATTTTCACTCTTCTGCTAAAACCTCTTCCAATCTCTCCCATCAAACTCAGCAAATGCCAATCCCTTTAACACAACGACTCCACCATCCCATAAAATCGAGGTCGTCCAATCCTTTATGACTCATTCTCTGCCGCTCTTTCCCTAGTTCACTCTGATGAGACATGGAGCTGTGCTTGCAGTTCTAGACCAGGCCTACGGAGTCCATCTCAGACCATTAGGCTTTGCTCTTTCCTCCTATATGCACACGTTTCTTTCTTCAGCTTTTGTCCTTACTTTATATACAGCTTTTTCAGTATGTGAATCTCTGACCACTCTACTTACATTTGCAATCCCCTTCTGGCCTGGCAGTCCCTAATTTTATCTTTTCACTTAAAATAACATGCTCTGTGTTCTACAGATTGTGAATATTTTCTGGCATTAAAGCATACCACACCAAAATATAAACATCATGAAGTCAAGGCTGCAGAAACTTATCTCTCATTCAGGACTCCAAGCTCATTTACTAACACAGAGGCTGAATGTTGAAAAAACTTGTGGATGAATGAATGAGTGACAAAAATCCCAGTGCAATTTTAAAAAATTGGGGAATCTCCACTTTTCTATTTTAATGTATTTCCAAGAATATATTTGGTATTTTCAGCAATATATTTTTCAATATTGAACTTTGATGATAATGTAGCAGGAATGTTTTTCTAAAAAGACATTTTTTAAATCACTGTAATTCTACTCATTGTCTGTGAGAATATTTATCTAATCCTATAAGGAGCATTGAACTAGAGGTATTTGGGAATCTGTATTTCACTGGTTTGTTGTTAATCTGACTTTTTGGGGTTTATGAATGCATGAGAACTAGTTTCTGCTATTCTCAAAGCCTAGAAAGGTAGTGAATTTAATTCAGAGAATTAAATATGCTTTCTCCAAATTTACCTATATATTAAAATGCCCTAGCATCTCCCTTTATTGAAAAAAATTGTATTTGGCATCTTGTACAAATACAACCTTGCTATTTTGTGGCAATCTATTCTTTAAATTGCTGATTTTTAAATTAGAACTTTGATTATTATATAGTTTTCCTACATGTATCTAATAGAGTATCCTGATTAAAAAGACAGAATTAGGGGGAAAAAGTTTAATATTGAAAATTTTTAGAATTGATACATATTTAAATTTATTTATGTAATTATGTACAATTATGTAATTAAATTATTGTCTAGTTCAAGATGATTCCTGGTAATGAAGCCCGCTTATTCTAAGTATATTCCCCTCATAATAACCATTAAACACCATTCACAGGGTAACATTTATTTTATCTTACATTAAAAATGTTTTCCAAATGTGAGATCTGATTTTATTAGTAAACATTTTATATAAATCAGTGTATTTTAAGAATTTTTTCCTTTTCCTCTCCTTTTAGTACCTGACTCCTTGAAATATATATATATATATATATATATATATATGTAAATATATATATATTAAGAAATGGTCCCTTTTAGTCTTTAAAACTAGAAATACTTGCCATTTTCAAGAAGGTGAAAATTATAACTTTCAATCATCCCTTTTAATATTTCCATATAGCTTCATATTTAAAAATTGGATTTTTTTTATGTTTTTATGGATTTTGGAGACTGATAATTCTTGCTCATTTCACTTTTGATAGTCAATCAACCTGTGACCTTAATTATTTATACCCATGTATTTTTGTTTCACATTATAAAAATTGGAATAACTACAAAATGCACCTCACAGGAGAGTTGTGAACATTTATGGGAAAAAATATATATTGAAAACTTGCCACAGTATATGCGGAAAGTAAATTCTCAATAAACAATGTCAATTGCTATTTTTGAATGCATATTTAAACTTTCAGCTGAAAGGTTTTCATTGATTATATATTACTTGTATTGTGCAATAATAGCAAACTTTCATTTTGTGTGTGTGTGTTGCAAAATACATTTCATATTTTAAAATATTTTTTGCATTGTTCATATAGTTTAAAAATTGTTTACATATATTTTTGTCTGATTTTCTGACAACCAAAATTAAGGAAAGCAAGTTAATGTCCAAGGAAGTTGAATGAAATTAAAATATCAGAAAGAAATTTCCTAAGCTGGGACTCAATTATAGGAATTTTCATTGCAAATTTACTACTTTTTCTGCCATACAATTTTCCTCTTGTAATAATTATAAAGATTTGACTAATTATTTGAACTGTATAAGAACCTAATTCTATTGGAACTATAACAGCATATTTTAGTATGAACCATTTAACTTATTTATAATGATGTTAAGGGGAAAAAATCTAGTGTGATCTAAGAACAAACATTAGTGCCAGATATAAAAAAATATTTTAGTAGTAAAAAATACACAGTTTTTGTTCCTATTGTTAGAAGTACCGAAGCACCCAAATCTAGTAGAATGAAACACTAACTTCACAGTTCTGGAAAAGGTTTAAATATGATCAACTCAACTGAGAACTTTTGAAAGATGTAGAGCAGGGTTTATCTCAACTTGTAATTTTTCCTTCAATAGGGCATTTGGAAATGGGACACTTTTTTTAGTTGTCACCACTGAGAGTGGGGGTGCTGTTGACATCTAGTAGGTAGTGGCCAGAACATCTACTAAACATCTTACAGTGCCAGTACATGGGACAACCCCTCACTAGAAAGAATCATCCAGCATAAAATGTCAATAACATCTAGGTTGAGAAACCCTGATGTATAGGAAGATAAAAATAAAATTAAAGAAAAATGTCCAGCTATTACAGGGAAAATGTACCTGATGTTATTCAAGACGTAAAATACTGAAAAGTTGAAGCATGCCAAAGTTGTGGAGAGATTATGGGAGAAATATTTGTTCTTCACAAGTTCTATGGGGAGACCAAATTCAGCATTTTCCATAGCAGCCACCAAGACAATAAGGAAAGGTTTATAGTGCAAATAATTTATGTGGAACTTGATCCCAGGATTTACTGGGAAGGGAATGCAATAGATAAAAGGAAGCATATCTGAAACCTGTAACCACTGAGAGTACCCGAAGTAAAATCCTTCTAGAAAAACTGTCAGTGAAGATCATATGTTTCAGAGTTGTCACAAAATCAAGGACAGGAGCTGAAGTATTTACTAATATACCAATATCCATGTCAATGTATTTCCTACACAGGTGGAGACCTACATTTAGTTACTTTTTTTCCCCCTTATTGATTTAGGTCTACTTTGGAACCATGGAGGTCACATTCAATCCCTCTGGGATATTACGACTTTATAGCTACTGAAAGATAACAGGCAGTCAGTTGGAGCTTACTCATACAGCCTATGAGAGCTAACGGTGTGTTTCCTCGCAAGTCCATGGATGGGAGCCAGTTGTTAGTTCTCAGACACCCTGAAAATTTCTCACACCTCCCTAGCTAGGTCTTTCCAGTAGCTAGGAAACTTCACCCCCTGGAGAAAGGACTCAGCCTTATGTGAAACATATGCTAGATTCATCAGCAGTTGCCCCTGACTATTTTTCCTTTAATACTATAAAACAAACCAATATTGCTGTTAAATGACACTTTTTACCATCCATCTTATGAATTTTAAAATAAATTTCCTAATAGGAGCATCAGAAAGGGATTGATCTCTATGGGTCTTGCTTTGTATCACCTGCTTAATAATTGAATCTGCTAATACAATTACAAGTTAATGCTTCAGTATGATGTGAAGGAAGAAATACTAATCATTATCTTCTTTAAAGAATGATAAAAAATTTCAACATTTTTTTCATTGCTATGATCCTGGTGAAATAAAGCTGGCGTAGAAGAAAAAAAATCTGTTGAAATGTAACTTAACCGAATTTGAAAATCATTCACCCTTAACAAGTAGCAAGAGCCCCACTGTGTCTTCCTTAATTCCTTTAAATCATTTATTATTTGAATCTCCCCTGTATGGAAGTTGTATAGGAGAAGTTAAGGTGTTTTTTTTTCTTCCTATGCTCTTTAGTTATAATGACATCAAAGATAGATCTGAGCCGCTCAGAATAAATGTCTCCATTTCAGAATACACACCATGTTATTTTTAAAGATGTTACATTACAAAATGGCTTATTTGACGAGACCACAGGATTTATTTTAAGAAGTAGAAATAGTACATTCAACATTGGCTTTGATTTTTATTTCTGCGTTTAGCCTGGTTTTCATAGAATAAGCTTATCAATTTTGGTTTATTTAAAAAAATTCTTAAGCAATCACTTTTCTATGCAAGCTATGACATAATAAGAAAACTGAATCTTTTCCAAAAGTATGATGAAAGTGTCTATAACAGAGAAACCCCAGTCTCACATGTGTTCATGAGTGTTACTGAAGCACTTCAATTTGCAATATATATAATAGAATCTTCAGTGGTAGAGAGAATTCTCATTTTTGTTTTACTTCTTTACTTAGCATTGATTAATTTTTTTAAATATTCAAAAAGCAAACATAAATCATAAATGAGAGTATAAATCAACTAGCCTTTCAAATTTATCAAAACTAAAACCTCAGTCATGAGCATTTACTATTTCATGGATCCTGAAATTCAGTCTGTGGAGCATTCCGGTCCCAATGAGTTAAATTTTCGATGAATTCTAATATACATAAGGAAAGATGGTGGACTTCTTCATCTCCTCACTCTCCTCATAATTGTGAGCTTCATTATAAGTATCATCCATTTGTCCAAGGGAAAACATCCATATTTTATACATTTAAAAATTATTGGTTATTTTGTGATAAATTTGGTTAAAATTAGTTTAGGAAAATAAGGAACACGTACCACTTGCTGATACATATATCATCTTTGTAAGTAGAATAGAAAGAAGAAATACATATAATAAGCAAAATATTATTAAAGAAATTGCTAAGAATGACCATAAGAATATAGTATTAAACCAGCCTAAATGTAAGGCTTCAGTGTTTCCTTCTTTTTCTCCTGAAATATGAACTTGTCAATATGGATTACCAATACGGTGTCTTTATGAACTATGCTGAAATATTAAATCTTATTTAATTTTCAGAGATATGAGTTTGCCTTCATCTATAAGAAGTTTGGTAGATGGGGCGCCTAGGTGACTCAGTCAGTTAAGCGTCCAACTTCGGCTCATGTCGTGACCTCACCGCTTGTGAGTTCAAGCCCTAAGTGGGGCTCTATGCTGACAGCTCAGAGCCTGGAGCCTGCTTCCGATGCTGTGTCTCTATCTCTCTCTGCCCCTCCCCAACTCGTCCTCTGTCTCTGTCTCTCAAAAATAAATAAATGTTAAAAAAAATAAAGAAGTTTGGTAGAGAAAAAGTAAAACAACTCTACTATCTTATTACTCTTGCATTAACTTACAGATCACATTTTGTCAGGTCCCACAAATAACGTCTTTGGTACTATATCAGTGCCTTTAGGATGCAAGACTGTCCCATTAAAACAAATAGCAGTTGTTAGTTGATATGTCAAAATATTAGTTATGTATATGAACCAAAAGACGCATCATGGACCATCCACCTCCCCCCCAAAAAAAAGCATTGCCCAAGTTCTGTTTTCTTGTATATTTGGAGGCTGCGTATCTTTCCAATTCATTAGTGATGAAACAACTTTTTCAGACCAACATAGTAAGCTATAAGACTCATCTTTATGTAGTGGTACACATATGTACATACATATATTCTTTTAGAAGTATGTTTGTTTTTTGAAATAAATTTCTTCATAAAATAATTTAATGTAAAGTATTTTATTCACAAGACTGTCTTCAAAGTATTATTTTAGCATTTAGCAGGCATTTCACATAATATTAAATATTTTCCTAGTTTTTAATATTAATAAAATCATGTCAAGAATCCATAAAGCAAGAACTATCATGAATATTTTATTAATTTTTACAAATAGTTAAAAAATGGAAGAATTTATTAGAGTAACTACAATAGTGGGTCTAAATACGTCTCTACTGTGACTTCCATGGTACTTCAATGATAGTTTAAAATAAACACTTTTTCTTTTCAGTCTCTAGAATTAGGAAAAATCAACCTATAAATTATATATTACATATTAAATTATAAGTGTATAATAAGAATTATAATACTTAAATTATGGATTTTATAAGTATTATTAATGTATGGTTAGTTATAAGTAATTATTGTTTTAAGTTTATTTATTTACTTTGAGAGAAGGAGAGAGAGATTCCCAAGCAGGTTCCAGGCTCTGAGCTGCCAGCACAGAGCCCCACACAGGACTTGAACTCATGAACCATGGGATTGTGCCCTCAGCCAAAACCAAAACTGGGATGCTTAACTTACTGAGCCACCCAGGTGCCTGTCTAATTTTTAAAATATGTAAAATTTCTACTGGCATTTTACCAAGCAAGTAGGTTTGAGTTCTATTTCATAAAAGTGCCTCTTTCTTCATAAATCTATTGATTACCATAAGCTTTAAATAGCTAAAGAAATCCTTGGACAAGTGAATACAAATGAAGTAAAAATCAGTGATGAGTACAGCTGAACTTGGCACAGATGAGGAGCACAGCCAGTGCATAACTTAGATCCAACTACTTTATTTAGAGAATAGTATTTTCTCTCTGTGGATATGTGCAATCCCAAATTTCTGGATCCACTAAAAAAAAACAAGAACAAAACAACGCAACAACAACAACAACCAAAAAAATACACAACTGGACACCTGGGTGGTTCAGCCGGTTGAACATCTGGTTCTTGATTTTGGCTCAGGTCATGATCCCAGGGGTGTGGACTTGAGCCTTGTGTTGGGCTCTGAGCTGTGCATGGAGCCTACTTAAGAGTCTCTCTCTTTTTCACCTTCCCAAGTCACACTCTCTTTCTCTCTCTCTCTCTCAGAAAACAGAAAACAAAACAATCAAATCTCCATCAAATAGCTGCAAGCCTATGGCTACCCCCAGGAGTAGAGCAAACACTTAAAACCCCTTCCTAAGCATCATGTCATTGAAGGGATAGTGTAAGCATCTGTACCGTGGAGTTTTGCATACCTTTATCTGCTCTTTTGTACACTGTGCTAGTCCAGTGTCCCATGAAAGATTTGTCTCAGCTGTACTTCGGCAGGATTCCTTTTCCTTTTAAACTTTTAAAGCAGCCGGTTTATTTTATTGGAGTAAGAACCCCAATTTTACTCCATTTTTAGGTACACAATACAGCATTATCAACTGTGGTTCAGTTCTTCTCACTTCTCTGTCAAAAAGCATATTATTTGATACAACATGTCTTAGGACTCAAGCCTTACTCTTCTTCTGATAAGCTATACAACAATGAACAAATCAACAAACATCTCTGAGCTTTGGTTTTCTCATCATTAAAATGCTAATAATATTGCCTGTTTATATTCACCTGCTAGTAAATATAATATTAAAAGAAATATCACTCACATGATTAGATTGTAAACACTATGATTCTATGAATATAAAATCTCAATATCAATTCAAATTCTTATGTATGAAGTGCATATCTACAGAAACAGCCTCTGAAACAGTGCACAGTAAAATATTTAACTTCATGCCAGGACTATTTCTCTTAAAATAGATTAAAATGTAGAAAAATAACAAAAATTACTGGTTTTCTTCATTCAATTGTTAAAATTCTCTAGAACATTTAAAAATATCTCTTGGCTAGACTCATAGATTCATGCATTCTGGTTAATTATTCCCTATTCAAGGGAAATAAGGGAATTTCATTGCATTTTATGTAGAGCCCTTCAACTACTAAATTAGAAAATTTGGCACACTTTCCTAACAGAAGAGAGATATAAATAGAACACATTCAACTCCTTGGAAATACAGACTCTATACAGAAAAAAAGAAACCATACATTTACAGCTATCAGGAGACAAATGTCTTTCCTGATAAGATGTAAACTTCCTTTTTTGCAGTTAATCATTTTGTTCTTCTTACAATAATGCTTATTTTGTTGTCAGTCAACCAAAATGTGTACTTGAGGTAATCAGTTCTGGGGCTCCTGGGTGGCTCAGTGGGCTAAGCCTCTGACTTCAGCTCAAGTCATGATCTCACATTTGTGGGTTCAAGCCCCGTGTTGGGCTCTGTGCTGACAGCTCAGAGCCTGGAGCCTGCTTGGATTCTGTGTCTCCCCCTCTCTCTGCCCCTCCCCCACACATGCTCTGTCTCTCTCTCTCTGTTTCAAAAATAAATAAAACATTAAAAATTTTTTAAAAAATGATGCAGCTCTTGCCACCTCTTCCATTTCATACTGGGAATGTTTTCATATGATTTGCACAGGCGGCTTGCATCATTCTGACAGATCAGTAGATCAAATATACAATATTATAAGCACAGCAATAGTTTGATAAGAGACAATTTGGCTTGGCAAACCAAGTTTATTTGGACTTTAAACAAATCATTTCCAAAAATGGAGAGGGTGATGTCTCCAAGATGGCAGAGTATGAGTCCCCCATCCCCGTCTCCAACAAAGATCAATCATCAGACTGCTAGCCACAAAGAAAAATAACTCCAGGGTAACTTTAAAACCTCAGCCACACAGTTAAACAAAAAAACTGACAGTAATTACACAAAAGAGGGAGGAAGCTTCATTTTGCCTTATCAGAGCACCTCTAAGCCAACGTTGCTCATTGCCAAGAAGTAAACTCTCTAACTGGAAAGAGATTTCTTCACCAGGAAAGGGAAAGCAGAGTGAGGAACTAGCATCCCCAGCCTTCCAGGGCACCATAGGAAGGACTTCAATTGTCCCCCATCTACAGAATGACAATGCTGAAACGCAGAGAGCTGGCTAGGAGCAAGGAAGAAAAGCAGGAGAGACACCAGTATCAACCAATGCCTCAGAGCAATCCCAATAAGCAACATGTTGGATGATTATAATTCCAAATCGGGTAACACATGGAGATTATCCACAGGGCTTTCATACAGAGGATTCTAAATAGATATTAAATTCCTCAATACTCATCTTGAACTTCTCGTTCGCTCATAAGTCAGCATCACATATATACTTCATGGCAGACAATATTGTTTGCTTATCGAGTGGCCATTTCACATTTTCCTTGTGAAGACAAAACAAAATAAAAAAAATATTTTGCTGAGTGACAATGATAACCTCATGTAACTTTCCCGTATAGCTGTTTTCTCAGCTTAGTTTGCAAACTAGACATGGCTACAAATATATTCTTTCCATTTGTTTTTCTTTTAGAGAGTGAAAGAGAGAGCAAGCCAGCAACTGTGAGTGACTGAAGGGAGGAACAGGAGAGGGAGGGAAAGAATCTCAGTGCCAAGTGTGGAGCCTTACCTAGGACTTGATTCCATGACCCTGGGCTCATGACCTGAGCTGAAAGCAAGAGACTCAAATGGCTCAAGTGACTAAGCCACCCAGGTGGCCCAGCTATGAATATACTTATATCTCCATAAGGCAATAAGCCAGGCTTCTGGTGGGTTTCTGAGAGAGAAAAGATCCATGTGAAGAAGAGCCCCTTTCCTCACCATGCACTCTGTCTTTGAATTTGCACTAAAGAGTGCAACTGAATAAGGAGACAGCATAATGAGATTCAGGGCAACACACTGAGAATGTTGAAAAGAGGGATAGACCGGTTAATTTGTTGACCTTCTATAAGATTCCCTGGCAGCAGGATAATTAAGTCTCTATTTCTTTAGCCACTATTAGTTAGGTATTCTGATATTTGCAATCGATATAATTCTAAATGAATAATCAACAAAAATTGCTATACCTGTGCATACTAATTTTCTTCTAAAATCATCGTTATCAATGTACTGCACTTTAGTTCAATGGTGTTAATATTAACTATTCAATTTGTGAAGCCAGTATTGCCTGGCAAATCTAGGAAGTGAATACATACACCAGGCTTGCTCCTTATCTTCAGAGGTCTTTCAACATAAGATGGAGATAAGAGTGAAATTGCACATCACTTTTTTGGCAAGACATTCTTACTTGTCCTCAAACTCTCTCCTTTCCTTCTGATTCTGAAGGATCATGTCAATGCCACTAAAATGGTAATCTGTGCATATTTCAGTGTGCTTACAAAAATTTTTTTCAAAAGATAACATAACTTAGTGTTAGTAACACCATCTTATTCAATGCCCGGCACAGAATATTGTACACTCACTCTGTTCATATCCTCATATATTAATTTGTTTGTTAATATTATTATTATTATTAATTTGTATATTTAATAGACATTTCTTGAGTGGTAATGATGGGAAGATTCTTGAGGGGGGGTAGGCATATTTTTAAAGGTTAAGAAGACATGCTTTCTGCCCTCTAACAGCTCTTGGTTTACTTTTCCAATTAAAGAAATTCCTAGTATACATTTAGAGCACATTAAAAAAATGCATTATTAAATCACAAACAAAAAACCCCACTACCACTGTGAACAACAATAATTAACTCTCCCATAAAGATATGGAAAGTAATTCACAGAAAAAGATATATATGGGCTTACTGTGAAGAATGTGTTGCATTTGAAAGCAGGAGGAGGAGGGCATCATAGAAGTATGAGGAGCATAATGATGTAAACAGGCTGGAGTTTTCAGAAGAGAAACACATTTCTTGATGTACTACTAGTTTAGACAGTATAATAATCTTAGAGATTTTTTACTTTAATTTGAAGATGTGCATATAATATATAATCAGTGAAAATGTGTATATAATATGTAGTCAGTGGAAGACTATAGTCTGAATCTGAATCTCATGCACCGTTTTAGACATTAGAGCTGGTTATTGTGTGCCTGATTTTCTTTTCTCTCCAGGACCATAGGAAGATCAAACTTTCATGTCCCCTTAAGGTTTAATATGGTTGTGTGGCCCCTCACAATTTATTGGGAGATTTCCTATGTTCCCCAAATCCCAAAGTTGCTTTGACACTGCGAGGGTGTTGTGTCTCTTCTCAGATTTACAGGGTAATTGTCCATCATGTTCAATGGAAACATTCCTTCTTTTCTAACATTTTGACCTGTCTCTTACTAATACGCCTTTTAGTAACATGACAATGCCAACTCTTTTCCACCTTGAAAGAAAACAGAAAACATTAGCAAAACTAAAAACAAAATACTCTTCCTTTTACCCTGTATGTCCTCAATGACTGACTCTTCTTATCTTTCAGTGATCCTACTTGGGCAATATGAAATGATTGCAAATGGTTATTCTCTTGAGTTTTATCTTGAGTTTTACATGTAAGATTCACTGAAGCCATTATCATCTTGGGTGTAGGTGTTGACCTGATCAAGCTCTCATCATGGCGTATTATGTTATACTAGTAATATTATATCTTTTGATATGGGAATTGATTATATCTATATGTACACTTTATTGAAATTTGGCTATAATAAATTTTTTGTGTACTTTTACCAATGGATATATGATTCAACCAGTTCAGAATTTTCAGGGGAATGTTGGCATTCTCATGGAGCTGGAATGGACTATTAAGAAATGGTATGTGGCAAATAATCTAGACTTTTATTCTAGAAATCATGGTAAAGTACATATAAGGTCTTTTCAAAAATCAATTAGGAATCCTTTAAATCCCTGATTAATATTATCAGCTAATAACTTATTTTCAGATTCAAAATATATCCTACTCTGAAAGTAGTTTGCATGTGTCAGAATACAAATGTGACTAAAACGTCAACAATTTCACAATTATTAATGTCAGAAATCAAGAAAAAGTGAGAAAATAACACATTGCTTTGAAATACTTGAGTAAGTTCATCACTGACATTTCTAAAGAAACAATGTAATACAGAAGATGGTGGATTACTTTTAAATTTTCTTATGAAGTGACTACTGATCCAGAACCCTATGTCCAGCAATTGTATCCCCCAAATGAATAAAAATCGGCATTTGATCTAAATACATGTTGAAAAATTTGACAGCAAGAGAAGGGCACTAAAACAAATATTTTAAAAGGTCTCAAAGCTTGTAGATAATGTTCACTGATGAAAGGGCAAAGACTAACCTTTGTCATTTTTTTAAAGTTTTTACCTTTATTTTTCTCTTTCTTAATCTTTCTAATATTACAAATGCTTTCAAACTGGACAATTTTAACCATGTAAATTTGTGATTTGTGAATGTGGCAAATAGACATATTTCCTTTATTTTATTTGGTACTTTATACTTATGCAGATTATTCTTTACTTCCTCCCGACTCTTCCCCTCTCTGGTGGACTATTTTTTAAATTGTTATTTCCCGTTTAGTTAGTGGAAAGCTTTATACTGTAGGTCTACTTTTTGACAGATAAATATATCTCATATGTTTGACCTAAAGTTAAATAATGCGTTTTAACAATTTAAAGAGCTTCGTATGACTGCCTATATTGATACCATGAAAGTAGCACTCATTTATATGCATGGTAATGGTCAGAAACTATTCTGGATGCTTTAAATATAAGAATTTATTTATACATTATCATGCATACATTTTCCAAATACTTATATTCCTAATTCTCCATATTTTATATTTGAGATTTTAAATTAGAAGAATATTTAAGTTAGAGCATAAATTATAAATGCTGGATTTCTTTCCAAGAAGTGTGCCACAGTTAAGTAGAAGTCATTGAAGGCACAAATCCTATGGCAAACACTTAAAATACAATTAAGGAAAAATATATGTAGGGGGTACCTGGGTGACTCAGTTGGTTAAGCGTCCAAATCTTCATTTCGGCTCAGGTCATGACCTCGCAGGTCATGGGTTCAAGCCCTGCATGGGGCTCCACACTATAGTGCAGAGCCTTCTGGGATTCGTTCTCGCCTTCTCTCTCTGCCTTCCCCCACTCACTCTCTATCCCTCTCTCTCTCTCAAAAATAAATAAATAAACATTTTAGTGAAATAAAAAGGAAAAATAGATCTAAAAAGTTCTTCCTAATAGAACTGAGATTATTGATCAATTCGAACCTGGGGACACTTACTGAGTCTGAGTTTACTCCGTGGTCTGTGCAGGTCGTAGGCTTAAGGACTCTGCTGGACTTTCCATAGGGAGAGGAAAAGCTTGTGACGGCCCTCTGGGCTGGCAGAATTAATCATAATGTAGTAAGACAACAGATGTATGTTGTTTTCTAACATTGACCCCAGCTCACAAAGAGCTAACTCTTGCCTTTGCTATGCTACAAACATTGCCATGTATCTGAATGCTAAAGATCCCTTCCTTCCCCATGTGATACGCATCTAGTCACCTACTTCAATCACTATTGATAAAGATTATGCATGAGTCTTCTACCAAGCTATGTTCTGGGAAATTTTTATATACCAAAGACTTTGTCATCAGAAATCATTGTCTAAGGCAATTGCCACTTCTGTTTTGTACCCCATACATTTTTTCCATAAATAAAGCTGACTCTCTGGTTGGTGCAGAGATGCCTGCCTGGTGAGCAGAAAGAAGCCAAGGCTCTCTCACTGTCTTTTGCTGACACCGTCTATCCTTCAGGGAGCCATGATCTGCTGAAGCCAGACTCTGGCAGTATGATTCCACTTACATGAGGTATGTACAAGAGTCAAACTCAAAGAAGCAGAGTATAGACTATGGTTGTCGGGGGCTGGGGATAGGTGGAGAATAGGAATTACCATCCAATGGACATGAAATCAGTTCTATAAGACAAGTGAGTTCTTGAGATCTGCTGCACAACATTGTGCCTACTGTTAATAATATTGAAATTCAGGCTTCAAAATTTGTTTGGTTAAAAAGATAGAACATGTAGTAAGTATTTTTACCACAATGAAAATTTAACTTATTTAATCCCATAGTTCTCTTGCTTTAGATAACTTCAATAAGGAGTCCATGGTTGATTTGCTTTCTAACATAGATTCCTAACTTCCATTATACAATGACTCTGAAAGTCTACAGTTACTCTGAAAATGTAATACATGAAATCTCAATGCAGCAGAGACACACATGAGATACTTTTCAATAATTTTTTTCTTTATTTAAGTAGTCTCCACACCCAACATGGAGCTGAAACTCTCAACCCCAAGATCAAGAGTTGCAAAGAGTTGCATATTCTTCTGGCTGAGCTAACCAGGCATGCCTTGCATGAAATATTTTCATGTAAACTGCACATGTCATGAAGGTGTTTAGATTTCCATTTGTGGACCCGGCATTTGAACAAGCTTGCTTTGAGTGGAATGACATTTGTAAATGAATCTGAAGTCTACTTCAATACAGACCACAAAATCAACAGTTAAATGAAAAGTGTATTCTGGGCATCACAAAAATTAGTTATAGGACAAAGGGACGATAAAACATTTAAAATGAAAACTTAGTGAAGTACTTTCTCACATCGCTGTATGACTCACAGTGATAGTAATATTGCAATGACAATCAAATGAGCTCAGAGATGCATGAAGCTAGAGAGAGACAGTGAAACACACAGGCTCCAAGGAATACAGAAGTAGGGAAAGTAAGGATGCAGGTTGAAATTGACTGGATTTTTTAGCTGAAATGTAACTCTTTTATTATAACATTGTCACCTCTATGCCAAATAGAAGTGAATATATAAACAGAATATTCTTTATTATATTATAATATAAATTCCCAGCTGCAGTTTGTGGCCTCTCCCTCAAGCTAAACCAAATGTCCGTGTGTCATCTCACGTTTGGAAAGGCATGGAAAAATAGATGATAGATAGTCCATAGTATTTTGTTATGGTAGCCATAGCAAACTAGGATAAATACTTTGATATGAAGTGGGAGCACCAAGAGGCCAGATGGAAATAACGATGACGAGATGGAAATACGGACTTCATAAGGATGCACACAACTCAAGCACACATCAGCAGAAATGCTAGGAAGAAAGTAGTGAATAAGAAAGATGTAATCCTACTTCTCATCAGACTTGTCTGCTAATGAATACAACCCATTATTTTCAACGTAAATATATACAGATTAATTTGTGTCCCAAAGCCCTGTTTTCACTTAACCTATCATAGTCCTGCTCTAATTTTGATAAATACATATACACATTACTACTTTAATAGAGTCCTAATCTTTCATTTTATTGGTATATAATAGTTTTATTAAAAAGACTACTTTTTGGCAGTTAGGTTGTTTCTAAGGATCACTACCATAAAAGTTCCACAGTGCAGTGTTTAAGGTGTTAGATTTGCCTAGGATTAAAATTTTGCCACTGAAGATTTATTGCCATCATATACATGTGTTTTTGGCATATTAAAACGGAACTGGGAAAAGTTTCAGAAATTATCAATAAACCAACTCATGCAGTCTAAATATGAGATCCGTCTTTTCACAGAAATTCTCATTATTCTACAGAGTAACACTGCATGAAAATAAATTCTGACATGTATTATATTTGTTATTGAAATATCTTAATAATGCTTATTTAGTATTAGGGTTGTGATTTCTTATATTTTGTACAATATTATACATGTTTATTCCTCATTAATTAGTATACTGAAGTTCATACCAATGCAATGTATTTCTGCAATTTTAAAAATTTTTTTAAATCTTTATTTTTGAGAAAGACAGACAGAGCATGAGCAGGGGAAGGAGAGAGAGAGAGAGAGAGAGAGAGAGAGAGAGAGAGGGAGGGAGGGAGGGAGATGGATGGAACTAAAAGCAGGGTCCTGGTTCTGATCTTTCAGCACAGAGCCCAATGCAGGGCTCGAACTCACAGACAATGAGATCATGACCTGAGCTGAAGTCAGAAGCTTAACCAACTAAGCTGAGCCAACTACAATTTTTATTAGAGTTTATCTTAATAATTTATGTATGATGAAATGTTGACTGCTACATATTAAATGCCAAAAGTCTTAGATAAGAAATAGGTCTCTGAAATGGTTTCATAAAATGCCTATACACTTCTTACAAAATCAAGGAACCTTTTTTTTTTTCTTCTTCTCTTTAAGCAGTGACAAAAACAATTTTGGCCACATTTATGAAAAAGCATAAAAACAGATTTCATATTACAAGTTGTTTCTAGAGGATTAAATTTCCTCCCTTTCCTCTCCGTTCATTTTTTTAAGCAGGCTAAATTCTGGGCAGCTGTGTAGCTTAGTCTGTTGGGCCACAGACTTCGGCTCAGGTCATGAGCTTATGAGCCTGAGCCCCTCATTAGGCTCTGTGCTGACAGAGCCTGGAGCCTGCTTCAGATTCTGTGTCTCCCTCTCCCTCCCCCCGCCCATCTCGTGCTGTCTCTATCTCTCATAAATAATAAATAAACTTATAAAAATAAAGAATAAATAAAGCAGGCTAAATTTATTTGTAGTTAGAAGAAGAATCCTACCTATAGTCAGTTTTATTTGCCAGCTCATGGACTGTTTATTAAAAATATTTCATTTTAACAGCTTTAGTTCTTCTGCCACCTGTCTCACCATTAGGGTTTTTTAATACCTTTCTCTATATCTGATGAAAGCTTCCTGTAGCAATGGAAGTTCTTTTGAGTATGATTCATACCTCGTGTGAACTTCTGATATGGCACACATGCCATAGACTTTGAGAAAGAAGCTGGATAAGTTAAGCTCATTGACATTTTCTTGGATATGTTTGTATTATCCATCTCTTGGTATGTTTACAGCTGTGTCATTCCAAGGACACCTTCTCTTAGTGCAGCTAAATAATTCATGTAGAAAAAAAAGATTTACAGGGGAATAGTACTAGGTCTCCTTATTTTTTCTTAAGACTGTTTCACAAAAGAGCATATGTAGCAGAATACGCTACAGATCTGGTTTGCCTTCTCTAGGTAAGGAGACATTCAGAGTATAGTCGGGAGACCTGACAGTTGGTATATAATTTGCAAGAAGAGCAAAGAGCGTCCTGTAAGAGGAAAGCATACACTGTGTATGAATAATTAGTTCCCTTTTATGTTTTCCTGGCATTTATTAGGTTATTGGCGTTAACCAAGCAGCAGATGAGTCAATCCAATACTTGGATTCTCCAGAGCCGTTTAAGAAGGGGGAAGAGGACATAGAAAAGGTTTGTCATAAAAATACCATCATCCCTGTGCTAAAGGGATGTTAATACATATGGTTGCATGTTTGTCCTGCAAAAGAACCTCAGGTTTGTTGGCTGAGCTTCTACGTTCCATCCAGTTCTAGAGCACTGTGGACCATGGTGGGGAGGGGGGTTCAGGCGACTCCTACTCCTCATTCTTGAGTCAGGGTTGAGATTGGATTTCTCAGCATGTTGCAACAGGTTTTTAAGTTTTCAGGCTTCTACCTGGGATGTGCTGTCTTTATCTCTTTTTGGAATTCTGCTAGAAAGGTGCTGCTTCTCTACAACTTTAGGAGATCTTCTCAGACCCTTCTCTTTAAACACAGCCTGAAGTTCCTCCACCAAAAGCACTTTTTAAAATTTCCTACATGAGGTCTCTACATGGAGCAGGTGCAAATGTAAACAGGAGATAAAGTAACCTGGACTGGAAATTCTGAGCCTTTGCAATGCAGGCCTGTGTTCAAAGCAGCAACTTGTGTAAGAGAGACCTGTAGCTTTCAGGCTTCCGCTGTCTGCTGTCAAGGTAGTTTTTACAGGAGGTACCTGTATCATGCTACCTGTTCGGGCACAAGTTGACCATAGCAGGGCTTTCCAATGGATAGTCTGGGTCAACAGTCCCCCATTTTCTTGTGTGAATGTGTGTTTATATGGATTCAGGGGGTGTGCCCTAGCAGGTCCTTCTGAAGATGACTTAAAATAATGGTAGACAGGTGGTTAAGAATTCAGGATCTTTGCCCACTGTTAAAAATTGCTTCACAAATATTATCTTAAGAAAGAAAGGTTAATATACATTTGGCAAAGGGAAAAACGATGAAAGAAAAATTCCACTTTAAGAGCCTAAATCCTTTGCATTAAGAGAATTCTCTAGGGGCATCTGGGTGACTCAATGGGCTGGGTGTCTGACTTCAGCTCGGGAATAATCTCACAGTTCATGAGTTCAAGCTCTGCGTTGGGTTCTGTGATGACAGCTCAGAGTCTGGAGCCTGCTGCGGATTCTGTGTCTCCCTTTCCCTGCCCCTTCTTCCACTCATGCTCTGTCTCTCTTCCCTCTCTCAAAAATAGATAAATGTTAGCAGAATTCTCTAATATCAACGCTGAATAATACAAATGAAGCTGGATGTCCACTGAGCACCATTCTGTAGGAAATCAGCCCCATCCTGACTGTGCTAATAGGAATTCTCCAGGCCTGAGTAGTAGTCGCCTTAATATAGATGCAGTTAATATGGGAAGGCATTTGACTTTCTGGTGTAAGCCTTTGGTGGGTCTCTGAATTTCAAGCATTCCCTGCTTTTACTCATTCCAGGTTAAACTAGTGGTAAATCACTAAAATTAAATTAATAAATTAATAAATTAATTTAGTTAATTAATAATGATAGAGCACTGTTGCCATTGTAGCAGCCATTGAGATAAGCCCCACTATTTCAGAAAGCCACAGCACCCAGAAACAACATACATTTAGTTTTCCTGCTTCTAAACTTCTATAATCCTGCCTACCGCTCGGAGGGCAAAAGAAGAACTGCCACCCCCTCCCCAATTGCTATAAAGCGAGGCTGTGCCCACTGTTCAGGGCCCAGAATTTGGAGAACCGTTCCTCTAGGCCTGCATGCGTAAATAAAGGAGTCACGTCACTTCCTCCGGTGTCCGGTCTGAGTCGTTTCCCGTTACGGTAAGAGTGTGCATGGCTGACTAGAACGTGGACAGCACACCTTGCTTGGATATGGAGAAAGCTTCTCCCAAAGCAGAACAAATAGTGTATGTAATATTGAGATCCAAAAAAAAAAAAAAAAAAAAAGTTGGAAAAAAGAAGTGGCAAAAGGGAAATAGAAGGATTTAGTAAGGTGGAGAGTAAATAAAATACTGAAACACTGGGAAGATGTGAGGAGTGGAGGGGCTATAGCAACAAAAGCACAGGTTAAGTGCTAGAAGGAGGCGTCATTACTAGAAGACCAGTCCTGAGAGGAGCTGTGGACGCACATTCTGTTGCTGACGTGGCATAATTTGCCATAGGTTGTTATAACGTTCAACCTTCAGAGTCAGATAAACCTTCCCCGCAAAATGTGATCAGGATTTTGTAACTAATGATGACATCCAGACACACACACTTGCACACACATACAGACATGCCAAAAAGATACGGAAAAAGTTTATTACTTACACAATTGAGGACTCTGGAAAGAGCAGGACACGCATCTCAAGTGAGTATGGAATGTCTTAGGCAGCTTTCTGGGGTTTTATTGTGATTAGGGGCTGGGGCCAGGGTGAGGCTTCTTGAGGGCATGTAGAGGTTGGTGGGCATTTTTTTTCTTTTTACTTCTCAGGATCCAAAAGAAACTAATTATCAATGGAAGACATTTGGTTTTTACAGCAAAATTGTACACTTTCTTTTTTTAGTGAGCACATTTTAAGATAAACATTATATATTTAAAATTTAAATATCTGTAAGCTCACAAAAAATAAATCTGATTGATTTGTTGTGCAACCTCCATGTTACTACAGATAATAACAGATAATCAGATAGTAACAAACTTTTAAAAAATTTTATTTTGTTTTATTTATTTTTGAGATAGAGAGAGAGACAGTGTGAGCAGGGGAGGGTCAGAGAGAGGTGGAAACATAGAATCTGAAGCAGGCTCCAGGCTCTGAGCTAGCTGTCAGCACAGATCCTGATGCAGGTTTCGAACCCATGAACTGTGAGATCATGACCTGAACCGAAATCAGATGCTTAATTGACTGAGCCCCCCAGGCGCCCCTATCATGCTTTTTACTATGGATACTATCAATGGCATCTTGGCCTTATCCCTCCTTGAAAAAAAAGAAATGACACTACATATGCTTATTTATTTATTTGTTTGTTTATTTATTTATTTATTTATTTATTTATTTATTTTTGGCATCTTTCTCAGTTAGTGACACTACATACAATGACTTAATTATCTGGATAGTACTGCCCTGCATTTTGTAAATGAAGCACCCTGGCAACATCTACACTTTTATGACAGAGATAAATTGCATTTAAACAAATACATTATTTATTCCAGTCCGGTTCTCACTGATTGCAGTGTTTGAACCAACATTCCCCAACCCTATTCAATTCCTCCTTTGGAACACTGTCATGTCAGTATAATGAGGAAACAGAAGGCAAGCTGACACCCAGCCAGCTCCCTCCACCACCCCCTCCATTCGCCCCCACTCCCTCCCCCAACCCCCACCCCCACCCCCACGGGTAAGTGTGACATTCCTCCGGCGCTCAGGGCTGCCCCAAAGCTCAGAGAAGGAGAAAACACTGGGTTAGCTGATAAGAGATCACAGACAAGCAGAACAGGAGTTTCCAACAGTTTACAAGTCTTAGTAAATTATAAGGGGGAAAAATGCTATCTTATCAATAGCCCAACTTCTAGAAACCTACAGTCTCCGTTTCCTGGAGCCCAACATCACTCTCTCCTCCACAGTGATGTGTGGAACAAAAACAAGAAGGAAATGGTGGACAAAATTAAATTTCTTTATAACCTGCAGCCCATTGACAAATACTTGATGCAAATACAGAGTAAAACTTTCTTTCTGGAACTCCCAACTGTCTTAAGTTTCAATGACTTACTAGAGGGAAAACAACCTTAGTTTGACAATAGCAAGGCCTCTTGTATCTCAAGAGTCTTCTTTAGCAAATGAAAGTCCTTTCTGGGGTCTCCCAACTTTATCTCTCCCAACTCCTCAGTATACAACCAGTCTCTCCTCACAACCCCAGTGCAGCTCCTTCTGCCCATGGGTCCTGTCCCAGTGCTTTAATAAAATCACCTTTTTGCACCAAAGACATCTGAAGAATTCTTTCTTGGCCTTCACCTCTAGACCTAGCACGCCAAACCTCAGTCCAAACACATTAAATATGATTTAGTCTAGCACTTGGCAAACAATATGTTAAGCAAGAAGGAACTTACTCAGAATGAATTTTACAAAGAAATTGAGGAACTGGAATTGGAAACTTAAAGAATGGAATGTGAAATACAGTAAATAGAAGTGATGAAGTAATTGGTATATTACCTGTTCATATACTTTATAATGAAAGTATGATGTGCTTAAAATTACTGTGCACCATGAGGCAGGTATCCTAATACCATTCAAAAGTGTAATAAGACAAAGGTGAAGTTTTATAGAAATTAGAAAATTAAAAACACATTCTTTTAATAACCAAATTAAGGGATACCTGGATGGCTCAGTCGGTTAAGCATCTGACATCTGCTCCTGTCATGGTGTCATAATTCTTGAGTTCGAACCTGGAATCAGTGCTCTGTGCTGACAGCTCAGAGCCTGGACCCTGTTTTGGATTCTGTGTCCCTCTCTTTCTCTCTGCTTCTCCCTGCTCATGTCCTTTCTCTCAAAAATGAATAAACATTAAAAAAATAAGTTAGTAATACAGATTTTTCAAAATAAGGAATGCTTTTGGTTTTGTAATTATCTATAAATTAATGTAATTTTTGTCCCCCCAAAATCCAGTGATCATACATATATGTATAAAGAATGAAGTATAGAACATTAAATCTTTTGAAAATATTGAGAGGAAAAGGCTGTAAAGAAAGATAACAACTATACTCTCAGGAGAAAAAAAATACCAACCTGAACTTACTGTAATGTGGATAAAAGCAGGCAGATTCTAAAAGGAAGTAGAAATTTGCAAGAACAGAATGACAGAAGGTGAATATCTTGTCTTTAGCAGCTTTTAGCCGGAAGGCATACTGCAGTTCACTTCACTTGCAGCAGAGAAAATTCTCATAGAATATTCACAATCAGACTGGTTTACAAAGACAGAAGAGAGAGATAGGGGAAAATCACAAATCTCACCAAGAAGAGAGGGCAGGGAGGAGGCAGCACACAGAACAGAGTTGGAGTTTGAAGGCATCTATTCCTATCTTAACAAAGATATAATTTTAAATTGCTGGACCTAGAAGGAATAGGAAAACACATCTTATTCTCAAGAAAAAAGACATCAGATACTGACTACGCAATAATCCAGATGTTGAAATTATCAGGTTAGGATTTTTACAAAGGTATTTTTAACTAGGCTTGATATTGCAAAAGAAAGTATGTTTGCCACAAATGAAAAGGTAGGGAAATATCAGCAGGAAGATAAAACATATAAATGCAAAGGAAAAGAAAATTCTAGAAATGAAAACATATCTGAAAAAATTTACTGATTGAGCTCAACAGTACAATGGAGATTATATTAGTTTGCTAGGGTTCTCATAACTAAGTAATAAACTGGGGAATTAAAAATGAAAAATTTATTGTCACACAGTGCTGGAAGCAAGAAATTTAAGATCAAGATATTGTAAGGGTTGGTGCCTCTAAAGGCTCTGAATAAGAAACTCTTCTCCTTTACCCCCAGCTTCTGGTAGTTGCTGGCAATCTTTGACGTTCCTTGGTTTGTGGAAATACTACCCCTACTTCTATTTTCATCTTCCCAATTTGTGAGTCTGTGTAGAAAATTCCTTTTTTAAAAGGACAAAAGTCATATGGATTGGGACCCACCCTAATGATCTCATTTTAACTTAATGAATTATATATTTAAAAACCCTAATCCTGAGTAAGGTCACATTCTGATGTGCTAGGAATTAGGATTTGAACATAAGGGATTTGGGGTGTACACAATTCAATCCATAAGAGGTTTAATGGAGGAAAAATTCAATATCATAACAATGGATTAATGGAAATTATATGACCCAAAAAAGAGATAAAATGTTGAACTAAAGAAAATATAAGAGAACAGCCTCTCATGGAATTTTTGGACAATATCCAAAGATCTAAAAAGATTGGAACAAGAATTCCATAAAAGAAGAGAGAAAGAGAATGTGGCAGAAAACCAAGTATTTGAAGAGATAATGGTTGATGATTTCACAAATATGGTCCAAGACAAGAATTTACAGGTTTATGAAGATAAACAAATTTTGACAGGAATAAAGTCAGATTAAACCAACACAGCCAAGATGCTCAAAAACAAAGACAACATTTTTAAACATCCAGATTAAAGTAGCACATTACCTACAGAAGAACAATAACTTGAACAACTTCTAGCTTGAACACAATAGATATCCATTAGTACATACTAATCTAAATAAATAAATAGATAAGCTAGTACATTAACTGAAAAGATAAAACTCTCCCTTAAAGTAAAATTCTAACTTATATTACATAGAATCTGATAGAAATAGACAATCCTCATTTAGAAATCATTGTAATGGTAATTGATACAGCTGGGTTCCATCAATGAAAACTAAAGCCAGTGGGTGTAGGTATGACAAAAATCATGTGTGTGTGATAGAGACAGTATTATCTATATTTCTATATTGATTTATTTATCACTAAGGTTGTATAGGGTTGATGAATTGTCATCATTCAAGAAGGTATACCTGAAGGAAGGAAGGAAGGAAGGAAGGAAGGAAGGAAGGAAGGAAGGAAGGAAGGAAGGAAGGAAGGAAGGGGAGAGAGAGAGAGAGAGAGAGAGAGAGAGAGAGAGAGAGAAAGAAAGAGAAAGAAAGAAAGAAAGAAAGAAAGACAGACAGACAGACAGACAGAAAGAAAGAAAGAAAGAAAGAAAGAAAGAAAGAAGAAAGAAAGAATAATGAAACAAGTATGGCATGGCATTAACAATTGGGTATTTTGGGGACACCTGGGCGTCTCAGTCAGTTAAGCATCTGACTCTTGGTTTTGACTCAGGTCATGATCTCGTGGTTCCTGGCTTTCAGCCCCATTACGGGCTCTGCATTACTAGCATGGAGCCCTATTGGGATTCTCTCTTCCTCTCTGTGTACCCATTCCCCACTCATGTGTGCAGGCTAGCTTGCTCTCTCAAAATAAATAAATGAACTTAAAAAAAAAACAACGTTTGGCTATTGCAGGCAAGATATTTCAAAGTTCTGTGTACTGAACTTGCACCTTCTTGTAGTTTGCAAACTATTTTTTTCTTTACACACACAGAGAGGGAGAGAGAGAGAGAGAGAGTGCAGAGCCTGAAGTGGGACTTCATATTATGAATGTAGAGATCATGACCGGAGCTGAAGTCAGATGCTTAACCAACTGAGCCATCAAGCCACCCCTGTTGCAAACTATCTTTGAAAGGATAGAAAATGAAGTTTTCCAATATTGTGAATGAAAAAAAGATCTCCCTGTAGCTGTTCAAGATATCAAACAAGTATCACGTATAGATGACTAATAGAATTATATATATGAATAATATCTTTTACAAAACAATTCTCACAAAGAAGTATACAGATTATTTGAAAAAATACAAACTATGAAACTTGATAGGGGAAATACAAATGAAATGAATGTCCTGTTTTTTGAAGAAATTAATTTTGTCATTGAATATCTTTCCTTAAAGAAAATCTCAGAGGCCATAGGGTTCCTTTGAGAATTTCTTTTGAATATTTAAGGAAGAATTGATATTAATCCTACAGAAACTCTTTTAAAGAATAGAAGATATGGAAGACTTTCTAAATCTTCTTGTGAGACCAGCAAAATCTTCCCATTGATGAAAATTTTACAATAGAATACAATCTTCATCACAAACTTAAATATAAAAATCCTTATATATTAGCAAATTTGTGCTATATAAAAGTAATACATGATGTAACCATGTGATGTTTACTCAACAAATTAATAATCATTCAACATTCAAAATTTAATATAATTAATCATATTAACAAAATTGCCAAAAATGCTTTTGATAAAATTTAATATTAGTCCATTTGAAAACTATTAGCGAGTAAGTATTTTAAAGAAATACTTTATCTGATAGAGAGTATTTATTAAAAATCCTAGAGCTAATATCAAGTTGAATGGCCATCAATACTGAATGCTATTTCACTGAACCTGGCTACAGTCAGCGATCTCCACTCTAACATGAGTAATGCAGAGAACGGAAAACTCATATAGTAAAATTAAATGATGTCCATTAAAAATAACATGAGAGTAAAAGAGGCAATTCAGAGAGAAGACATAAATATTCTTGATGCATATATCCAAAAAAAGACTCCCATCTTGAATATATAAGAAAGGATGCATGTGACTAATCAAAAAAGAGATAATACAATGGGTAAATGTTGCAAAATGCATTAATAGAAACTTTACAGGAGAAGGTCTCTAAAGGACCAATAACCTAGGAAAAGTTGCATGAGGTTATTGGTTAGCAAAGAAATACATTTTAAAATCAAATTATTATGGCAAGTGGCTAAAATAAAAAAGAAAAGCTCTGAGTATTTATGAGAAAATACAGTAAGAGAAATTCCCACCACTATATACTGCTGTGGGAATGCAGATTGGTACAAATGACTGGGGCAGACTCTCTCAAAGTTGTATGTAAGTATGTGTGCACATGTATCATAAAATTTGAAACTTGTACCCCATTGATTGATTATTTTCACTCTTGATCTTGGGCTGTTACATACAATGTCATTCAATTATGTTAAAAAAATACTATGCCTATCCTTAAATGAAAAAGTAAAAGGTATAATTGTGGTTTACTATAAATTAAAATTATATTTATACATATATACCTATATATACAATATATGTAGAGTCAGGTATAAATTATCAGACTGTTGATAAAAAACATTTTTGAAATGTAATTCTTTGAAGGATAAAGATCTTCTTAGATCACCAGATTGTTTAAATGTTTTATTGTTGTGTCTGAGCAAAGATAGAATCGTTTTTAAGTTTATTTACCTATTTTGAGAGAGAAAGAGAAAGAGAGAGAGTGTGTACATGGGTGAGTGGTGGAGGGGCAGAGGGAGAGAAGAGGGAGAATTCCAAGCAGGTACCACACTGTCAGTGACACAAGGGTCATCTCACCATGACCTGAACTGAAATCAAAAGTTGATTGCTTAACCTACTAAGCCACCAAGGTGTCCCTAGAAAGAATTTACTACCTTGGTCTCATGGCAAATTATAATTTTCCTGAAGGGCGAAGATAATGATGGGTCAATCAACAAAGTCGGGATTACGTTACAGTGTAATGGAGTAAAATTAAACCACCTCTGCCTGACTTTTTATCACGTTTTTGCAGTTGCCTTGCGCTAGTTACTACCAATCCTTGACTTCATTCATCTTATAAAATTTGAGAATGTACCCCTTGATTTTGGGATGTTCCAATCATTGTTAGTTTCACATCTCTTTCTACTATTTACCTATTTTTCCAAATGTAGAAAACAATGACAATTTTTGATTTTAGCCAGTAAGGGCCATCCCCCATGGGATGGCTGCTAGGTTTCCAATGGTCACAGGATGTTTGCACCAATTAGCTCAATTGTGGTAATCATTTTACCATGTATATATATATATATTAAGTCATCCCATTATACACCCTTAAAAAACACGCTGTACAGCCTAAATATATATAATATTTATGAATCAGCCCACTTTAATAAATCTCGATTTTTTTAAAGAAAAAAAGAAAGGGGCATCTGGTGGCTCAGTTGGTTAGAGGTCCAATTTCAGGTCTTTACAGTGCATGGGTTCAAGACCCATGTCAGGCTCTGTGGTGACAGCTCAGAACTTTGAGTCTGCTTTGGATGCTGCATACTCCCCCCTCTGCTTTTCCCCCAATTGCACTCCGTCTCTATCTGTCTCTTAAAAATAAACATTAATTTTTTTTTAAAGAAGCAGCAAAGAACGGTCACGTCCAAAAAACACTTATAGTAGCCATATCATGAATGTTTCAGTACTGGTAGGGAG
>NC_043705.1:138263506-138316628 GCF_006229205.1 Suricata suricatta | reverse complement strand
GAAAAGCAAAGTAAAAAATCAAAACCCCAACTTCTATTTCATGTAATTAGACTTATACAGAAATTAGAAAGTTAAGTAACAACTAGTTAATCACCTAATTTCACAGCTATCTGAAGTGGCAATTGTAATATAGCAGCTTATCTATGATACATTCAAGATACAGGATACAATTTATTACTTGCCCATAAGCCAAAACACAGCCTGCTTAATACCTTTCCTTAAATTCCACCTCTATACTACACTATACTTGAGGTCCATGCAAAAAAGTAGCTACCTTTTATGTAGGAAATGGATGATTAAGTCTTTGGTGTTGTAAAAGCAACTTCACACATATTAAATTATTACAGCTTCAAAATAAAATTTGAAATCTGGCAGATTAAAATTCTAAATCTATTTTCTTTCTTTCTCTGTTACTCATGCCTTTAAATCTTTCCTGATGTAACGTTCTCTTTTTGTATGTTTACAATCAGTTTGTTTTATTCCATGGAAATAGTCTTTTGATAGTATAAATGTGATTTCATTGCTTTTATAGGTTATTTTGCTCAATGGTGAATCTTCTGATCTATTTTTATGGTGTAACTCTATTCTTGGAAGTTCCCCGAAAATACATAGTTGTTGTTTTTCTATAAATAACTCATGTATCTTCTGTAAAAAATATGCAAAAGCTTCATTACACTATTTTATAATACTTGCTATTCCTATTAATTATAAAACTTTAAGTCTTGAATGGCAAATCATATATACCGACAGCTTGAACTCCTAAGAGAATATCACCAATTAGGTACTTTCCCCCAGAGAAAAGACCACTTTGCTCAATGACTTATTGTTACAGAACTGACAGGGATTTTTTCAGAACTAAAATTTCAAAGGTTAACTTATCTACTCTGTTATTTTAAAAAAGAGGAAATGGGGCCCTTGGGTGGCTCAGTTAGTTGGTTAACCATCCAACCCTTGATCTCAGATCAGGTCAAGATCTCAGGATACAGGAGATTTAGTCCCAAGTCAGGCTCTGTGCTGATGGCATCATTCCTGCTTGGGATTCTCTCTCTCTGACCCTCCCCTGTTCGCACACTCTCTCTCTGTCTCTCAAAATAAAAATCAAGAAAACGATAAACATTAAAAAAAAAAAAAGAGGAAATGGATCCTATGTGTGCACCTGCCTTCACACTTCACTCAATTCTTCCTCTCTGGGGATAAAATTTGAGAGCCCACTTCATTGACTAGATTCAAAATAAACACTCTATGTTACAGCCCTGGCATCTGAAAAATCATGATGGCTTCCTTACATGTTTTGAAAAGAAGAGCAGAGTAAGATAGAAATGCATAGGAAAATCCAACAAAGTTCTGTGTTGTTCCATCACTTTTATAAATATTGTAACAGTGTTAATAACCTTTGTAAGTCTCAAATATCAAACTATTTCTACAGATTAAGATTTGTTTTGGTTCTTTGGATTTTGTGAGGCTCTAAACACATGCTTGAGTTTCTATTGGTAAATGTGTCAGCATGTGTGACAATATTTGACTGGTCTCGGGCTGATAATGTCCCTGACACAAGGAGATGTTCAGAAAGGATTGGCTTTGAACTAGATGTCTTCTCAGACCTGTATCAAATTATGAATATTACATTACATTCAGAAGAATCTACATTAAGTTTTATTTGTTTAGTATAGTTGAGTGGTTAAATATCTCATCATTTTATGCCTTGCTAGTCATATTTCTTACATTTGAAAGAGAAGGAAGCATGGCTTTGGAACTTTCCTGATTTTTTAAAAAAATTATAATGTTCCTGCAAGTGATTTTTAACTTTACTGTATTTTTATCACATATTTATTATACCTACTTTATTGCATAAGATATTTTGTAGTATACACAAATATAAATTTGCCACTGATATTTTGTCAACTTTAAAGGAATCACATTGAAATCTCTGCATAAAAATAATTTTCCTTCCATGTTCTCTTTCAGTTACTGACAAGCAAGGTTTGAGTAGCTCCTGGCAAGATTTACCAAGTCTGATTGGGCACTCTCTATATATAATTTATTTTTTTCTTCCAAGTTTTTATTAAATTCCACTTAGTTAACATACAGTGTAATAATCGTTTCAGGAGTAGAATTTAGTGATCCATTACATACAACACCCAGTGCATTCACAACAAGTGCACTCCTAATATCCATTACTCATTTAACCAATCCCTCTGCTCCCCTCCCCTCCAAAAACCCTCAGCTTGTTCTCTATATAATTTAAATTTTTTATTTTACAAATACCATGAAGATGAAGCTTGTCAAATTAGAGTCTGAGTATCCCCAGGCAAATATACCAAGCAGAACTATATGCATGACAAGTTTCTTGGAATCAGTGATTTTTTTTTTTTACACAATGCAAAAACAAGAATGAATCTTGGAATCAGTGATTTTTTAAAAATTGTTTTAGTTAAAATCCAAATACAGATATGACGCAGAGAAAATTTCACTGGCATTAATATGAACACTGGATATTAAGGAAGAATCACACATGAATCACACATAAAACTGCACTCCACAACCTTCACTTCAGGAAGAGCACGGCCAGGTTCACACTCTCCTCCCAAAGAAGCAGTAAGCACTCACCTATGGAAACACTTAATAAACACTTTCCAAAGGTCAAAATACTGTAAAAGTGTTATTATTGGGTTTTAAGGTATTATTTACAAAGGGTAAAATGCAGAAACGTTAGGGCACAATTTGATCAATTTTTATACCCATGTAACAACCCAGAATAAACCGTAAAATAAAAATGGATAGTTCATATTTTTTTCTCAACATAATGTTTGGTGATTCATCTATGTTCTTGCATAATCCATCTTATGCTGCTTTGAGATAATGGGAAGGATGTTGTTTCACTGTCTGTAATGTTCACATAAGAAGAGATCACACTTGTCTATTCTTTTCATAGATATTTAGGTTGTTTCCAACTTCTAACTGGTGAAATAAAGCTGTGTGTTGTGTTTTTGTGTACAAGTGCACTCGTTTCTTTTAAACGCATACTTAAACACGCGATTCCTGGGTTAGAAAGGAGGCTTACATGTAGAACTTAAGTAGAAAGAGCAAAACTTTGTTTTTCCAAAGTGTTTTGACCATTTTACAATTACATAAGCAATGTGAGATTTACATTTGACCACATCCTCTGCAAATTTGGTTTATCATTCATATACTATGAAGTCTACTTATTTTAATAAATGGCATATTAAATTATGATAAATATCTATTACTCTGTCCTTATAATCACAATCAAAAGAATGAACATCTTCATCACTGCAAAAGGAAACCTATGTCCCCATATAATCCAGCGATTTTACTTCTGGGTATACATAAAAGAATTGACAGCAGGGTCTTAAAAGAGATATTAGTATATCCATACTAATAGAGGCATTATTTACCATAGCCAAAAGGTAGAAGTGACCATCATTGGATGAATGGATTAAATCATGTGGTACATACATACAATGAAATACTATTCAGCCTCAAGAAGGAATGGAATTCTGATAAATGTTTCAACATGGGTGAACCTCACGGACATTATGCTAAGTGAAATAAGCTAGGAACAAGCCATCTTTGGCTTAGGCAAAATAACTCCTATTTATGTCTTCATCTTTCCATGGCTATCGTCTCTCATATGTGTATGTCTTTGTGTCTTCGCATGGCATTCTCCTTGTTTCTCTGGTTTTCTTCTTTTTAGAACACCAGGCCTACTAGAGTAGGGCTCACCCTAATTGATAATGACCTCATCTTGGTAACATCTGCAAGGTACCATTACCAAATAGGGTTATATTCATAGCTACTGGGGGTTAGGAATTCAATATATCTTTGAGTGGGTGGGGCATACAATTAAACCCCTTTGTGGAATATCCAAATCTTGTGTTTATCATTTATTGTTATTTTTTCTTATATGACTATCTAATTGATCCAGCACTATTTGCTGAAAGTGCTATCCTTTTTCCTTGGAATTGACTTGGTACCTTTGTCAACATCAGTGGATCACATATATGTGGGTCTATTGATGGAATTTATATGATTCCATTGAGAAAATACTTATATGTTATGTTGTTTGACATTGACTCACAGTTCTTAAATGTTAACTTTGGAATATATTCCACCTGTTTTCTTTCTGGTGATTCTTTCTTCAGCCTCCGTAGCTTCTCCACACACATGCACTAACGGGAGTTCAACTGAACACTCAAGGGGAACCCTCTGATCACTGGATCTTTCTTTCTGTACTGTTCTCTCTGTGCACCATTCTCCTTAGTACTCAGCCCATCGATTCTGACTGCTTTCGCCTCCACAAATACTTAACTCTCAACTCAACCAAGATTGCTAGCCCTAAATTATGACTTGAAGTCTTTCTTCATACTGTAATCGGGGGCAAAGTTATTCCCAACATTTGTTGTTGTTGTTGTTGTTGTTGTTGTTGTTGTATTGTCTCAGGGATAACTATCTGAGCTGCCACTTCTCCAAAATCTGAAAACTCTATTTCATATATTGGGCAATATTTTAATTAAGCTGAAAGGATAAATTTGGTCCCAGTAACTTCATTCTAGCTGGAAGCCAAGATCAATCATTTTTAAGGATCACATCTTTTAAATATAAACTCTGCTCACTAGCTCAAATGTAAACTATATATCAAAATATTGTTGTATTCATCTTTTAATCTCATATTCATAAGGTCTCCTCTTGACATGAAGTTATTGCTTAATAAATGTTGAATTATGGAATTAATGCACAAAGTAATGTATGAATTAATAAATAGATATGTTGACATTAACAATGTCATTGTTTTTAATGACAGAATCATTTTATAATAGATATAAGAAGGAAGAGAAGGAGCATTATGTTGAGATGAAATGAAGAAGAAAAATACAGATTTAGATAGAAAAGTCCACAAAGTGCTTCAAAAAGATGCCCAAATACACATCTGTCCCCTTTCAGTCACAGATGTGAACTCTCATTTGAAAACTATCACTTTAAAATTCTAGGTGATAGCATTGAGAATATAATCTAAAATTATTTGAAAATGTTTTCTAGTAGGTTTTTTTATTCCTAGAAGAAAAAAGCCAAAATTAAAAACAACTTTCATTTCCATATTAGAAATAAAGCAACAAATTTCAGTAAAAGAGCTTTATATTTGAATAATAAATCATTTTTGAATAATAACATCATTTTAAAAATTACATCCAATAATATTATTTAACAATGTCAAATTTTATAGACTGTTGCTATAATTAGGGAGCATGTCTAGTATGCAAGCCTTCATGAGGCTCAAAACTGTGGCATAATTCCTTAGTGGAACGCTACAGTCTACTTTGCCAATAGAGATATACCAGCTTAGTCATCTGTCATGAATTCCCTCAGATGTGGCTATTAGTGGAAACCTCTGACTCAACCCAACTCTAAGTCAAGATGTAATTTGCTACATGATGTGCTGTGATGGGACAAGAGAGAATCAATTTTCATTTTGGAGCAAATGGAATAAATCTGCACCTGCAGTTGACATGGAGGTCAGAACCTCATCCCAGACACTCAGAGCAAGCCACAGATGTTCCCAGCTCTATAATTTCTAGATTTGATGACTATAATTCACTGAGTATACACACCTGAAACTACTCACTCAGTGACTTCAGCTGGTTGAGAATAAAGTGGATCAATTATTTAAAACCGACTGTTGCTAATAACACTTCGGTATAATTTCATAGTCATTTTGTCTGCTTAAATGATACTCCACCATCATTTCAAATGACCAAGTAGATGACCCTGTCATAAAACATTTGAAATTGTCCACAAAACTTCAAATAAAATAGAATGAAAGAAGAGGCACTTTCCTTTATTGCACTTGTACCTCATGTCAGGTAGTGATACATGTAGGTATATAGAAGCATGCCCAGGAGCCCCTGGGTGGCTTAGTCAGCTAAGCGTCTGATTTCAACTCAGGTCATGATCTTCAGGTTCATGAGTTTGAGTCCTGCATCAGGCCCTGTTGCTGACAGTTGAGAGCCTGGAGCCTGCTTTGGATTCTGTGTCTCCCTCTCTCTCTGCTCCTCCCCGACTCATGCTCGCTCACTCTCTCTCTCTCTCTCTCTCTCTCTCTCTCTCTCTCAAAAATAAACATTCAAAATTAAGAAGCAAGTACAGCTGCTTATTCCACATCATCCGTATAACAATTATCTATTATTTGGCTTTTATTATTTATGCTTAGATTAGGATTTTGAAACTTAAAGAAAATCATAACAAGCAATACCAGTTAGAAAGTGTAATGGCTGAGTTGAGGCTGATTGACTTTAAAATCAAACTCAAGATTGTTCTCTAAAGCATAGGTAGATGTAACTTCTCCATTAGTCTGGCCATCATTTCAGTTCTTGAGGGCAGGTTATTTTAAATATTTTTCTATTAGAGTAACCATCATAGCAATATAGTGTTTATTTATCTGTAGTATGTTTTTATAACTAATAGCATATGTTATACAATATTTACCACAATAACTATCTTTTAAGTAAACAAAAATAACCTTTAAATATAAATAGGAAACGGAAAACATTTTTTGTTTTTCTTAAAGTCATAAATAGAAAGTGAGATAAAAATCATGTTCAATTGGTATATTTTTCATGGAAATTATGAGTCAGCTATTATTACTATCATTATAAGTAAAATGCTTCACTTCTTTTCCTATGTAAGAGGAAATTTTAAAATACAAAGAGATAATATAGAAGGGGAAAAAATGGCAGGGCACTCATGGTGTTCTAGATTTCTCTCCTTTGTTCTTGTTGTTCTGTAGATCTATTCTGAAATAATAGAGTAAGTCAGAATAGTCAGAATAAGTCAGAATAGTCTGAAATAAGACAGAATGGTCAAGAGATGGGCACTCATGGTGTTCTAGATCTCTTTCCTTTTGTTTTTATTGTCCGTAGATCTATTCTGAAATGATGCGTTATTTGTCTGGTGACTACTTAGACCCATAGTGAGAAGTTTGGAAGGATCAGCAATAAGTGAGAATGGTCGAGATATGGGTCAGAGGAGGTGGTCTTGTGACTTAGATCTATTACTCCTCCAAATGGTAATAGAGCATTTGGCCATTAATATTTAAGTTGATACAGACCTACAGGTAAGAACACAGAAGTGTATCTGTGGACGTTTATTGTCAGGCAGAATGGCATTAGGGTCATTTCGTGGGATGAGTCACTTTGGTAAATGGTGCTAGGCCACGCGCAGCCCAGTGGGAGCAGAGACAAGTCCTGGGTGACAGAGGAAGCCTGTAAGAAGGAGATTGTTCACTTCCTGTAGGGCAGAGTACCAGGGACAAAAGCAGAAACAAAGTTGGTCTGACTGATCAGTATGGGAGTCATTAATAGAATCCTGCAGCTTGATGGAGAAGCAAAGACACAGCATGGAAACTAAATACCCTAGACTCCTTCTGACTTGTATCTATGAGGCTGATAATTCCCTGCATATCTTAATTAAAATGGGCAGTTCTCTGGGGGGAACTCTAACTATAAGTTAAATTACTTCACAGACCATTGATAAGTGGACTTGGAGAATACTGGACTAAAAATTTTTAGCATGAATAAAGAGTTCTATTGAAATTATAGAACAGTATAGTCTGGGAATCTAAATTTGCCTTTGAATTCTTTCCAGAAATGCAGAGGGGAAAAAAGAGGAAAAGATTAAGCCATTTATTCATGGTACATGTTTGGCATGCTAGAGATGAAGCTAGGACAGGTGAATAAAATTTTATCATACAACAAATACATTAGGTGGGGCCAACAATCCCATCAGGTTCTGACAAAACGGAGGCTCAATAAGGTTAGGTGAGGACTATGTGACATTTACAGGAAGTGTCGTATTTACTTTATAAACCAAGATTTGTCTGACAAGCTCTGTCTGAGAAAATTCATGAGCTTTTAAACAGATTAACACTTCTGATGTGCCATTTCTCAATGTCTGCCTCTTTCCAGCGCTACTGATCTACCCTAGATTGACTTTTTAAAATGTGTGTGAAGTGCGTTTAGCACATGAAAATGCATTGCAGTTTTCTGCCAAACAGGAGCAACAGAATTACATGTGAATAAAAAGCTTCGTGGGAGTCATAGGGACTAAGCAACACTAATAATGAACTTTTTAATTTTTAGCTAGAAAACAACTTTCCAATGTATGGCTGAATTATTTCCTCAACACAGTAGAAAGTGATCATTGATGTCATGTGTTAACTATGTTTAATAACTAAATAAAAAATCTTTATCTTTTTCACTATTATAAATACATGCTCTAGTTATTCTTATTTTTTTGTTATTTACTGCCATTTTGTTAGAAAACCAATATATGATTTTGATAGTCAATTTGCACATTTAGAAAAGTGTAATACATGATTAATAAAAATAATATAATTTCACTACCTAGAGCAGGAGTCAATAGACTATGATCTGCCAACCAAAATCTAAAGTATTTATTGTCTTGCCTTATAGAAAAAGTCTACAATCCCTGACTAAATGGATAATACTTTTAAGAATTGATTACATTATTTTGCTATTTCTCTATGCATGATGTTTCCATTTACCAATGAGGAATAAACATTTCATATCATTATATATTATGTGCTTTAAATATTCTATATTTCTTTACTTTCCTAGAATGAATTAAAAGTATGTGCATATATTATATACTATTACATATACATACAATAGACTTATGGGTTACTTTGAAATTAGTGAAATCCAGTGAAATAAAATTCAGCCCAAATTGCACAAATTAGAGAAAAACTTTTCCTATCTCTGGATGCCTATTGCCTCCTTTCAGGAGATACTGTTACAAATACACTTATCTGTGTTGATTAGGAAGGTGGATTGAACCCTCTAAAATTGCAAAATGCTTATTTTGCACAAACGTATATCACAAATCAGAACTTACAGCATTGTCAACACTGGCAAAGCCATACTAAAGACAAATATCATAGTATGAGAAAGCTGCGGTTCAGAATTGATTATATTAAAGTGAAACAAAAGAGGGCATGGGTGCAGCTCCCCCAGCCAGGGGGCATGTGCGTTCGGCTAAAAGGGGGTGTGCAGGGTAAGAAAGAGGGTGGAAGGAAGCAAAAACCGGGATCCAGACTTGTTTGTGAGCCAGGAGGAGGGCGGAGCTCACAAGGGCTGCCTCTCTTTGTGGTAAGGGACCTGGAATGTAAATCCCTTATCTGTATTCCTCCCTGTGACCCCCAGAACTCAAACCACCATCTAGCTGGCCTTCTGACGCCTTTATCACTCTGGCATGGTTCTGTCCACATTGCAATAGGATTGTTCATGGCCCTTGTTCAATCTAGAAAAGGTCAGGGCGAACACGAATCTCTGGTCTCTGTAAGTGGATTCACTGGTCACCGACATTTGAATGATCTGGGAAAAGCCACAAGGATAATGTCCCAGCATTGTTCAGTGTTAATGCATGTATTTGAAGGCCCTGCTATAAAATTCAGTCATTAAATCAACCTTACCTTGCAGAGCCTGTCCAGAATTTCCAGAGGCCATGAAATTAAGTGTCTATGTGTCTGGAGGGCCCATACAAAATTTGTTAGTCCCAAAAAAGTGCTGGCATGACAAGGGGGGAAATAGTGAGAAAAAAAGGGAAAGACAAATTGCTACATACTAAAAAAGACATATTCATACCTATAGAGACATAACATTTGTGTGTATACATGTATACACAGCAGATACACACATGTATACAAACATAATATCTATACCTATATCAAGAGTGTTATTAAAATGAGAGAATCTAGAATGCTTGTTTAACATCTCATTTGTTTTTAAAGTTAACTTGGGAGAACAGGTGGCTAATAGGAGATGCCCCAGTTAACCTGTAGTTCCGTTTATGCAACACACACTATGTGCACACAGTGGACCAAGGTCCGTGCTAAGTGCTGGGCCTATTGTAGCTCGTTTGGGAAGTTTTTAATTCAACACACTGACTAGACATCCAAACAGAGTTACACAGCAAGCAATTAGATGAATTTGGAATTTAAATAAGTGGTGGGGACAAGGAATATCTTGATCACCTCCTACCCATCCTGTAAGTGAGGGAGGGATTCTCATTCCAGGGTTACAGGGAGGAACACCACTGCCTGACATGGGGTAGATGAGATCCGCAGCGGTTTATTTGCCATATGTACTCATAGCCTGCTGGGGGGAACCCACGTGGGGCCAAATGGAGTTAAGAGTAGGAAAGAGATCTACTTTGGGCCAATTAAAGGGACACTTAGAAATTACACTCTTAAACTTGATGATGACTTATACCATCTTCATGTCTCTGGTTATGAAAAAGAAACGTGATCACTCCAGCTGTCGAGAGTGATGTAGCTTCTGAGTCAGCGGAGAAGAGAACGGCAAATATGGAGGATGGCAGACCACAGACACCCAGGAAACAAATCTGAACCGATTACACTGAGACTCTTCTTGTCTTCCTGAAGTCTTACTTGAGGCAAAACATTTCAGCGATAATGATATCACGGATAGAGTTCCTTTATTGCTTTAGCCAATTTAATTTGGCTTCCTGTTACTCACCATAAATCATTTTTGAGAAGCTGTATTCTTCCACATACAATCTTTAACTTGCTCACAGAAGGAGGTTTTGAGAATTGAGAAGAGCAAATGGTGGTTTGAGGAATAAAAAATACCAAGCAGGAGGTAGATGGTTGCAGTTTCCTTAGACCTTCCTCAGCAGGATCTGACTGGTTATAACTTTACAGGAACGTTGAGAAAGGACTTCTTGTATGACCGACCACCAGCTCTCTCTCAGAACATTTCTGCCCTGGTCGCTGTTCATACCAATTCCTGCTGTTCACCGCCTCCCACTGCAATCATGTGTAATAAAGTCCTTGTCGGGGAGCCTGGGCGGCTCAGTCTGTTAAGAGTCAGACTTCATTCAGCTCAGGTCATAATCTGGCAGTTTTTGAGTTCAAGCCCCGCATCAGGCTCTCTGCTGACAGCGTGGAGCCTGGAGCCTGCTTTGGATTCTGGGTGTCTCTCTCTCTCTCTGCCCCTCCCCCACTTGTTCTCTGTCTCTCTCAAAAACAGATAAATGTAAAAAAATAAAGTCCTTGTCTTCACTTCCAACTCATGTTGGTTTCTGCTTTAAAGCATTCTTTCGAATAGTCATATGGATTGCACATATTTTCTACTTTCCTAAGATTTAATATTTTTTTGGATTTACCACATATGGATTTATAATTTTAGTGGCTTGTTCAGACAGTTTTAAAAATTATGATTGGGCTCCTGGGGGGCTCAGTCAGTTAAGTGACTGACTTCTGCTCAGGTCATGATCTTGCGGTTTGTGAGTTCACGCCCCGTGTCAGGCTCTGTGCTGAGAACACCAAGCTTGGATCCTGCTTCTGATTCTGCGTCTTCCTCTCTCTCTGCCCCTCTTCTACTCATGCTCTGTTTCTCTCTCTCAAGAATAAAATAAATATTAGAAAAATTAAAAATAAATAAATAAAATTATGATAGGTTCTAGCCTTCTTGTGAAAAAACCCATCTCTTACAAAATTAATACAATATTTTCTTGTGTTTGCTGTAGATGTATATAGTTTGAAATACACAGGTTTTAAAAACTGTAAACTATTTAAAACTTGGTTTTATAAATAATGTGCAGTAGATATATACAATATTTTTCTTTAAAATTCATAATATAAAGTCCAAACCTGCTTTCTGATTTGAATTATGATTTTTCATACAATTAAAACCTATATACACATCTGACTCTATATTTTCTGTTGTTGTATTTCTCTAAGCAATTTTCTTATGAAGAGATTTATTGCTTTTAACAACTGTAGTTTTTTAGCATATTTTAGCATAATCAGATGGGATATAGTACAGTTAAGCAGCTTTTAAAAATCTTAGATATTCTAACATATTTATTCTTTCCCATGAAATTTAGAATTAATTTACCAATTTCCCACCCAAAAAAAAGGATGTCAATATTTTACTGTTCAGTTACATTAAATTTATATATTATTTTGGCCTGTCTTACATGGTTTGTGTCACCATTTATTTCTATTTTAAAAGAGTGAACCTTTTATAGTTTTCTTAATATGGACTTTTCTAATTTCTTATAAAGTCCATTTCTACTTAATTTAAGGTTTTATAGCTTTTGTGACTGGGATTTGTTTTTCATTATATGTCCTAATAAGTAATTTCTGTTACATAGTCAAGCTATTGATTTTTGCTTATCTATTAAAAAGCCAACGCCCTACCTGAAATCCAGATACTCTAATGAATTTCCTAAGGTTTTCAATGTAGATAATATAATATAATGTATTTGTTCCAATATGTATAACATTAGTCAAAGCCTGAAAAATAACTTGGTAAACAGCTTCGTATATTGTTACTTGTTTCTAACATTATGTTTGTGCATATATTTTAGAAATAGATATTTGTTTTGAAGTTCATATTTTGATTTATGTGGAGTAAGTATCCTTCTGATTTATTCTTCTGAGCTTTATTTTTTTTACTTTGACCAAACATCTATCAGCACATTTAGTAAAATTCATATGTTTTTAAATTTTTAAGCATTCTCCGAGTGAAATATTAAAATACTTTTTGGTAATAAGACCCATTAGTATTCTTGAAAACTATCAATTCTATGGAGGCTACATCGCTTGCTTCATGTAGTACTGGATTCTATTTGTTAATATTTTGCTTATATTTTTTCATCATAATGCACTAATAAACTTTACCCACTCTTTGTCTTCATGTAATTTTATCAGAGATTCGCAACAGAATTCTCTATAACATAAACTGTAAAACCTATCTGCTAATATTATGGGCTTTGGATTCATACATTTCAGGTTTTTAATCCTAAGTTTGTCATTTTTCTAGCTTGATCATCTTAAGTAATTTGGTTATATCTAAATTTCTCTGCCTCCTCATAGTTAAAAACATGGTATGGTGTTTTGTGAGGATCACATGAGGTAAGAGATAAAGCAAGCAGCCTACTTATTCCAATGGCTAGAATCTCAATGTTAGTCAATAAATATCAATCATAAAATAATGGTAATAATACTGCCTTATTAAGTTATTCTTAGAGGGCATGATCTAAGTTGATCGGTTCTCAATAATCAAAGTGGTTTTTCTTGGACACTGTGTGGGTCCCTGCTTTCCAGGTATAGATCAAGGAAGAAGGTTATAACATTTCAGATATCTATCAGTCTATTCAAAAGAGGTCATTGAATCACTCTGGTTTCTTTCCATGTGGAAGAACGTACTTCCCATGGTTTTGTGGCTGATGTAGATTAGCTTGGGTAGAGCCGCCATTGCACTAGCCAGTTTTGATTACCATGGACTATCCTCACTTTGTATATGTCAATAATATACCCACGCTGGAAACTGGACGTGCTTCCTGGGAATGCTGCAGGGATCATGGAGAGCCCCAACTCTGAACCTTGACCTTCAGCCTTTGACCTTCTGAGTTAACTGACTGGGCTGGGGAATCTTCTACTACTTTCCTCCTATTCAGAAAAACCACAACTAGGTTGATCTGCCTTCATTTTGACTCAACTGGCAATACTTCTAAGATATCTTCTCTGATGACAAGTTTCACTTTTTAAAATTAGTATAATCCAGTTCTTCTCCTCACTTACACATCCCTTTACCATCTCCGAGGGGAGAAGATGAGATGATAATTAGTAGGTTTTCCATCCCCATCTTAGTGAGAGTCATTTTTATGTTTTGCTTCAACAGTCGTTGTTGTACTTTTGTACTTCATTGTTATAGTTGCCGGGTCATGGTGCAGTTCCGGGTCATGGTGCAGTTCCGGGTCATGGTGCAGTTTCTCAGATTCAGCAGCAAAGGAAAGCAAGTAACACCAGAAAGCATGGCATCTGCTCTAACCAATTTTAATTTCTCCTCAGTAACTATTTAGGGGAAAGTGTGTTACATTTTAGAACAGTTGGAAAACAGCTGTTTTGACAAACTATATCCCTGTCAATGTTATATCCTGATGTGAATGAGTCTCTTACCTGACTGTGATGTTCTTGTCTTGAAAGCCTGCTAAAGGCTTACCAGAAACTCACGCTGAGGAAGCACATGTTTTTATATTACAGGACAGCACAGTTCCTACCTGAGTAAAAAACAACCCATGACGAATGCTTCATAAATACATCCAATGGCATTTATCCATAAATGGGCAGAGGGTATCAATATGGATTAATAAAATATATGTGTATTATAAATATTAATAAAAATATAAGGTACACGTTGTACCATGGAAGTCTCCAGAAGACAGGTTTTTTGAAAGGGGAAGAAAAGACAAGAAAGAGAAAAGACGAAGAAAGATGACAGAATGCAGTCTGAATCTTTGTTGAATATATTTTTAGTTTTTTTAAAGACTTTCCAGGAAATTCATGATTGAAACCCAGACAGGTACATAGCCTGAGATCACTGAGCATTTTCTATTAGAGAACACAAGGACATGTATTTATTTTATAGGTATTAAAGACATATATGTACACATTATATATATATATATATACATATATATATACACACACACACATATATATACATTGTATGCATTTTTATAAAATGCATATTAGGAGATTTATCATAATTCACAATATCACATTTACACTAATTAAGAGTAATTAATTATTTTCAGGATTCATCCAAATTAGCAGAAGTTTTGTATTAGACACACACAGACAGCTCTGTGGACACTGAATGTGAGAGTCTCTTATAATTATTTCTATTTCATTGAAATCAAGATAAAATAGATTAAAGCGGCCTATATACAAATACCCTCACCCCAATTAATCCAAAACGTTGCCTTTAACATTTGGCAAAAAAAAAAATCAACTTTCTTTTATTTTTTAAGATTATGTCAGTTCCACATCACATCACATCACATCACCATTATGGATAATGGTCCTGAATTTGACCAAATACTTCTGTGTTTCTTTATACTAAAGCTGTAAGTAGCAATTTGTTAGGGAGTCTTTGGAGTAAAAACTTTCTTATTCCCTGAGCAATTTCTTTGGAGATCTTCTACTCTATTTCAAAAGTTCTGTGATAATTGCTGGACCTATGTGGAATTTTATATATGAGAGCCATCAATTAGAAGAGTAGTGATTTCCACAGATTATATATTGATAAAGAGAGCATTTCTAAAAAATGTTAAACTAATTTGGGGACTACAATAAGGCAAGGGAAGAAAATAATTCATGGTTTTGCATAAGGACTGCTTTTTCAAGGTAGAGGGTCCAAAGTATTTGCTCTTAATCCTTGATCTTTTTCTCTTATACTGAGAACATTTTGCCATGGCTTAAGGTACCCAGTCAGTCCATGTCTCCAGTCATGATTTCATACAAATGTCATAACCTGTTCCACCATGCGGACTGCTTTTTATGCCAAGTACATGCCAAGAAGATTCTCAGGATCTTTTCATTCGATTCAAAACTCCTTTTCCTGGCCTTTCACATAGCTGGCTCCTTTTCACGAGCCAAGATTCACAATGAAGTCTACCTCCCTGTAAAATCTGCCTGAACCTCTGTTAAATGCCTTCATACAGCCCTTGACAGCCAAAGCTTATTTCATTTTGAAATATCATACTCATTTATTTTGTTATTTTACTCATCTCTGGTAGAATGCAAGCTCCAGGCAAGAGGTGAATACTTTTCTCTTGTCCTCGGCTTTTGACAAATGCCTGAAAGACACAGTAGGTCCTGACTAAATATATATTGAATGAATGGGTGGATAAATAAGATGAGCGATGCAAGTCAAAATGTTTGTAAGGAAGAGGTAAAAGCTAGAAAACCCCTCAGAAAAGTAAGAAATCCATCCCTGTAAAGTAATGTTATTTTTATTCACAAAATAAAGTATCACAAACTAAAGTGGACAGATGGCCAGAACTTTACAGACTGATCACGTTCATGTAACTGGCACACAAATTAAGAAACAGAATATTATCAGTACCCAAAAGTCATCCATTCCATTTTAGCCATGACTCTGGGCACGCTCCTTAAAGCCATAAATGGCAGGTGTATTAAGTATTAACTATTTAAGCAGCTTGGTTATGCCCTACTAAGTATAATTTGGTAGAGATAAGAATTTGTCAGTAATATTCTTTTAGCAAATACGATTAGCATATTTACAAAGAGGTCATTTCGTTTGACGCAATGACTCCATCCGAGGACCCTGGCAGGAAACAGAACTCCAGTCTGTTACTAGATCAGGACATTTCAGGAGCATTTATGAAAGAAGATGGTCAAAACCTTCATCAACATGTTGAAAAACAAGTCTTATCTCATTATCAAGTCATTGCAAATTCTAACAATGGCATCCCAATCTATCACAATTTTGTATTCTGTTTGCTTTTACTTGTGATCACGTGTCAGAAGTTAGCCCGATGCGGGAAAACAATCAGACAAATTCTTAAAAATGTTCATAACACCTAACCCAATAAGTATACTCCAGGAGTATTACCAATGGGAAGTATCAGTAATATATGAGTAACGGTAATCCTACTATGGAATATAATGTATCAAAAACTGCAAAATGGTTTAATATGCCCTGATTTTCTCTCAAAATAAATTTTACCACCATTTTACAGGCTATGGAGATCCTGTGTAACTCAGGATCGTCTCATAGTATAATCTCTATTAAGATCCTTAATGAATCTCATAGTTTTAGCCCATAATTAGCTTCCTGAAAGTTATTAGTAAAATGGAGACACATTAAAATATACTAAAATACCCCCAAATTTACCAACAATAAAAATACATCAGTTAGAGATAAAAATATTAAAATTTTAGTCCTGTACAGAATCATGTACAGTGGTTAAGGTTGTGTTACTAAAAATTCCATTCTTATTAATAATTGCTGCTAATAAGGTCACTGTTTAAAAGTACATAAAAGTACACATAATAAAAATCACAAAAATGAGTTTAAGGTAAAACTACATGAAATCTGTAAAAATTTGAAAAATAGAGAAAAGGTATGATATTCTAGTTCAGTATAAATTACCCTACTTCTCATAATAAAAACTGTATTATGATGATGATTACATTCCAGAAAATATTCCCATCATTCCATTTAACACGTCAGTTTTCCAACTTAACAGCTTTACATTTTTTTAAGTGATAATTTATTACATCAATGTCAAGTGACTTTTTTATCACCATTGTTGAGTCATGAAATAAATGAGATCATATATTGTCTATGCTTTCTTTGATACTAAGCAAAAACCAGTTTATTTCTTCTATAGAAATTGATAGAAAAGGGGAGGTAATTATAATAACTGGTTATGTAAATTCCAATAGTAAAAATAAATCAGTTTCCCCAATGAATTTCAATAAGTTTCTAAATTCTTATGAGACAAGTAATTCATTTCTTTGTGTATGCATTTTATAAAAATTATTCAACTGGCATAATAAAATATCAATTTGCATTCCATTAGAAAAAATTTCATTTTTTCTTTCTTTCATAAACAAGTATACTGTAAAATATGTATTCAAAAATGAACATGGATTAATTGCATAAAATGTAATAAAACACTTTTAAAATAAAACAAATAACACTTATTTATAAATATTAGCTCTCCTATCAAATTTTATATATTGCCTTTTATGTATTTTTATTTTTTATGTTTTTCATTTCCAAATTCATTTATTTATTTTTTTTAAATATAACTCATTGTCAAGTCGGGTAAGACACAGTGTATACAGTGTGCTCTTGGTTTTGGGGAGAGATTCCCTTGATTCATCATTTACATACAATACCCAGTACTCATTCCAACAAGTGCCTTCTCAGTGCCCATTCCCCCTTTACCCCTGCCTCCCACCCCCCATCAACCCTCAGTTTGTTCATTTAAGAGTCTCTTATGGTTTGCCTTACTCCCTATCTGTTTGTAACTCGTTTGTTCCCCTTCCCTTTCCTTCTCCCATGGTCTTCGTCTCAAGTTCCACATATGAGTGAAAACATATGATATCTGTCTTTCTCTGAATGACTTATTTCGCTTAACATAAAACCCTCCAGTTCCATTCACACTGTTGCAAACTAGAGGATTTCATTCGTTCTCATCACTAAGTAGTATTTCATTGAATATATGAACCACATCTTCTTTATCCATTCATCAGTTGATGGATATTTAAGCTCTTTCCATAGTTTGGCTGTTATTGAAAGCACTGCTATATACATTGGGGTACATGTGCCTGTGACTCAGCACTCCTGTATCCTTTGCATAAATTCCTAGCAGTGCTATTGCTGGGTCATAGTGCCGTTCTATTTTTAATTTTATGAGGAACCTCCTCCACAGTGTTTTCCAGAGCAGCTGCACCAGTTTGCATTCCCACCAACAGTGCAAGAAGTTTCCTGTTTCTCCACATCCTTGCCAGCATCTGTTGTTTCCTGAGTTGTTAATTTTAGCCACTCTGACTGGTGTGAGGTGGTATCTCAATGTGGATTTGATTTGTATTTCCCTGATGATGAGTGATGTTGAGCATCTTTTCATGTGCCTGATGGCCATCTGAATGTCTTCTTTGGAAATATATATTACCCTTTAAATGTAAAAAATATCTAAAGATGTATATAATATATATTTTGTATTTCTCTGTGCTAACCAAATGGACACCACAATTAAAAATACTGCGCCATTTATAATCACTCTCAAAAAATTATTTAGATGCAAATAGAACATATAATCCATTTGTACATCCAAGAAGACCTAAATAAATGAAAAGACAGATTGTATTCAAGAATTGGACTACTCAGCATGATGGAGATGTTACTTCTCCTCAATTACTATACAGAGATGACACAATTTCTATGAGGTTCTCAGCAAGGTTAGGACAGATATGGACAATATTCTAAAATTTATAGAGAAAAGCAGAAGAATTAGAAGAACTGAAACAATTCTGTAAAAGAAGAATAAAGTAGGAGAAATTATTCAACCTTTTTTCAAGACATTATATATCTATAGGATTCAAGACTGGGTGATATTGGAAGTACAGGTCAACAAAAACAGAATAGAGAACCCAGAAATAGACCCACACAAATATGCCAAACTTATTTTGGCAAAGGTGAAAAATAATTCCATAGAAGAAATAAAACTTTTGCAACAAATGTTGCCAGAGCAATTGTGCATGCCTCGTGCTTCATTTAAGAATTAACTCAACATGAATAACAGACTTAGATGCAAATGCAGAAAATAAAACTTTTTGAAAGAATTCAGAGGCAACTATTTGAGATGTGCAAAAAGAATTCTTCGACTGTGACTTCTAAATGAATGTAGTCCCACTTGTTTATTTTGCTTTTCTTTATTTTTAATGTTTTTTTGACAGAGGGAGAGAGAGCATGAGTAGGGAAGGGACAGAGAGAGAGGGAGGCCCAAAATCTGAAGCAGGCTCCAGGCTCTGAGCTGTCAGCACAGAGCATGACTCAGGGCTCCAACTTGAAGACTGGAAGACCATGACCCGGACCATGACCCGAGCCAAAGTCAGATACTTAACCAACTGAGCCACCCAGGTGCCCCTATTTTGCTTTTTTTGTCTGCACTTTTAGTGTCATTTCGAAAAAATCATTACCAAGACCAATGTCAAGGAGCATTTTTCCTATGTTTTCTTCTAGGAGTTTTATGGCTTCGTGTCTTACATTTAATCTTTAGTTGATTTTAAGTGGATTCTTGTGTGGTGTAAGTTTCCACTTTAATTCTTCTGCATGAGAATATCCAATTTGTCCAATATCATTCACTGAAGAGACTATTCTTTTCCTATTTTGAATTCTTGATGTCATTGTCAAAGATTAGCTGACTGTATGCATGGGGCTTCCTTTCTAGTTTCTGCAAACTCCATTCATTGGTTATGTGTCTGTATTTATGCGAGCATCATACTCTCTTGATTACTACAGCTTTGTAAAAATAAAACTTGAAATCAGGAAGTATACTGCCCCAGCTATATCTTCTTGCTCAAGACTGCTCTGGCTACTTGACATCTTTTGTGGTTCTGTATGGATTTTAAGGTTGATTTTATATTTCTCTGAAAAATGCCATTGGTAGGAATTGCACTGGTATTTCTTCAAAGAATATATACAAATGATGAACAAATATATGAAAAAGTGATTAACATCATTAATGTTTAGGGAAATTCAATCAAATCTCTAGGGAAATATTATCTCACCCTTGTTAAAATAGCTATTATCAACAACAAAAGAAATAACAAGTGTTGGCAGGATGCAGAGGAACGTGAACACGTTAGCACCGTCGGTGGGAATGTACGTTGATGCAGCCACTGTGGAAAACAGAATGGAGGTTCGTCAAAAAATTAAAAATAGAACTGTCAAATGATTCAGAAATCCTGCCTCTAAGTACATAACCAAAGGGCATTAAAACAAGGCATTGAAAACATATCTGCACTCTTCTGTTTATTGCAGCATTAGTCACAATAGTCAAGCCAGGGAAACAGCTTAAGTTTCCATCAACAGATAAACGGTTAAAGAATCACATATTTTGGGGGCACCTGAGAGGCTCAGTCCATGAAGGGTTCGACTTTGGCTCAGGTCATGATCTCATGGTTTGTGAGTTCAAGCTGGGCGTCGGGCTCTGTGCTGACAGCTCAGAGCTCAGAGCCTGCTTCAGATTCTCTGTCTCCTTCTCACTTACCTTTCCCTGCTCATGCTCTGTGTCTCTCTCTCAAAAATAAGTAATCATTAAAAAAATTAAAAAATAAGAATCACATACTTTTTAAGGTTTATTTAATTATTTTGAGAGAGTGCATGTGTGCAAGTGGAGAAGGGGAAGAGAGAGAGAAAGTAGAGAGAGAATTCCAAGCAGGCACTGAGCTGTCAGCACAGGGTTGGAGGTGGGGTTTGAATTCACAAACTGTGAATAACCTGAGCCAAAATCAAGAGTTGGATGGACACTTAACTGACTGAGCCACCCAGACACCCCAAGAATCACATATTCTTTACACACACACACACACACACACACAGACACACACAGACACACACACACACACACAGTAGAATATTAATCATGAGAAAGAAGGAAATCTTGCCATTTGTGGCAACACCGATGGACCTTGAGGTCACTATGCTAAGTGATATAAGTCAGACAGAGAAAGACAAATATTGTGCGGTATCACTTATATGTAAAATCTGAAAAAGCTAAACTCATAGAAACAGAAGGTAGACTGTTGGTTTTCAGGGTTTGAGAGGTGGTGTAATTAGGGGCATAGATACTGGCCAAAGGGTAAAAACTTACATTTAGAAGATTAACATGTTCTGGAGATCTGATGCACAGTATTGTGGTTAAAGTCAACTATGATCTACTGTATCTTTCACAGTTGCTAAGAGACTAAATCTTAAATGTTCTTGCCACAAAAAAAGAACTGAAATTTCACAATATGATGGAGGGGAGAGGAAATGCTACAGTGGTAATTATCAAATCAACACAATGTGCACCTTAAACTTACACAGTATTAAATGTTGATTATATCTCAACAAAAAAACATTAACTTAAAAAATTCTTGTAAATTGCCTTGTTCTTTATAATCATTTTTCTATTCTACACTTGAGATGAATCACATTTAAATTTCTTTGAGATAAATTTGTTGACATTACAATATACTTAATTCAATAATATCTACATAAAATGTAATTTCAAAGTCGTTGTTCAGAAATGTCATCAGAGGGGCGCCTGGGTGGCTCAGTCGGTTGGGCCTCCGACTTCGGCTCAGGTCAGATCTCACGTTCGTGGGTTCGTGGGTTCAGGCCCCGCGTCGGGCTCTGTGCTGACGGCTCGGAGCCTGGAGCCTGCTTCCGGTTCTGTGTCTCTTTCTCTCTCTGCCCCTCCCCGTCTCATGCTCTGTCACTCTCTGTATCAAAATAAATAAAACATTAAAATAAATTTAAAAAAATTTAAAAAAATGTCATCAGAAAGATGTGACCACTGATTGGTGAGCTGGACCCAGGCACTCAGAGGCTCCTCATTCTCTCCCTAACCTTGCAATGTGGGTTCTTCTTGCCTTTCCCTGTCCACTCCTGGAGACTGCTCCAAGGACATGGCCTTAAGATATTGATGTGGTGTCAAAAACACCTGCACAATATATGTGACTCAGTTCACAGAGATAAGGTCTCTTTTTAAACTTTGAAGACTGAGGGCAGGTGGGGAGATCCGTTTGTCCTGCTGCCACCAAAACAAGCCTCATGTAAGTTCCCTTTGCTATTATTGAACCCGTTACCAACAACCTGAAGTGAACTTTTTCTTTGGCCTCTCTTTGTCCTCCAGGAACAGAGGCCGGTTTCAGATTATACCCGGTAAGCCACTGAGTCAGTTGTCTTATTCCTGGGAGATGACATGTATGGCTGACATATTTGGAAGTAAAGAATGCATAGAAATCAGGTGTACTCAGATGTGGGAGCAACACAGGTAAAATAGAAGGCCGGCAAATGGGGGGGGACACAATGGTGATCTAGGACATATGGGTGGTGGCAGTGCATAGAACCCAGAGCAATTACGTCCTGAGACATTAATGCATCATAAAATGATTGGAGAGTAACTCTATCCTCCTGCCTCTTGCCAAGCATTTCATTTTGAAAGTGTGTCTTGAAGCAAGAACTTATTAAAGTGAAGGTAATCCGAAGAAAGGCTGCCCATTGTCAGTGTCATGCTAAAACTCATTTTGCTAAATCACTCATTTGCTAAATTACTGTGTAACTATTGAAAACTTATAAGATTTCAAGAAGGACATGTAGCTGCTCTGAATCAACATTCATGAGAATATACATAACATTTGTACCTCGGTAGTTGGTCTTGCTCTACAGTGGGAGATAAGGCTTTACCCTTCCCAAAGTTATAGAGGTGAAGTAGAAGCTGAATTTAAGAATATCACCTATAATCTTAAAAAAAATTCTACTGGACTGCTAAATGACAGAAATGTAATGGGAAGTTGCCACTTTGACAATATTGGTATTATGTATATACTTTGAATGGAACATAGCAATAATTATTTTAGTCTGCTGTGTTTGATTTGAAAACAGCAAAAAATGATGTGACAAATGTTATAGTGTTTAGATTATGCTCAATTCAAAAAAATAAAATAAAAAATAAAAACCTAAGCCATAATATATACTCCACTATGATATGAACTTATATTTTGGTGGGAAGAAAATGAAGTTTTCTGTAGTTACCTTCCATTTGGCATTATTGGGCATGAGTAAATCTGTATATAAATGAGGCACATAATGTTGTTTGCCTTTGTCATAATTTAGAGGGTTCTAAACTGAAATGGTAAAATAATGAATTGGATTCGTATTCGAATTACCAAGCTTTAATTACTTGTACTGGCTAAAGAAATAATCAGTTGTTTGCTACCTGTTTTACATCACATAACTCAATTGGAAAATAGAAAGTCTTATCAAATAAAAACCATTAGTTTATTTTCCTATTTCTAACAATGACTGATTGGATCATTACAGTAATCTATTTTTATTATCCTACTCTAAATTTAAATAGATTCAGTACTAATTAGTTTAGTATTCAAATTCTTAAATGACCAAGTTGTCTGCCATGCTATGTTAATTAGCTGTTAAAGCCAACACCATCCCTCCATATCCCTTGAAATCATAGCAACTGATCTCCAGAAAACATATTTTTTGAATGCACCCTGTATTCTTACAAACCCAAGATGACTGAAATAAAATACCCTTACAATTATCTGTACTGAATTAACTGTTGTAGCAGAAGCCATCAGCACCACATTCAAATCCTTCGGTCCTGACACTGCAGTGACTCTTGTCCATATCCAACAGTCAGCATCTGTGTTTCTTGGCCTGGTAACTTTCTCTGTCAACTGACACCTGATTAGACCTCATACCCATTAGGCCTGTAATGCTGTGAAATACTGACCACCATCTCCAGAGCCTGCTCCAATACTCATCCAATGATGACTCTCAGGAGTTAATAAATAAATAATTCTGTCTCAGGTGGGATTACTTTCAGAGAAGTGTTTCTGGGCTAGAATTCAGGGTTCTTTAGTGTGATAGAGCTCCAGTTATTCATAAAGGTGATTATTGATAGTATGCCATTTACTGTATGACTTCCGGTTTCCATTATACTTTCCTATTTTATCCCAGTGGCTCCTAGCCACTAAATAAACTACTAGTACTTGAACCCTTTTTATAGTTGTATACACACATGGATTATGTTTCATATATATTTTTTAAACTAATCTACTTTTTTTTTTAATTTTAAGAAGGCTCTGCATCCAGTGTGGGGCTTGACCTCATGACCCTGAGATCAAGAGTCACATGCTCCACTGACTAAGCAAGGCAAGTGCCCCTCATATATATATTTTTATGTAAGTATTTTTCTTGTTTTTATTTTTTATTTTAAAAAATTTTTGTTTTTTTATTTAATTTTGAGAGACAGAGAGAGACAGCATGAGCAGGGAAGAGTTAGAGAGAGAGGGAGATACAGAGTCCAAAGAAAGGCTCCAGGCTCTGAGCTGCTGTCAGCACAGATCCCGATGTGGGGCTTGAACCCATGAACTGTGAGATCATGACCTGAGCCGAAGCTGGACACTCAACCAAGTGAGCCACCCAGGCGCCCTTTTTCTTGTTTTTAAATATAACATTACACATTTGGAAAAATATGTGAAAAATATATGTTATTAGACTCTATAATAATTACCTAGCTATCAGTTCATATTTGTACAAATAAATGATAATTACTCCATGAGAAAATAAAAGAAAAAATTATAAATTAATTTATTTAACAAATATAATATTGATCCCAAAATCTGAAAACTACAACAACAAAAAAGGAAATCAGTGAACTATCTTACTTAAATAATCAATGCAAAAACATTTACTAAAATATTAGTAAGAATAATTGCAAGAGAATATTGAGAAATAATATGTTATAATCACTTGAATTTTATTCTAAGAATTCAAGAGAGTCAAAATTTAGAAATCATAATGTATTACATAATAGTAATAGAGCCAAAAAGAAATATAAGATCATTTACATAGATGTAGAAATGATAGATAAAAGCTGTCTAAATGTGATATTTTACTTACTTTGCATTTTAAATCACTCATTTGTTTTTATTTATTAATCCAATCCTGCTTAATTTTGATTTGCTGCATTTTGTTTCACCAGATTTAATAGTCATTTGGTAATTATATTGATATTATTGTCATTCTACAAATACTCTTCTGGTACATGATTTTTATGGATTCCTTAGCATGTGGCTTATTATTTGTATGTTACTATATTATTTGAAGAAATTTAAAAAAACTACCTAATTTTGTCAAACTAAAGATTCCTTAAAAAGACATTTTTTGTCTATTTGTTTTAAAATTATTTGCATAAATTTTTGGGGTTTGCTGTTAATTCCTCCTACTGTTTCCTTTTTAACCCCAGATTTGTTAAGGTATTATGACAAAAACAAAACTGTATATATCTATTGGATACAATGGAATGTTTTGATTCATGTATACCTTGTGAAATAATTACCAGAATCAAGCTAATTAACATACTCGTCACCTTATATTGTTACCATTATATTGTGTGTGTGATGAGGACACCGGTAGACCTACCCTCTCAGCCAATTCTAAGAGATAAATAGTTGCCATGCGCACATTAGGTCTCCGGAAGTTGGTATGTAATTCCTTTATATTACTCCTTTGAATTTCTTGAATTGTTTTTTTTAGTTAAGCTATTAAAAAATGTTGTAAATATTCCATTGTATCTGAAAAACATGGTACAGAGGCACTAGGATGGCTCAGTAGGTTAAGCACTGGACTTTTGATATGGGGTCAGGTCATAATCCCAGGGTTGTAAGACCAAGTCTTGAGTCAGGCTCCATGCTGGGTGTGGAGTCTGCTTAAGATTTTCTCTCTCTCCTTCTGCCCCTCCTCCACTTACTTGCAGGTGCAGATGCACTCTCTTTTGCTCTAATATTAAATAAATAAATTAAAATGTACAATTAAAATAAAATTAAAAATAGGGTACTATTTTTACTATTAATATTCTATATTATTATTTTTAATATTATGTATTACTATTTTACTATTAAATAGTACTATTTGTACTATTGTTGCTATATACACTTATGAATTTCCATCCTAAAGCATGCTTTACTAGTTCACACATCAAATACTAGTATATCACCTTTCCCCCACCCTACCGAAAGTCAATTCGCTCTAGAAGAACGACAAAGAAATCCATATAAAATACTGAGTAACTGAAAAGTATATAAAAAGGTTTTATTATTTTTGTTTCTCCTTGAATCTCCTATTATATCATCTCATGTCAGTTTCTGCCATGTAATTTTGTGCAATATTTTCTTATCTGCTAGTTAGTCATTGGGAACTGTACCCCTAATCATTACAAAGTAAACATCTTTCTCTCTTAGTTCTTTTGGTCAGGATTCTACCTTTTCATATATAAGAATTGTGTCCTCTGCATTATTTTGATTTATATCTTTCCAGCAATGCCTAATCTGTAGTATCTGTCCAACCCTTCAAAATTATTTTATTTATGTATTCATGTATTATGAAATTGCTTTATGTTTTCCAGTTTAAGAAATATTCTTTCTCACCATTTTCTTGACATAATACATTTGAGCATTGTGTTCTTATATTCTTTCTAGTTTGATCATCACGTGTAAAATATTTTCTTTAATTATCAGTTTTATCTGAGCCTGTTCCCAAGTTTCTTCCCAAGGTTTTCTTTTTGGCAATTAACAAAATTATAATTTTTTATAATTCTTTATTATTGTCTTACTTCATAGTTTTTTCATTCAGTTAATATATATGACTGTTCTTGAAATATTATCTTTAAATTTTTTGTTTATTTTGTAATTACTTTTCAGTGTGCCTTCTTTGTACAGATATTATCTGTACCCATAGGCTTACTTGGATACTTAGCATCTAAATCCAATGCATTATTGGGGTGCCTGGGTGGGTCACTTGGTTCAGTGTCAGGTCATGATATCACGGTTTGTAGGATTGAGCCCCGCACCAGGCTCTGTGCTGACAAGGTGGAACCTGCTTGGAAATCTCTCTCCACCTCTGTCTGCCATTTGCATGCACATGCTCTCTCTCTCTCTCTCTCTCTCTCAAAATAAATCAACAAACTCTAAAAAAATTCCTAAATCCAATGCACTGCTTATTTGCTGGTTTAATAGGAAACTAAAGTGCAAACACTTACGCCCTGTAACAGTTACCAGTTACACCAATCTTTGCAACTGCACAAGCTAGATGACTGTGGTCTTCTCTATTCATTATTTCAGCTGGGTCATAAAAATATGATAATAATCCTCATTTAAAAAATGATTAATTGTCGTATACTCTAAATCTAAAGTTCTCCCTTGATCAGCAAGAGGGTGGATGCAGGATTAAAATAGGAGAGAGAGATGGCTAATGTCTGGGAAAAGATAAGAGCCCCAAATAAGGGTCCTTGCCCCGTTTTATTAAGATCAGAAGGCTTACAAACATGGTCATGGATGTGCACAAAGAGAAACTTAATCTGTGAACATAAACTTGGGGATGTAAGGAAAAGAGGGTCTTGAAGATGTTCGGGGTTAGGGGTGTGGGTTAATACAAAACATAATCTGGCACTGTGCAATCTGGTGGAGGGTTGTTTACAGTGGACTTGAGGCACCACCTCTGTTTATCTTAGCTAGCCTAGGGGATGAGACAGGTAGGACATGTGACCTCAGAGCTAACAAGGCACCTTTTCTTTTGTTAATCATCTCTGCTCTGCGCTGCTTCACCTGCAGTGCAATGGTCTATAGTCCAATTTGCCTGTTGACTAACTTGATCTTTCCCTCCTATGAAAGCAGCTTTTGCTCTAGTACTAAATTGAGGGGCACTTTGCCCTGAATGCCTAATCTTGCTTATGTCATACACCTTTGTATTGGGTGCCTTATCACCCCTCTCTATTCTGGGGCCTTTGCCCCTCCTTCTCTCTTCTGGGGGCTCTGCACACCCTTTCTATTCTGTGGTGCCTTTGCACCTCCCTATTCTTGGTGCTTTTGCACCTTCCTAATCTGGGGAGCTAATCTTGTTTACCCAATCTTGGGTGAGAGCATCTCATGGCCTTGCCCTTATCTATGCCTTGTTAACCCATTGGTGTAACCCCGGGGAAATCCTAAGCTTATTCCCCACAATTAATTTCCATAGAAACATTGATATAACCTTGGTACTATCTAACAACAAATAGACTATTGATTTTTTAAAAGAAAATACACACTTAAGAATATTCATCTGAAAACATGGTACCTGAGGTCAGAAGTCAAGTTTTAGGAGCACATTATTTTTTTTCCCTCAAAACAATCCATTATGGAAGAAGAGCAAAGAGATGGAAACCCACATAAAATACTAAGTAATCAAATAGCTTTACCAAACTAACCTAATGGTCTACTCAGTTGTACAAGTGGCACTAATTTTATTTTAAATATTAATCTAATGTTTCTTTTGTCTTCATTGTTTCAAAAATATTTTTGGAGGTCACACTTATGAATGCTGGGTAACTCTTATGTTTTAGCTTGCAGATGGCTAAAAGCATTTCATTTTATTATATATAAATTTGAATTCCTTCCAGCTTTTACCAACAAAGCAAAGTTCAAGGCATTTTTCAACACTAAATTGTAACAATGATATCAGACATAGCACTTATGCTAATTATAAATATGCCATCAGTTCAATGAAAGCCTTAGATTACAGTGAGTAAAATCTTACACAGAAAATGCTTTTCCTGTTTTGTGTGCTGCCATACATATTAATATATAACAATTTCCCAACTTGTTCTGATAAACTAGAGACCCAAAAGTTATAATTTTAGTTACTAATTTGTTGAAATATCTGTGTCCTTCATTGCTAACACACAGCAATGACTGAAGTCAAATAGATAAAATTATGTCTACATTTCTGACACAGTTGTACTGCTTAAGAAATCACAGACCTTGGTGAAAAAATATGTGACTATACATAAGCATGTAATCTCCCTAGAAAAGGAAAGAGGTTGGGGTAACTATATGAATTCTATATAGGACGTACTCATTAAAGCTGCCCCTAGGTGACTAAAGAGGGTAAATACATAGGAAGAATGTCCTGGCCCCCATAGGGATTCAGATGATTATGGAGAATAGAGGGGAATCAAGGACAAGATAGTTTATTCCAGAGAATAGAATTTCTGCCTACTGATGAGATTCTCACAGCGTCAGGCCTGTGAATCATCTCCAGATGTGATAAGATGATTTCAGAACTAGCATCGCCCTATCTCTTCACTTCTTCCTATTTCAAAATGTGTGTGTGTGTGTGTGTGTGTGTGTGGTGTGAGTGTGTAAATAAATTGATTTAATGTAGGATAACTCGATCTAGTAGTTCATAAATTCCAAATTCAGACAAAGAAGGTTAGGATAGGAGGCAGAAATATCTGTTCATCAATCAGAAATCTTAGATATTAAGCTGGATGCAGTAATGGTATGTCAGGCTGTTTGGATCGCTATCACACAATACCACAGATTGTGTGGCTTAAACAACAAACATTTATTTCTCACAATTCTGGAGGTTGGCAAATCCAAAATCAAGGTACCAGCAGATTTGGTGCCCTGTGAGGACTCAATTCCTTGTTGACAAATTCACAATTCCTTGTTCACGATTCATTCTGTTCACTGTGTCTTCACATGGTAGAAAGGGGAAGGTAATTCTCTTCAGACTTCGTTTATAAGGGCACTAATCCCATTCACATTGGTTCTAAGTAATGTTAAGTAACTCCCAAGGGCTTCACCTCCAAATGCCATCCATGGAGTATTAAGTTTTAACCTATGAACTTCGGGGGCAAGACTCAAACATTCAGTTGATAGCAAAAGAGATCGTACTTTAGGGCTCTTTTCCTTGGCAGAGATTTAGTTAGTTCTATGTACAGGAACAAATGAAGCAAAAGGATATTTAAACACCAGGAGGGAAGACTGTGACAGAGACTGGTATTGTTTACTAATGAAACCCTATGTTTCCTCACATTTCTCAGCCCCTTTTAGAGAGAGTCTGTGCTCTATAACCAATAAGTGGCCAATGGGCTGTGGTGGAATGGTATGTTTCATCGAGGCAAAAATAGTCAGTAGCCAGTGCTTTGTTTTCTATGCTTAATTTTCATGAGTGAGCAGTTGTGAAAAACATTGTGAAATGGTCAACCTGTCAGATTCAGCCCCTTTCCTAACCATTATTGGTCATGTACCTCTAGGAGGGATGAAATCTTCATCATTACAAATGCCCAATGGTAGGTTGGGTGGCATTTTTTATTTGCTTGTTTTATTTTGTTTTGTTCATCCTACCAGAGTCTGTGCTAATACATTAAAAAGTCATAATTGCAAACCATTTTATGATTCCTTAGATTTGTATAGGGATTCTTATTTAGGCTCTCATTAAGTTTAAAAAAATACATACATGTCAGTTTTTAATAAACTACCTTCCTTCACAGTTCTTCTTTCATAGAGTTGTTTAGATCACAAGTAGAGAAGAGAAGTAAAATATAATGTACAAAAAGAAGCCAGGAAAAATCTGTTTAATTTCATCATAAATCCTGAAAGTAGGGAAGCACATATGGACATGCTAATAAGTGGCAAAAATAAACTCTGAAATCATATATTTTAAAATGTAAATGAAGAAATACTACTAAATCATGAACTAATTAAAAGTAAAATACACGTCTTCCTACATTATTTTTAGATAACACATTTTCTAAAATTTTTAAATAGATCAATGATAAAATTTAAATCTATACAGTTGAAAATGTAATATACTTTACAATCAGGTAAATTATTATTATTTTTATTACATGTGTCTTCAAGTTGATGCTGAATGTGTTCTAAACCATTCTTAAATGTACCACAATCATTAACTCATAAAACTTCAACTTTGCCACCATGCACACTGCAATTACAGCCATTCCTAAAATTAATCAGCATCATTAATGGTCTAGAAAAGTCACCTTTTAACAAATACCTGCAATACCTACTTACTGTTTTTATCTGCCTTCTTGTAGTGACTATTACTTGATCAAGTTACTGGCCACTGTGTTTGGCAAACTGCCATCAATCATATAGGACAAAGCACATGTTTTCCTTGCTACACATTATTTGAAACTGATTTTAAAACTAAGAACTTTCTCACTGGAAAACTTTCAATGATTCTCCAACCAATGCCATGGTTTTGTCACTCTATGCCTGGCAGAAAATGAATAAAATATACCTACTATTGGGGGAACAGCCTTCTCTTCAACAATGAGTACTTTAGGAGCTTAGAGAGTGATTTATGTGTAATGTGTCTCATGTCACACTTCTAGAGTTTGGTTATTCTAATGCTGTGGGTGTGCATGGTTTGAGTGTATGGATCTGTGTGTGTGCGTGTGTGCAAAATCCTGGGGTACTGGACTTATTTGGCTGAAGCAATTTAGTGAACTTCACTAATTCACTAATTGGTTCATGAAAAACAATAGAACAAGATTTGATTTACCGGAACTTGACATGGGTTAGCTAAATTTATAAATTATTCTTTAAATTTGGTTCCAACAATTTGGAAAATTCTTTTGAAGTTTCAATTTCCCAGTACGTCTTTTATTTGAGCAATGGTGTCATACTTGCTTAGTCAAAATTCTCTCCGTGTTGTTGAGTGAAATGATAATTGCAAGCTTGTTTCAGCTTCTAAATGTCATAATCTCAAAAGACATGCCAAATAGTGTTTCCATCATAATAGCCTAGTAAATTGGTAACTAAAGAAATTAGGAACAAAAAAGACAGTGGGAATATATTAGAAGAAAGATACTCATCCTGTGTAATATGCTAGAATTTCAAAATATATAAGAAGTTCTCATTTTTGCAGTGTCTTATATCCTAGAATTAGCTACACTGGGGCTTGTTCTGGTAAATGATTTCAGTTATGCTATACTAAGATTAATTATGCAAAACTACATGGTAACTTTAAAAATATTACAGGTAGTTAAAAATATCCCGTGTCACAGTTAATATGAAAATAGGTGTTGTGAATGTAATTTTGGTGAATAAATATTTGACAATGATCATTTTCTTTTTTCTTTTTTTTTAAATGTTTTATTTATTTTTGATACAGAGAGAGACAGAGCATGAGAGGGGGAGAGGCAGAGAGAGGAAACACAGAACCGGAAGCAGGCTCCAGGCTCTGAGTTACCTGTCAGCACAGAGCCTGATGCGGGGCTCGAACCCACGAACATGAGATCTAACCTGAGCCGAAGTCGGAGGCTTAACCAACTGAGCCACCCAGGCGCCCCAACAATGATCATTTTCAAATGAAAAATAACTAACATATAATCCTCACATATATATAATCCTATGAGTAGATACCACTATATGGCTATCGGAATGAGGCAAGTTAGACAGAAGGTGGTAAGCAATTACACAAATGCACTATTCTAACAATGTGAATCTAAGCAGTGTATCTGTAGTATTTTTACTGTATCTGGTTGATTGTTACTGAATTGACTTTCTGAGACTTTCTACTTCCACAGCGTATAAGTTTACTAACTGATGTTTTGCAAAATGATTTCAGTGAACATAGTCCCCACAATTATGTTATCTTTCACATTTGGGGCCCTATAAGAAAAATAATGGAATTACAGTGGAAAGTGGCATGTGATTTTCAGTCTTTTTAATGTATCACCTATCTATCTATCTATCTATCTATCTATCTATCTATCTATCCATCTATCTACCTATATCTATCTCTCTACCCATGTACTTACTTCCCTATCATCATCCTCTATCTGTTGTATACTAAAGTTAAATAAAATTCAGGGGCACCTGGGTGGCTCAGTCAGTAAGCTTACGACTTCGGCTCAGGTCATGATCTCACAGTTCATGGGGTTGAGCCCCACATTGGGCTCTGTTGCTGACAGCTCAGAGCCTGGAGCCTATTTCAGATTCTGTGTCTCCCTCTCTCTTTGCCCCTCCCTTGTTCACACTCTGTCTCTCTCTGTCTTAAAAATAAACAAACATTTAAGAAAATAAAGTTAAATAAAATTGAGACAGAAACTTTCAATATCAGAGTAGAGTGGGTGGTCCTCCAGAAACATCCAGTGAAGCAGGAAGGGGAATTCAAGTCATTGGAATTAATTCACGTTTGATTAAGCTCTGAGGTATAGTCATAGATCATGTGAATCTATTAACAAATAACCAATATTTGCTCTGTAAGTCAAGTTTTAATTTATTAATTGTCAGTGAATAAACATTTTTTACTAAGACCTGCAAATGTGTCTACCAGTTGGGACCATCATTTTTTTCAATTTAAGTCAGAACATTCCTTTAATTACAGCATGGGGAACTGAATGATTTTTGTTTAAGGATTGCCTTCTAGACCCCAGAGCCCTAGAGCGTGTGAAGGCATTTGCAAATCAATAGGGAGGAGACAATGAGAAGGCAGAACGAACAAGTCTTTCCCCAGTCATATTTTTCAATTGTCACAACCCTCACGGACCTAAATACTCCCCATAATATCCAACCACTGGTGAATAAATATGGCAAAAGTCTGACTCTGTAACATTCCCTGTGCCAAGAAATAGAGTTGACCTCTCTCTTCCCAATTTGATCACATTTGTACCAGAGGATTCTGTGGTCTCCCCACTTTTATTTCCAGTGTCTCTTTTTCCTTCTCTTTATTTCCATTTGCCTGTCTCTTACTTACCTCTTAATTTTAAGTTTGTTGCAAATGCATTATTATTTTTAATGGCGTAAATAAATATTTTCTGGTTACTTGTATTATATTTTCATGGCATTCTGTCATTATGGAAGTGTTCAGAACATGAACATATAGGGTATTAACTTCTATGCTTTGATGTCTGTGAGCTTATTTAGGACATGTATTTTTTTTTTGCCACTATTTTCTCTTTTTTTCTCTGGTTGGTTCATTGCTCTTCATTTCCACTTTTCCCATGTAAATTTGAAAACCATTTTCCTTTCTATTTATAGATGGCTTCTCCTTTCCTGGCCTCCTAAGGCAATACCTGAATCTGAATTTATTTGCTAACTCTTCCTCCTTTTACTCCAAAAGGGGGAAATATTTTTCTTTTATCATTATATTTTATCTTCACTTATATTTTCTGCTTTTATGCCATGGCTCTTTTATATCTCAAAATCTTCTTGCCTTCTGTAGTATGAATTCCATTTTTCATGCTTTTGGCCTATGCCTAGATTTATCGCTGGAGGATGAATGGCAAACAACATTTTAGATATTTAATTGATGGGTGGTGGATACACCCTAGTGCTTCAGTAAGTCACACCTGCAGTAACTCCCTCTTCTTCAGTGCAGGTACAAGTTGATACTTGCTTTAAAAAATTAGTACTTTTACTTTTTGTAAATGTTTATTTACTTATTTTGAGAGAGAGAGAGAGAGCTTACACAAGTGCAAATGGGGGAGGGGTAGAGGCAAAGGGAAAGAGAGAATTCCAAACAGGCTCCATGCTCAGTGGAGAGCCGATGCAGGGCTCAGTCCCAGGACCATAATATCATGACCTGAGTCAAAATCAAGAGTCAAAAGCTTAAAGGACTGAGCCACCCAAGAGCCCGATACTGATAGTTGCTTTTAACCAACAGAATGTGACAAAGCATCTGGGATTGCCACTCTCACCATTGTTTAAATTACCTAAAATTCCTTTTTAAAGGCTTGGAGGGGCAAGCTCGCTTGCTGAACTCCGTGGTGTGAGATCATTTGTGGGAAGCCCAGGTGGTGGGAAGCTTCAAGCAACCTCTGAGAGTGAGGAATCCCCGCAATGACAACCAGCAGGAAGTGAGGTCCTCGGTTTTACAGCCACATGACACTGACTTCTGCCAACAGCCAATATTTGGGGAACAGGCACTGTGCTCCCCGGAGGAGCACAGCCCAGCAGATGCCTTGACTGAAGCATCATCATACGGAGCAGAGGACCCAGTAAGGCTGGGGGTGGACTCCTGACCCACAGAAACTGTGGCTGATGCATGTTAGTTCAGGCCACTAACTTCGGAGTCCTTTGTTAGCAGCAGTAGATAAATAATGCATGAGATTATTTCTTGTTATTTTTATATTTTTTCCCTTCAATCTTAGTGCTCTCACATTTGATTTATTTTTTTAATGTTTTCCTGGCTTTACAGAGTTATGGCTAACAAACTAAAATTGTATATGTTTAGGTCGTGCGACATGATGTTTTTTATTTTCTAAGATGTACAATATAATTAAATATCTGTAGACACTGTGAAATGCTCACCACACTCAAGGTAATTAACACACCTGTTACCTCACATAGTGACCATTTGTGCATGTGCATGTTCTGAGAACACTTAAGATCTGTTCTCCCAGAAAATTTTGGGTATAGAATGGAGTATTTTTATGAATAGTCACCATGCTATATATTAGATCCTCAGAATTAATTTATTTTATAACTAAAAGTTTGTGTCGTTTGACTGGCTCCTCATTCCCCCACACTCCTAACTCCTGACAACTGCTATTTTACTCTCTACTTCTGTGGGCATGACTTCTCTTTCTTTCTTTTTTCCTTCCTTTCTTCCTTTCTTCCTTCCTTCCTTCCTTTCTTCCTTCCTTCCTTCCTTCCTTCCTTCCTTCCTTCCTTCCTTCCTTCCTTCCTTCCTTTCTTAGAAACTATGTATAAGTAAGATCATACAGCATTTGTCTTTCATTGTCTTCCATATTTTACTTATTATGTCATTCAAATGTGTTTCAAGTTCATCCATGTTATTAAACATGGCAAGATTATCTTCTTTTTTATGTCTGAATAATATATCTGTGTGTGTGTGTGTGTGTGTGTGTGTATACATCACATTTTCTTTTTCCACTTATTAGGTAGGAATGTAAATTGATACAGTCACTGTAGAAAACAGTATGGAGAGTTCTCAAAAAATTAAAAAAACAGAATTATCATATAATCAAACAATTCTATTTTGTGGTATATATCCAAAGGAAATGAAATTAGAATCCTGAAGAGATGTCTATACCCCCATTTTCATTACAATATTATTCACAAGAGGGAACAGGTACCTTAATTTTTCCTTTTTTAAAAAGTTTATTTATTTATATTGAGAGAAACAGAGAGGCAGAGAGCAAGGCAAAGAGAGAGAAGGAGAGAAAATCCCAAGCAGGCTCTGGGCTGATAGCACAGAGCCTGACATGGGGCTCCATTCTACGAACTGTAAAATCGTGATCTGAGTCAAAATCAAAAGTTGGATACTTAACCAACTGAGCCATCCAGGTGGCCCTCCATTTTTCAGTTAAAGTTTTCATAAATTTCCTCTGGCAGCTTTGTTCTGGGGGCCCGAATTGCGAATATTCTGCCTGGTCATCTCTGTGTTCTGGGTCCTTTCATACAACTTTTTGATTTCTCATACAGCTCATTTTTTTTTTTTTTTACTAAGGTCTGGTTATAAGACAGTGCTAAAAATCCAAGATGTTCCCTGGTGATTCTAGAAATGTGGTATTTACTTACGTGGCCATGAGATATGAAGTGTGGCAGACCATGAGACATGAGGAAAGACCTCTTCTCTCTGATCAGATAGTTTTCTTCCAACTCCAAAGGCAGAAAGACTCAGCCTGACTATCACATTCTTAGCCTTTCCTGGGTTTGAAATCCCTAGTATACATGAGAACTAAAAACTTCCATGGGAATGAGGTTGTTGTTATCCATAAAACTAGGATAATTAATCTCTTCCCAGAATCCATCATTTTCTGACCCTGTTATTGAGGATTTTCTCAGTCAATGAGGTGAAAACTGTGGACAATTCCCCTTTGCTGGGACATAGATGCATCTAGATGCCTGGGTCTCTGGAGCCACTTGGCTCATAGGAATCCAACATCATAGAGCTGGCAGGAAAGGAAAATTGAACCAGAACCATGCTTCATATTTCTAGAACTCTCTATTCCCTTGTTCTGTCCCATCACCTTCACTCAGCATCTTTATGTATCTTTTTACTTTAACTTGGGATATGTCCTAAATGGATATGGAGAATCATGCTTCAGAAATGAACTTTAATAGTTTAATGCTATGAATTTCAGTTTATCCCCAAATGCATGTAAGAAAAACAAAATAACAACAGCAACAAAAACTAGTCTAGGAGCGCCTGGGTGGCTCAGTCGGTTAAGCCTCCGGCTTTGGCTCAGGTCAGATCTCATGTTCGTGGGTTCGAGCCCCGCGTCAGGCTCTGTGCTGACAGCTACCTCAGAGCCTGGAGCCTGCTTCCGGTTCTGTGTCTCCCTCTCTCTCTGACCCTCCCCTTCTCATACTCTGTCTCTCTCTGTATCAAAAATAAATAAAACATTAAAAAAATTAAAAAAAACTAGTCTAATAAACATGGGCAACACATATCATTATTAGTCAAATATATATATATATAAAATATTCATATTTATCACTACATTTTGCAAATTTAATTACAGTATGCCTTGGTGTTGGCCTGCGTTTGCTGACTCTAATGGGAGATTTCTGTGCCTCCTGGAACTGGATGCCTGTTTCCTTCCCCAGGTTAGGGAAGTTTTCAACTATAATCTCCTCAAATAAACCTTCTATCCCCTTTCTCTCTTGTTCTTCTTCTGGGACTCCTATAATACATAGCTCATTGTGTTTTATGGAGACATGAGTTCCCAAAGTCAATTCTCAGGTTGCATCATTCATCTTTCTCTCTTTTGATCAGCTTCATTTTTTCCCATTGTTTTGTCCTCTAGCTCACTAACTTGTTCCGGTGCTTTTTCCAGCATGCTGTTCATGGCACCAAGCCTGCCTCCACTCTCAGTTATTGCATTCTTTATCTCACTGATTCTTTTTTAACTCTTTTATCTCTGGGGTAAGGGTCCATTGATACCTTCTATTCTCTTCTCAAGCCCAGTGAGTATCTTTATGATTCATCCTTTACATTCCTCATCATGCATGCTCTTTGTATCTATTTTGCTTAGGTCTCTGGGGATGGCCTTATCTTGCTCTTTCATTTGAGATAAATTCTTCTATCTTGGTATTTTGTCTAAATCTCTGCTTTCTTCTCTGGGTTAGAAAAGCCAGTTATGTCTACTGATTCTGAACGTAATGGTCTTATGAAGAAGAGGTCATGAAGTTCCCAAGGTGTGATGCTTCAGGGAATGTCTGTGATGCCTTGTGCTGCGTGTGCTTTGGCTGTTCTATCCTTCAAGAAGTCTGCAGAGACAAAATATAGTGATAAAGAAAAAACGTTGCAATCAGCAAGACAAAGGAAGTCCTTAACTTTTTAGGGAAAACCCATAGAGCTATATGACGATTTCTCAACAGAAACTTGGCAGGCCAGAGGGGAGTGGCATATCTTTAAAGTGCCAAATGCAAAAAATATGTGGACAAAAATACTCTACCCAGCAAGATATAATTCAGAAAAGAAAGAAAGATAAATAGTATACCAGACAAATAAAAAATAAAAGAGTTGGTGACCACTAAACCAGCCCTGCAAGAAATTTTAAAGGGGACTCTTTGAGTGCAAAAGAAGTACCAAACGCGACAAGGATAAGAAAGGATCAGAGGAAATCTCTAGAAACAATAGCAAAACAAGTAATAAAATGGCAATAAATGCATATCTATCAATAATTACTTTAAATGTAAATAGACTAAACGCTCAAATCAAAAGACATAGGGAATCAAAACCGATTAAAAAAAAAAAACCAGGGCACCTGGGTGGCTCAGTTGGTTGAGTGTCCAACTTCGACTCAGGTCACCATCTCATGGTTTGTGGATTCAAGCCCTGCATCGGGCTCTGTGCTGACAGCTAGCTCAGAGCCTGGAGCCTCCTTCAGATTCTGTACTTCCTTCTCTCTGACCCTCCCCTGCTTGTGTTATCTCTCTCTCTCAAAAATAAAAAAAATTAAAAAATTAAAAATTAAAAAAAACATCTATATGCTGCCTACAAAAGGCTCATTTTAGACATAAAGACACATACAGGTTGAAAGCAAGGGGGTGGAGAAATACAAATTGATGTCAAAAGGAAGTCAGAGTAGCAATATGTATATTGGACAAACTAGAGTTTTTTGTTATTGTATCGTTTTTATCCTGCTTCGGTATTAAAGTAGTACAGGCCTCATGGAATGATTTTGAATGTGTTCCCTCTTTTATTTGTAACATTTTGATGAAGATTGTCATTAATTTTTTTAATCATTTGGTAGAATTCACCAATGACAACATGTGGTCTTGGGCTTTTCTGTGTTGGGAGATTATTCCTAAGTTAAAGTTAACTTTCATTCTTATTATTGATCTAAGAAGATTTCTTACTTCTTGGTTTCAAGACTCAGGATTCAATCTTGGCAACTTGTGCATTTTTAAGAATTATCTGGTTTTTCTTCTAAATTATTTGATTGGTTAGTATGTAACTGTTTATACTAATCTTTCATCATACTATGTATTTCTGTGGTTATCTGTCACTTTGTTTCCTCTTTCATTTCTTATTTTGTTTTTTTGGGGTTTTTCTTTTTTTCTTAAAACATTGTAAATTTTGTTTCTCTTTTAGGAATAACTGGTCATTAGTTTCCAAAATTATGTTATTGTTTATTCTGGTCTTTATTTTATTTATTTCTTATTTTTCTTTGTAATTTCCTTCCTTTAATAAATTTCATCTAAGTTTCTTCTTTTTCTAGGTCCCTGCTTATTTGAACATTTTTCCTTTTAATTGAAAAAAATTTTTGAGAGAGACAGAGATCAGGGAAGAAGCAGAGAGAAAGGGAGAGAGAGGATCGGGCTTAGTGCACAGTATGGAGCCTGGTGTGGGGCTCCATCTCATGACCAAGGATCATGCCCTGGGCTGAAATCAAGAGTCAGATGCTCAACCTATTGAGCCACCTGCTGCCCTGAACGTTTTTTCTTAATACAAGCATTTATAGCACTAAAAAATCTTCATGTTAACATTTTTAACTTCTTAGATGCAGAACTTCTAGGTAAAAGACAAATACCAAATGAAAAGGAGTCAGTATTTTACAGTCTGAAAAGCTTCCTATTATCTTTATGAGTAAGTAGGAGAATTCAAACAGTTAACTTTTTTAAGTTCACTAATTATCATTTGCTTTCAACCTTTAGTAGACAAGGATTAATTATCTAATTATGGAATGACAATACAATCTAAACCCTTCTGTATTTTCCCTTAATATAGAATATTTAATGTACCAATCTCTTCTCAAGTGGACTCAGGAGAAACACGTAGCTTTTTAAAACTGTAATTCTCATTTTACACTATGTTAACACACACACACACACATGCATGCACACACATTAAAGTGGGAAGAATATTTCAAAAAGTATACTTTTAATCATTTCCGGTTGGATACAACTTCATTTTACACTTTCACTAATATTTGAAAGATAACTCAAGATCTAAACCCAATTTTTGTTTCATCATATTTATACTTCTCCAATATAAATGATATTAAAATTTTGGTTGAATGTATTTACAAATCAATGACTTTATTAACTAATATAAAAGTTCTCCTCTTTTAACTCCTAGAGTATTAATACCTATATACACACTAATCTGTCTACTCTTAGAGAATTTAAAAACAAAACCTCTGTTGTAAATACATCTTAACTGTTTATGTAAAATGAATAAAAGTGAGTATATAAGTGATATATTCTAGTTAAAAAGGTAAATTATGTTATTAACATGATTATTTGGAAAAAAGTAAACATGATTTTAGCTATTTTATGAAATTTCACTCTGTTGTGTTCCTGTTCTTTTAACATAGATGGAGAACACATACATAATTTATATAATTTTTAATGTTTATTTATTTTCTTAGAGAGAGAGAGAAAGCATGTGTAAGCAAGAGAGAGACAGAGGGAAAGAGTCTGACAGAATCCCAGACAGGCTCTGTGCTGTCAGTGCAGAGCCTGATGCAAGGCTCCATTTCAGGAACTGTGAGATCATGATCTGAGTTGAAACCCAGAGTTGGACGCTTAACCGACTAAGCCACCCAGGTGCCTGAGAACATTTAGTTTTATTAAATTTTCTTTAGTAATACTTAAAATTAATGTTTTTTGGTTTTAGATGGTTAAGGAAACATTCAGATAAGTTATTATTAGGACACAAGAGAGCATATAAAGATTCACATTATTCCTTCTGGACTAAACCAAACTTAACTAATTTTTGTAGTCACTAATTTTTAATTTATATTTTAAAAGATAGTCCAAATGATAAATGAAACAATAATGCACCCAACCGTGTTTCTGCCAAGAAGATATTAACAGGGACATCATTTGTGAACATAGAAGAATCTAGTCAGTGCTCCTTTGATGTAATTATGGAAATGTTGTGTATTGATAAATAATAAATAGATAATCTATAAGACTTCTTGTCAGAGACTATACCCTGCGTGATTACAATAATTTTCTATTCATTGAGACTTGTTCATTATATTTAGTGAAATATGTTTTACACTTAGATATGTGGTATATTTTTCTTCTAAAGTAGGGTTCATATATTATTTTAAAATTTTCTTAATTTAATAGAACTGATTCAAACTGATTGATTTCTATTTTTATATGTGATGATCAGGGGACTCATTCTTTATTTTAGTAATACTGCCTACTTGTTCAAAACTAAAACACCAGATGCAATTTAGGACATGAAATTTTAAAAATGCAATTGAAAATCAGAAAGTGATATTCCCATGAAAGGCCCTGCAGTAACATAACAGCTGAAACCAGCAGCAATTTTGGCGCTAGTTAAGCTCTGGATGTATCACGCCATAAGCAAAATTATCTTGTGAAAATCTCCTCTAAGGGCCCAAAGATAAGCCTGGGCAAAAATATTTTTCAAAGTACAGCTGTTACTACATCAAGATGACCTTTCTGAAATGAGTTTGACTAGTTTACTCTATGGAAGTCTTAATGATCTATTTCTTTAGAATGTACAGAAAACTTCATTCGCTTTATTCAAAACTTGTCATGGAAAATGCCAGAGTGCATTAGATAAATATTAATTTCTCAAGTTATGTGAGAGTATCGGCTGCCTGACTTCTTACAAAATTGCTAGAGTTTATCTTAAAATAGAATCACTTTTTTACCTCAGTAGGGGCGCCTGGGTGGCTCAGTTGGCTAAGCTTCCTACTTTTGCTCAGGTCATGATCTCAGGGTTCATGAGTTCGAGCCCCACACTGAGCTCTGTGCAGACAGCTCAGAGCCTGGAGCCCAGTTTGGATGTTGTATCTCCCTCTCTTTCTGTCCCTACCCCACTCATGCTCTGTCTCTGTATATCAAAAATAAACATTAAAAAAATTTTAACATCTTTAGAATAATATGTCACTTTGAGCTGCAGTTGCTACATTCCATTGATGATACTAAAGCAATATAGGGAAAGGTTTCCTAACTAGATAGACTTCTTTACAAATTATTTTCAGTGTGCAACATGAGATGTCTGTTCAGGAGCCCATACATCGAATTAATAAAGTTCGCGAGGTTGGCATGTCTAGAGAGCATTTCTCAGAAGTGAAAAAGAACATGAAGGCCTTTCCCTGCGTAAGACCTAAAAGGCCCCTGAGGATCTTCTCCTAGACTCCTCTGCTCAAACACACACCGAACTGCTCCCGAGGAGACTCAGAAGAGAAAGTTTTCCAAAGTATATCACTGTTTTACAGAATCACTTACATCTTGCCTTTTATTCACCTTCCACCTCTGTAAATGAGGACACCTCTCCAGAAAGTCAAAAAAATGAGAAGAGAATTATATTTCCCCACAAATATTACCCATAAGGAAGTGGATATACCCAAAACAAAAATTTCAGCAGAAGTAAAATGCTTTGGGGCATGATGCAAGTTTCTTTTTGGCTATTTATACAATGAGAAAAGTTTGTCTACATTACAATGTAAACTGGAACAATGTATGGCTTTCATATGGTGTTCTCTAACTCTGGACCAAAGTCACTTACCCCCACCATTGATTGATTTTGATCATGTGGCTTCCTTTGGTCCCTGGACTGTCATTGCAGAAGATGTGAATCTAGGCTTCAAATGTGCTCATCTGGTTTGGCTTGCCTCTTACCTTCCAGTGAGTCTTTCAGAGAATAAAATCCCCAAGTACTTGGGAATTTGTGGCACGTAGGCATACTAATGGTCTCCCAAAGACATCTACATCCTAAACCCTAGAACATGTAAATGTGTTATATGACACAAGGGATTTTGCAGATGTGATTAAGTTAAAGATCTTGAGAAGAATCTGGAATTACCTGGGTCAAGTCAATCTAATCACAATGGTCTTCCTGAGGAGAAAGCAGGATAGTCAGAGAGAGAAAATGAAGATGTGATGACAGTGGGAGAGGGTGGAGAGATGCAAGGAAGCAATCACTAACCAAGGAAAACAGGTCAACTTTAAAAATCAGAACAAGCTAGAAAGCATTCTCCCTAAGAGATGGCATAAGGATCACTGCCCTGTCAACACCTGGACGTTTGGACTTCTGACCCTTCAGACTGTAAGGGAAACTAATACAGTATCTGTGGACACATATGTCAGCAACCTGAACCCAGCCCACCACCCGGGTACCACCAGTCAGCTTCTAGTCTGAAACAGAGCCCATCCTAGATGTGCTGTGGAAGCTGGTGGAGCAGAAATCCGGTCTCTTTCTCTCTGTTTCTCTCTCTCCCTTTCCCTGCAAGATAAGCACATATTTTGATTTTTCTGTTTTGACTAAAATAGAATTATAGACAGATGGATACATAGAGCCTGTTATGAACTTGCTATTATTACTAAAGAACATATTGTGTACATAGTTTCATATCTGCTTATACAGATGTACTTTTTAATGGCTCTGCATTATTAAGCACTAGTTTAGTGGCCAGAAGAGGAAGAAAATGCAACCTAACTGTCCTTACTATAAAATAGAGAATGTGTACTGTTGGTATAAGTGGCAAATGTTAGAGTGAGGAAAGATGCATTGGAATCATTTGGAATTTGTTAATTACACATGAATGTTAATTTATGCTGAATTATCAACCATGCATCTGGCCTGGATGGCAGGAATTAAAATTTAGATGATGAATCATACTGAGTTGAGATTATATGCAGTTTAAAAAAATGTAATTAATCAAGCTGAATTTTCTCCTGTACTTACAGAAATAGAGAGATGGGCCTTTCAATGTTGGGAAAAAAGATTCCTTTTGTGTTCCATGTTACCTTATTTTATGTTAAGTTAAAAATATTTGAAAAATTTTAGATTTTGAATATTTTTTTTGAAAATCAACACAGACCATATATCACATATATTAGTTAATTAAAGAGAGTGTGCATAATTTGGCACAAAAGACAGATAATTACTTATTATCAGTTGAAGCTTGTAATTAATCTTTTAAATCCTCAGAATTATGAGTTTTTGCCCAAATCACAGGGAAAAAAAAGATTAGCAAGCATTTAAAATTCAGAGCTATACCCAATCTTTTCTTAATCAGCTAATATTCTGATTGTGAGATGAATAGAAAAATAGCTGAATACTTTGCTAATATTATTTTGCTTAAAAAGCATGAAATAGGGCTCTGATTTAGCAGCTTAGCAGTAACTTAATTATCTTCCTAGAGAAGACAAATGTGTCTGTGTCAATTTACCTGCTTCTCGATCCGTCTAAAAATTGTTAGAGGGATGCCTGGGATGGCTCAGTCGGTTGAGCATCTGAATCTTGGTTTTGGCTCAGGTCATAGTCTCCTGGTTCCTGGGATTGAACTCCATGCGGGCCTCTGTGCTTACAGTGTGGGGGCTTCTCTCTCTCTCCCTCTCTCTGCCCCTTCCCTGATCCCACTCTCTCAGAAAATAAACAAATAAACATTTAAAAAAAAATAAAAATTGCTTAAAAAAATTTTTTTGTCTTTATTTTATTTGAGAGAGAGAGTGAGTGGGGGAAGGTCAAAGAGAGAAGGAGACACAGAATCTGAAGCAGGCTCCAGGCTCTGAGCTAGCTGTCAGCACAGAGCCTGATGTGAGCTTGAAGCCACGGACTGTGAGATCATGACCTGAGCTGAAGTCGGACGCTAAACTGACTGAGCCACCCAGACACTCCCTAAACAAAAATTGTTAGAGAAATTAAAGCTAGGATTGATGCACAGGATCTCAGAATGGAAGTAGGAAATGACTGGTTAGTCATACAAAGTGTGGCGAGATAGACTCTCCATATAGACGTGACTTCACTGCTACTGGAGTGCCGTGTCCATCCTCAGGACCAGCCTTGTTTCATATTGGTGATGTAATTTCCTCCCTTGCCAGCACAAGTTTCTCAAAGTTGTTCTGTCCGTAGCTTTAGTTCACTCATAGAACTTCCCTACAACCTCATTACCAGATGTCCAGAAGCCACTCGTTAGTTTAGGATATAGCTTTGGAATGGCAGTCACCCTGAATGGCGTGTAAATACCACGTGATAGCTTGTGCCAAAACTGTCAGAGCTATTGCAAAAGGTGTGTAAAATCCTAGCAGATGTTAATGGGATAGGAGTACTAACCTGCACTGGATCTGGGTCTAATTACTGGGAGATTATCCTGCAGGTGCAAACTATGTCACAGGTGGATTAAGACTCTAAACACTCTCCTGCAAAAGCAGTGAGGTTTAAGATTCCCTGTTCTTTCTTCTTTGAGAAAGGACTCCATCTTAGGCCACTAAGGCTACTATAACAAAATACCACAGACTAGACAACTTATAAGCAACAGAAATTGATTTCTCACAGTTCTGGGTGCTGGCAACTTCAAGATCATGGAATTAGCATGGTCAGGTTCTGATGACTTCTTTCCTTCAGGTTCCTGACTGCCAACTTCTCACTCTGTTCTCACATAACAGAAGCAGCTGGTAAGCTCTCTGGAGTCTCTTCTGTAAAGTCATTAATCCCATACTTGAGGGCTTTGCCCTCAGCACTTCCCAAAGGGCACACCTCCTAATATTATCACCTTGGAAATTAGAATTTCAACATAAATTTTGAGCGAACAGAAGCATTCACACAACAGCAAACTCTCTCCCATTTTGGTAAAGTTTTCCAGAAAGAGCTGCCATGTTTGGTATTCACCATCTATTAAATTTCCTTCCTTCTTCAACTCTCTCAGTCCACTCTCCAGTTCCCAACCACATCTACTCCATCCCTCTGTATCTACCCCTCATTTGCCAAAATGTTTTTTGCTCCTGCTCTGTTCTGATGGAACTCGCTGGATTGTTATATTTGGTGTTCCAATGATTAGTGGTTTTTGAACAAATAACATTTTTTCCCTAGAGGAGATAAAGGACTTAAACTATAAATACACCCAGAAGTTGAAGGAACAATACGGGCTTGTCATTCTTCTAACGAAATAAAGAACATAAGAAATGCCAGTTGATCATTAATTTTCTGTCACAGTTAATTTTAAGTGTGAATGACATAGATGGATATTTGCTAGCAATTTCCTGAGTTGCTATCATTTGATATTCATAAAATGACATTTGGTGGATAGAGATTAGCACTTTAACAGCTGAATTTTTAGTAGGAAGGCCATCAACCAAGTAAAAATTCCTAAGTTCCATAGCATATGGTCATGCTCAGAAAGTTGTAATTTCTTTGTTTGAATGAAAGATATTTGTGATTTCTTATCTTGATTATGTATTATGATTTCTTTTACTATAGATTATTGATATCCTTATTATTACAAGTGTTTGCATAATACCCAATGTGTTATGCTATATCACTGGCACTTGAAGATATAGTCTTATTAATGGGTGTAACTAAAGTAGCATATTACTCACTATCAATATTCCATAACAAAATATTTTGGTAATATTTAGAAATATTAGAAATTGTGTTCAATAAGCTATCTTTGTATTATCTAAGTTAATATTCATTGAAAGCACTTAATGTTTAATTTAAATCATTATGCATTTTAATATTTTTAATGGAATTGCTAACTCAGAATTTACATAATTTCCTGGAAGTATCTCTACTAAAACTTATTTATTCTGCTTGTCTCCAGTTCTTTGTTTTTGTTTTTGGTTAATCCTTTTACTCTGGAGAGTAGGGATTGTTCCTCATGGAGTTTTCTACTCTCCAAAAATGTCAGAAAAATTGACAGCTCTCCGATGAAGAGGAAATTAGAATAACCTGACTGCTATTCTAATTAAACATTAAGTGCTTACAATGAATATTAACTTAGATAATACAAAGATAGCTTATTGAACACAATTTCTAATATTTCTAAATATTACCAAAATATTTCCTTTTACAAAGGGAAATACCCAACCATATAAGCATACAATTGACGATTAGAACCTAAAACCTGTGAGACAATGACTTGTTTGCAAGGCAATTATGTCATTGCCTGGTATGTGTCAGATGTTACTGTTCAGGCTTCCTCAAAGGGCAAATCAGAGGGTCTAAACTCCTTCCTTAATTGTGTAATACTAATCAAGATCTAACCCCCTTCCTGAATTGCATAATATTAATCAAAACACGCCCCCAGTAGTTACTTTTCATTGTTGATGTGAGTTACTGAAATAGTCCCAAATAGCTGAAAATGGCTTCCTAGGACTGGAAATTCAGCAAAAAAGAGATCTCTATAAACTTGCTAGGTTGTTTTTGTTGTTGTTTTAACCTATGGAGTCTATTGTTGCTAATGAGTTTTTTTTAAGTAGTTTATTGTCAAATTAGTTTCCATGCTAATGAGTTTTAATGGAGGTACCAACAAACCACAAACTGAATCAATGAAATAGGCTCCTATCTATCTGGAGGAAATGTAATTATGTATGATTATTTATAATGGTAATAATAACTATAATAAGTAATAATAAAATAATCTTAATATTTGTATATTACTGGGTTTCTATCTTCCTGCTGCATTTAGATTTCCAGGGTAAATACAACAAGTATTTACACAACTGAGTCAAGCACTAAACTATCATTAGAGTGACTTTCTCCTCATCAATACAGTGCACTGACGTATATTTAATAGAAAACTAAGACTGTGTATAACTATAAAAGAAATATATACATACATTTTTCTTTCAGAATTTTTAAGCATTGAAGAACATGTTTCATGAAATGCAGTTCATACAGAAACATTTGATGGCCATAATTATTCATACATAGTAGAAAATTAACCGAATGATAATGACATACTAGTGCTCTATTTTACAAACTCAGGATGACTTCTAAAGGCCACCTAAATGGCAAGAATAAAAACAATCAATGGTCGAATGCAAAGCACAGTCAAATTACATTCTTCTGTTTTTCATAAAATGCTTCAAAGAATGCTTCCCAAACAACCTATACTATCTCTGTCAGAAAATGTACCACAAAGACAGATCTACTCTGTTACCTTCAGAACTTTAGCAGACTGAGGTCCATTGTAAAATCCTGATTTTAAGCGCCAGTTAAGTCCTACCTGATCTGTCTTGATTGGTTAGCAAATATGCTCGGTTTCACTGTGAATTGAAATGGAAACAGAAAACAAACAAACAAACCCAAAAAAATGTACTTGAGCATGTTTCCGAGACACAAGAGTTCAGGCTCTATACTGTCAGGATTTTTGCTTAATAAAGTGATGCTAAACGATGGGAACTCTAGTGGCTTCTCAGTGTAGATAGAGTCTTTTCCCCTTAGCTCTTGTCCCCCTCTCTCCACGGTTCTCTGAACCACTGATGTCTGAACTTCGGGTTCCCTCCACTTAGATTATATAAAGCACTGTGAAAGCATTACACTTATGATCAACTCTAACGCATGATACTTAAAGACTAAAATACTTATAGGATTAGGATTATAAGAACAATAAAATTAATGATTCAATTGTTCTGAGTCCCTTTGAGAATAGAAAAGATTATGCAGAATCATTATCTTGGCTGTTCCATATTTCTCTTTAGGTCAAACAGGGTCAGAGAAAAAGATGGGCCTGTGTAGGTATAACTTGGAAGGAATGTTTGATTTGAGGTGTTTTGAAGTATATTTGGGGTTAAGGCAGGCTGGTCCTCAGATTTTGCTTAAGGAGCTTCCAATTTATTAGCTGGATCGCACCTCATTCACCTTGTGGAGTGAATAGAAATAGAGAATTGTGATACAAATTTTTATTGACAGGTCCTCATTGGTATGAGCTCGAGTGATCATGTCTTTCAATACAGTGTCTCCTACAGTTTCTTTTTCATATTATTAGGTTTAAATTTCTCAAAACTGCTCTGTCCTCAGTGTTAGTTAATGAAATTTCCATATTTGGCCTTGATATTTCACATCCTAGCTAAAAACTCATGAAAAGAATCTGCAGAAGATAAAGAGAAATATATTCCCCTTTCCCCTGCAGAAATTTGGTACTAACTGCATCCTAGTATGAGTTCTGATAAACTCATGAAATGAGAACACTCACCAAAGTCAGGTCAGAATCTTGGGAAGAATGTCTAACATTCTCACGACTGTTAAGTTGCCCTTGAGAAGTTATTTGTACAAAGATGTCTTTGAAGGGAGTTGAACTTCAGTGAATGATACTATGGACTGTGACCTATAATTCTGAAACATTTGCATGTTAAAATAGTGTTCGATTTAGTAACTTGTTGCTCTTCTAATAATGACTAAATTAATATATTGGGATTTTTTATGTGTTTTTTTTTTAATTTTTGAGAGGCAGAGAGAGACAGTGTGAGCAGGGGAGGGTCAGAGAGAGAGGGAGACACAGAATCTGAAGCAGACTCCAGGCTCTGAATTAGCTGTCAGCACAGAGCCCAATGCGGGACTTGAACCCAATAACCGTGAAATCGTGCCCTGAGCCAAAGCCGGATGCTTAACTGACTGAGCCATTCAGGCGTCCCATTGGTTTTTAAAAGCTTAAATGAATCAATAATTTTTGGGTAATGACAAAAGAATGGTTTTGCAATGCCCTTCATTTTTGAGTGTCTGTGAATAAATCCAAAACTTCTCTTAAAATCTTGATTCATACATACAGTAGAGACTTTTGGTCTCAAATAAATTAATAATGAGCTTTTTGGATATTGACTAGGATAAACTTGTTGAGTTTCCCAATACCACTGATTAAATTCTTCAAATAGTATCAAATTTATTTTTACTTGATCCACCCTGATATATGCATAGTAATTGTATACATAATGTTACATACTTATGATATATGTGTGTATTCAGATACATATTGAACTTCAGAATATTGAGTTCTCATTTACCCAATGCATATCTTCAATATCAAGCCCAGTTGTTGATATTAATTGTCCCTGTTGTTGGTTAATGTATACAAGGGGCTCTTACTCATGGCAGTTTTGCTCCCCATAAGACATTAATCAATGTCTGGGGACATTTTTGCTTGCTAGATTTGAAAGGGGAGGCTGTTCCTGGCATCTAGTGAGTAGAAGTTGGGATGATGCTAAAAATCCTGTAATGCACAGGACAGCCCCCACCACCAAGCATTATATGGCCCCAAATTTCAATAACACTGAGGTTGATAAACCCTCATATGTTGGTAAATGAATAATAAATAATAATGATTTTAAGATATAAGAACTTTTGGACTTAATATTTTAATTTTTGAATGAAAATCTAATAAACTCTGATTACAGCGCCTATGATTATGTAGCCCTGAAGTCCCAATTGTTATGTGTTACCAATAAATAAAACTACTTACTTTTAAGAAAACAGAGTGTTAAGATTTTGTTATTTGTTATTTTTAAAATGTTTTTATTTATTATTGAGACAGAGAGAAACAGAGGGGGGTGCAGAGAGAGAGGGAGACACAGAATCTGAAGCAGGCACCAGGCTCTGAGCGGTCAGGGGGCTTGAACCCATGAACCATGAGATCATGACCTGAGTCAAAGTTGGACGCTTAACAGACTGAGCCACCCAGGCTCCCCAAGATTTTGCAATTTGAAACTGTATCATTTAGGTTCAAAAACTCACTATATTTATGACCTTGGAAAAATTACTAAATATCAACTGCTGTCTTGGTCAGCTTGGACTGTTATAACACAATAGACTGAGTGGCCTAAACAGCACTAATTTATTTATCACTCCAGAGGAGGGAAAGGCCAAGGTCAAGGTACCAATTGATCTAGTTCCTCGTGAGGACCCTCTTCTTGGCTTCACATGAATGCCTTCTCATGGCATCCACATGACAGACAGACAGATCATCTTTCTTGCATCTGTTCTGTAAGACCACTTGCGGGCACCACCCTTAAGAACTAATTACTTACCAAAGACCCCACACCTAAATACAATTACTTTAGGAATGAGGACTTCCACATATGAATTTTGCAAACATACAATTCTTTTTTTTTCCAAAGCAAATGGAGTTTTATTTTATTTTTATTTTTTTATGTTTTAAGTAGTTTATTGTCAAATTAGTTTCCATACAACACCCAGTGCTCTTCCCCACAAGTGCCCTCCTCCACCACCTTCACCTTCCCCCCGCTTCAGCTCTCAGTTCGTTTTCAGTATTCAATAGTCTCTCAAGTTTTGCGTCCCTCTCTCTCCCCAACTCTCTTTCCCTCTTCCGCTCCCCCTCAAGGGTGCCATGCTAAGTGAAATAAGTCAGGCAGAGAAGGACAGATACCATATGTTTGCACTCATAGGTCTAACAGGAGAACAGGAGAAACCTAATGGAGGACCAGGATGAACATATAATTCAAGACATAACACAAGCCTTAGTTTATTTATCTACAAAATACTCATAAGAGTACCTACATTTTAGAATTACTGTGGTATCAAGTTACTTAAAATTTATACTCTGTAAAGAAGTAGCCATCACACATTATATGTTATATGAGTACTATTCTTGTAATACCTAAATACTGAATATTATAAATAAGTGTCTTCCAAGAATGTGCAAGTTTTACATGGAGATTGATTTCAGGAAAAAGAAGCATTTTACTAATTCAAAAAACATTTCTTTTCATTTCAGAGCATTTCATATTAATAGTATTTTGTTTTTGATGATACTTTCACCTTCTTGACTAATGTTTTAAATATTCTTATAAGTGAAAATAAACTTGTTATCTCTCAAGCAAGGAGACCTCCCAAACCATTGTACCAAATGAGTACTTACAGTCTATCAAAGAAGGATAAAAAATATGGTTACATTACTTATATTCAATAATCAAGTATATTCTGAAGAATGATGCTAGCTTTTGACTTCAGTGTTAATTGTGCTTTGAAATAAATCATGAAGAAAATGAGTAAAGTATTCTTTAAGGAAAAAGTATAAGGGCATTTACTAATGTAAAATAAGAATATTTAAACTTTAAAGGATAGAAATGTTTCTATGTTTATGGTTTTTAATCTTATTAGTCATTAGGCACACACAGGTAACATAAAGTTTCTATTTTTAAAGGTATCTATAAGATTTGAACATGATATAATAAATGTTAAGATATGACAACTAGGGCTGATATTGGATTTTCCATGCTCCTTCCTTAGACATTGTATCTAATGCTTCTATACTCTATGCTTTTGTGATGATGCAAGCCTATGCTCATGGTTTTGAGTTCCATATATACTCTGAAAAATCCCAAAATGTTGTCTGTACTCCAGAATTTTACTTCATCTGCACTCCAAACACTAGAGGATTTCTCAACTAAATTTGCATCTAGGTTTGCCAAGACCATCCTTAAATCTACTCTTGAAATCTAAATACAAAAATAAAGCAAAACATTTAGTAGACATGGACATCTGCATTTCTTGTGGCGCATAATTCTGCGTGAATGGCAAGCTGTGTCTGTTACTCTTGAGACCTTGATTTGCAACTGTCTTTGGTAACTCAACTTCAACACTGGTCACCTTAAAGTCATTCAGACTAGACCACTCTCTTACACCGTACACAAAAATTAACTCAAAATGGCTGAAGGACTTGAATATGAGACAGGAAACCATCAAAACCCTCGAGGAGAAAGTAGGAAAAACCTCCTAGACCTCCACCACAGCAATTTCCTACTCAACACATCCTCAAAGTCAAGGGAAATAAAAGCAAAACTGAACCCTTGGGACTTCATCAAAATAAAAAGCTTCTGCACTGCAAAGGAAACAATCAAGAAAACTAATAGGCAACTGACAGAATGGGAAAAGATAGTTGCAAATGACATATCATATAAAGGACTAGTATCTAAAATGTACAAGGAACTCACCAAACTTCACACCCACAAAAC
>NC_043705.1:138247884-138263406 GCF_006229205.1 Suricata suricatta | reverse complement strand
TGGAAAAAGCCTAAATGTCCATCACTTGATGAGTGGATCAAGAAGATGTGGTATATATACACAATGGAGTACTAAATGGCAATGAGAAAGAATGACATATGGCCATTTGTAAGAAAGTGGATGGACCTTGAGGGTGTCATGCTAAGCGAAATAAGTCAGGCAGAGAAGGACAGAAACCATATGTTTGCACTCATAGGTCTAGCAGGAGAATAGGAGAAACCTAATGGAGGACCAGGGGGAGGGGAAGAGGGAAAGAGAGTTGGGGAGAGAGAGGGATGCAAAACTTGAGAGACTATTGAATGCTGAAAATGAACTAAAGGCTAAAGGGGAAGGGGGAGGGGGAAAAGAGGTGGTGGTGGTGGTGGAGGGCACTTGTGGGGAAGAGCACTGGGTGTTGTATGTAAACCAATTTGACAATAAACTATTAAAAAAAAAAGTCATGCAAAATGAGACTGCCCTTGACTTGTAGTGAATCCTCGGGAGTGATGTTTCCTACCCTCTACTCTCACAATACAGGATTGTGAGGCTCATTTTCCAGCTGAGGAAATTTTTAGTGAAGGTTTGTTTGTTTGTTTTAAGAGAAAGACCACTCGTAGAGAAGGGGCAGAGAGAAGGGGAGAAAGTGAATCTCCGAGCAGGCTCCAGGCTCTCAGAGCAGAGCTCGATGGGCTCAAACCCACCAACTTTTAGATCATTCCCTGAGCCGAAACCAAGAGTCAGATGCTTAACCAAATGAGCGACCCAGGTGGCCCTAGTGAAATTTTTAAATTAAAAAAATATTTTTTATTTAATTTTGAGAGAGAGAGAGACAAAGATAGAATGTAAGCAGGGAAGGAGCAGAGAGAGAGGGAGACACAGAATTCAAAGCAGGCTCCAGGCACTTAGCTGTCAGCATACAGCATGATGCGGGGCTCGAACTTGTGAACCACGAGATCATTGCCTGAGCTCAACCAACTGAGCCGCCCAGGCACCCCACCTCTAGTGAGTTTTGATAGAAGTGTCCTCCTTATACTTCCAAATAAAAATTTAAATGTATACTTAATATTTACCTACAACAATGTTTAAGCTCAAGTTTAATAATAACTATATTATTTTTTAATCATGTATTTATTTTTTAGATTTTCAATGTTTACATTTTAAAATGTCTTAAAATTCTGAGTGATATTGTTTTGCCAGATGGAAAAAAATTCTTGTTTTACTAAAACTTTTCATTTTGAAAACTTATTTTAATGAATTTTGTCAAAGTCCACTCCTCAGATAATCTCTAAGTGTGGATGTGTTAAGTTGAAAAGAGCAAGAGTTATAGATTAAACACTTCAATTTGCATAATACTCTATTGAATTAAAAAATGGCATTCATGGGGTGCCTAGTGACTCAGTTGGTTAAGTGCATGACACTTGGTTTCCTCTCCGGTCATAATCTCACAGTTTTGTGAGTTCTAGCCTTGCATTGGGCTCTGCCCTGGCATTCCGGAACCTGCTTGGGACTCCGTCTCTGTCTCTGTCTCTCTCTCCATCTTTCTGCCCCTCCCCTACTCATGTTGTCTCTGTCGCTCTCAAAAAATAAGTAGATAAACTTAAAAAAATCGTATTCATTCCATGAATAGTATTTCCTATGTTTGCCCCCCCAGAAAATGTTAATCCCAGTCTAACTATGAGATAAACCCAGATTGAGGCACATTTTTAAAATGTTAGATCAGAATTCCTCAAAATTGTCAAGACCATCAAGAAAAAGGAACATCTAGAAAAAGTTACTGACCAGAGAAGCCTGAGACATGATGTAAATGTAGTGTTATCCTGGATGGGATCCTGAAACACAAAGAAGACATTAGGGAGAATGGAATGAAATTCAAATAAAATGTGGAGTTGAGCTAATGAGAACGTGCCATTTACTTTGTCAGTTCTGACAAATTCACCATATTGATGTAATAAGTTAATGATAGGAGCTGGTACATATAGGAACTCTCTGCACTCTGTTTACAATTTCTCTGTGATTCTAAAAATATTTTAAAATAGAGTTTATTTGCATAAAATATACCATTCAGAGAAAAGTCAACAGACTATACAAATGAAATCATAATCAAACCTTGCCATTTCAGACAATTGATTTCTTTACATCTTGGATCATTTGGTTGGATAGAAATTTAGAGCATGCTGCCATTCATGAGAAAGGCCAAAAAATGTATTTTTTTTTTGATGTGGAATTAAGAGAAAGCCATAGGGAGACACAAAATTGACGATTACATTTAGACCTTGGGAAAGGACAGGTGAATCTATCAGGGGCAATAGAGCCTTCCATCTTTTCTTTTGAAGGTGTTATAAATTAACTGAAACTAATGAACAGAAGACAACATGAATATCTATTCTAAATTGTACTTTCAAGTAATTTCTTTTGTCCAGATTCCTAGAAAAATGTATATTGCTTGAACTAGATTTTAATTGGATGCTTAGGTCATCTTTTAGAGGTTTCTGAATGATGGAATCATCCTGAACTATTTCCTAAATCCCACCAATACTTTGTCTCCATTCGTGTTGAGCAATCCGTCATATGGTCACATGGGATCAATCAGGCTATGGCCATATAGGGAAACAGGCAATGTGACATATAGCTAAAGCAAATTAGTTGTGTTTTAAAGGGTAACATAACACTGATGCACATACATGTTCTAACTTCACCGGAAAAATGAGGATGTTACTTGGAGCATCTGATAAAACAGTGTAGCCGCATTTGCAGCAGGAGAGGTATTTCCCACCTGGGAGAAATCATTACCTAACCTTTAACAGATGGATGAAGAATAGTGGCAACTCTAGTATTTGGAAAAGGCAACAAATACATGAAGATAACAGGGTTTGGATTCAATCTGCCTTAGGTGGGCAGCCATGGTGAGCCCTCTTGAAGACACAATTGAGGGAAGATGGAGAGGATGATAACGGTCTTTGACTGGTAGGCCAGATTTATTTTTGTTCAACCCTTTAGTTCCAGAGAAGGCAGAAATACTCTGACATTTCTTTCCTCCCACCACTGTGTAAAAACCAACTTCAGTGATCCACAGAGATTCCATCAGTCCCCTGCAGGGATCACGGAGGCCTCTCTGGGCAGATTTCGGCATTAATTTAGATTCTGGTTCAAAATGACTCCTCTCCTGTGTACCGGGAAGACATTAGAGCCAGGAAATTATTTCTCACTCAGTTGGAAGTCCCTCCTAACCGTCATGGAGTTAACCTAATGGGGAAGAGAAAACATAACAGAGATAAATGGCGCTCCTCAAAGGGCTGCAATAACCCAGCTCAGCGCCAGGAGCCCAGCGGGGAGCTTCCCTTGACCTGGGCCTTGGATTACCTGATGGTGCCGCTACAGCCTTCAGTGTGGGACAACATGTCAAGGAGTTGATGAATCCAGGGCTGTCGTTTGAAAGAGAGGAATGGCTCTCTGTACAGCATCTCTTGGAGCCTGAGATGCAGAGAGCGGTTAAGGCATTTCTAAAGCGATGAAAGACGCCCTGTGATTTTCAAAGGCTTCACTCAGCTTCAGTTTCCGGAAGAGTCAACCCAGAGGCGGGATCATACTTGAATGGGCCATTTCTTCTTGGAATGTGCTAAATTCAGTACCTGCCCTTTTGAAAACCACTGGGAAAGCTCAAGTGGTCCGCTGCGAGAAAAGGCGAAGAAAACGGGCGCTGCGCCCTGTGTGCACCTGGTGTTGAGTGTGGCGAGGCTGGGAAATTCACCTGCCTGCTCCTCCCCGTGCTGATGGGGACAAGGTTCCGTCCCTAGATTTTCACACCATGCTTGTATTCAAGTTCTGAAAACCATCCTGAAGCAGATGGCTGTCAAAAACCTGAAAGAGAGAAAATCACTTGGAAATTTAAATTCAATAAAGTCTCTGCAGACTATAATCCTCATAGTAGTGAAATATCTAATATGACGGTATGGGGGGAAAAAGGAGTGTGAATTTAGAAAACCATTTAATTTAGTAAATAAATGTAACGATTGGAAACTTATTCTAACTAAGAGGACAAAGAGGAAATAAATGAAAAAAAATCAAGGAGAAAAAGTTTAATGTAAACTAGCAATGACTTCACTGCTGCAAACCATCATATTTTAATAATCTCAAATCCATCACCATGGGATTATCAATTTAATAAAAATAGGAGCTTAGGGTGAGCAAATAAAAGTACTTAACTGATTATCAAACTTCCGAGCATTATAATCATTAGAATGTTGTTCAACATTATCCAGTAATTTTGTTTCACCTATCAGGACCATTGATCATTTAACACAGTATCTTTAATGTCCTGGATTAAGGAATCTTGAAAACACATAGAACCATATCTGGAATGGCAAGCATTTTTCTGTCAAAACAAATAACTGCCGCATATTTAATATTTATATGTAATTTAAAAATCCTTCTAGATAGATTTTCGGGAAATAAGATGTGTAGGACACTTCTGTCTACATTCTGTTTGTAAACATGCCACTTATGAGGCTCACGGATCACAATATTTTTTACAGTATAATATAGAGGAAATGCTTAAAAGTCATATTGTGCTATTAGACAGAAAAGCAGCTCAGAGAATAAGCTTTCTATAAATTATAGAATGAACTTACAATTGCTGATTTTAATATTAGTAGTGAAAATGTTCATTTGCATTATAGATTCATAGAACATGTTTCGGGAAGGAACAGAAAGTTTTTCTGTCTGATTGAAGTTGGTACTTTACCAGATCACTATGTGGTATTATAAGTCCTGATCCTTTTGATGCCATCTTTCCTTTTGGAAGCTATATTACACTCTTGATATATTTAGTTTGAAGAACTCTCCACACTCCCAACCATCCCACCGCCCCCCCCAAAAAATTATGTTAAGTGTGGGTGAGACAGAACTGTTCTATAATCTGGCAGCTCAAACTATTTTTAAACTTTTAGGTTGCTTGGAATTTTATCCAATGTATTGGATGTGTTCCCTAAGGTTTTTTTTTTTTCATAAGTATGTCCATCATTTTTTTTATTGTGAAATGTGAGCCAAATAACAAAATGCTCATAAAACTTTTTACAAATGCAGGTGAGTGGATTATTATAAAGTGAAAACTGATGGGACTACCAACCAAAGAAAGAATAAAATAATTGTCAGACACTTTCTTAACCTTATTGCTTGTTTCTCTGAATTTTTAAAAAAAAATATTTGAGAGAGAGAGAGCGAGCATGTGAGAGTGGGGAAGAGGGACAGACGGAGAAAGAGAGAGAGAGAGAGAGAGACAGAGAGAGAGAGAGAGAGAGAGTCTTAAGCAGACTCTATGCTCAGTGTGGAGCCCAATGAGTGTCTCAATCTCAGAATCCTTGGGACCCTGACCCATGACCCCAGGATCATGACTTGAGCTGAAATCAAGAGTCAGGTACTCAAACAACTGAGTCATTCAGATGGCCCTTTTTTCTCTGAATTTTAAGATAATCATTCACTATATCATTTCCCATTTATTTGTATTACCATCTATATATGTATTCCTTAGCATCCCTAAACTTAGGATATGGTTTGTTTACTTAAAAAACTTATGATTATTAAACCAGAAAACAGGTGACACTCCATTATTAATATATCTGAAAGTCTGACCTATTTTGTCAAAAAATAGAAGAAATGTTCACATTCCAGTTATCAGAAATGGTTGAGTTCCTGTTATTACATAATTACTTACCTGTTTTAATGGAAGAATTAATCAATCTATATAAAGGGGCAGACATGACTAATGACATGTATATTGGCAAGAAAGAAACACTATCAATTGTAATTATTTGTCATTAATGACATATGTGTAGGAAACCCAAGAGAAAGACTGAATAAAGTTAGAAGAATAATAGGCAGTAAATGAAAATGGCTCCAGAAAGCTCTCTTGATTCTATTAAACTCAAATTACCTTCTTTTATTATAACTTTCATAAACAATCAAAATAGTTAACTCAAAAATAACATTTCAAAAGTAAAGCTACTGAGGCACCTGGGTGGCTCAATCAGTTGAGCTGTTGATTCTTGATTTCAGTTTAGGTCATGATCTCACAGTTCGTGGGATTGAGCCTCATGCTGGATCCTGCACTAACAGCATGGAGCCTGTTTGGGATTTTCTACCATTCCACCCCCCCACCTCTTCCACATTTATGTTCTCTCTCTCTCTTTCTTTCTCTCTTTCTCTCTCTCAAAATAAATATACAAACATGAAAGAAAAGTATAGTTATAAAGAAATATGTAAAAATTTTATATTACTTAGGTATTAAAAGTTTTACAAAAATCTATTTAACAGCATAAAAAGTGCTGGATCAAATTAAATTCATAAATGTTTCATCCTAATCTTATATTTAATCTGGTGTTGGTAATTATCTTTAAATTAATTTATAAAGTCAATATCATGACAGTCACACAGCTAGCAGAATTTATTTTGAAGTCTGTTTAAAAGATCATCTGAATAGAAAATGCATATGAAGGCAAAGCAATACACATTTGATAAAACGTGTCTTTATTTAAAACATTTAAATCAACCATATTTTCTTTAGATCTTATATTTGCATTTAAAAGTTAAATCAACTTGTAATTTATTTTTTATAGTGTAAGATGAGAAAAGCATGTGGGACCAAACCATGAAGTAACTAGCACATGACCTTATTGTCATTTACTTGCCTCTTCCCTCTATTGATTTTGAACATCTCAAATTGAATTTCATTTTATAAAAAAATTTATAAAACTTCATATGAACACTTTTAATTTCATGATCTTAAACAGAATTTACAACTTTGTATTGTTACAAAGCTATTTTAAAGAATTGCATATATGTGTGATTATATGCATAAGGATGAACTGCAGCGAGTATAAAGCATTGGGTGCAGCCTTGGCATCCAGGGAAGCTCAGATCTGACAAGAGTGCATAAAGTGTTCTGTTGGGTTGGAGATCAAAGTAAAAACTAAAAAAATAAAATTTTGCTTTATTCACTTTTTATGCTTTCGACTTCTTCATCAGCAGACCTCATTCTCTTCCTTTTCTTCTTCCTCTTCCTGGTGTTCCTTCGTCTCTTCACTCTTTATAGATTGCTTGTATGGAGGGGCATTTGTTTTACTATTGAAAAGGAGGAATAAAGGAATAAATAAAGGAATAAATCCACTAAGAAAAGTAATAATAGACAAAACAGAAAAAAAAATAGGACAGAGATGTGGTGCCTGGGTGGCCCAGTTAGTTAAGCATCAGACTTGATATTGGTTCAAGTCATGATCTCATGGTTCATTTGTGACAGTGCAGAGGCTGCTTGGGATTCACTGTCTCCCTCTCTGCCTCTTCCCTGCTTGCATGCACACACTACCCTCGCCCCCCAAAAAATAAACTTAAGCAAATATAACAGAAATTTTTAAAAATCTTATGTAAGTACATAAACACCCTCAAAAAGTCATGAAATGATATTTTAAATAAAAAGCAGGGGGGGTGCCTTGGTGGCTCAGTCAGTTAAGCGATCAATTTTGGCTCAGATCATTATTTTGTGGTTCATGAGTTCAAGCCCCACATCAGACTCTGTGCTGACAGCTTGGAGCCTGTAGCCTACTTCAGATTTTGTGTCTCCCTCTGTCTCTGTCCCTCTCCCACTCACACTCTGTGTCTCTCTCTCAAAAATAAACATTAAAACATTTTGTAAATAAACAAGAATAAATGATAAAATGCCAAATCAAAGGGAAATTCTAGGTACGAACAATATCATAAGTGAACTAAAAACTCCGTAGATGAACTAAGTATCAAAATATATAGTTGATGAGATTTAATTGAGCTGAAAGATGCCTTTGGGGACTCTTAAGGAGAAGTCATAAAGAAGTGATCATTATAGGAATACATACGCAAGTAAAGTTAAAAGACACTAAAGGCAGAAATAGAAGAAACAACACTTACATGCCAGACAGGGGAACTCACTTATCATAAAATGGGAGTATCAAAAGGAGAAAAAAAATCAGAAGTATCTGAAGGATTGTTTATCAAGAATTACTAAGAAAGAAAGATGGAAGAATTTGAATTTATGAGCTGCTGGGATTCTAAGGAAGATAGATAACCAAATCTGACATGGCAGGATAGATAGTGAACTTTAGGAATACTAAAACATATGCATTTCTATATTTCTCTTCCAGAGAGAAATTTTGAACCAATAGTCAGTTTTAATTTAGGCTTTATAATCTTGATACCAAATAAAGACAAATATAATTTAATATTTAAAGCTAATGGAGGGGGGAAATCATGCATTTGAACATATTTGATAATGTGTGTTCAAAGTATTTTTCTGTTTACTCATTCTTAAAGAGAGAGCTATACAGTGTTTGATGAAAGGAGAGACAAAGAGGCAGAGACAGACAAACCCAAGGGGCAGCAGTACATTCAAGCAGAAAGAATGATAAGAGTTTCCACATAAATATCAAAGAGTATGTCTCTTGCACTTTTCTCTATGCTGCAATTTGAAAAGGAAGCATCTAGCATAATTTTAATTTTTTGATGTTTATTTGTTTAGAGAGAGAGCTAGTAGGGGAAAGGCAGAGAGAGAAAGAGAAAGAGAATCCCAAGCAAGCTCTGCACTGTCAGCAAAGAACCCAATGCTGGGCTCCATCTCAGGGACCTTGAGATCTCAAATCAAGAACTGGACGCTTAACCAACTGAGCCACCCATGATCCTCTTGCATAATTTTAGAAACATTAAAACTTAAATATAAATTACTTTATAGAATAATCGATTTTTAATAGTGTATATTTTAGCACACCCAAATAAATCTCTTTAAATTCAAAAGATAGAAAATATACAAAATGAAGTAGTTTGGCAATAAACTTTAGCAGATATTTTACAACAAATAAATTAATCATTTATAGAAGTTTTCGCAAATGTGATTCTCGGTAAGTCACTAAATGTTCTCTTGGTGAGAGCTAGCCAATCATGTGAGCGAATGAGAGCTGCTAAAGGCAATTTTAGCCATCTTGTGGGTTGTTTTCATTGGGGTTTCAAGTTCATTTCACTCTTCTGCTCACTTTCTTCATCCGATAGATACAGGACTGAGGGGACTTCCTATATTCACTCTGCATTCACAAAAATTGAATTTCTAACTACCTGAATTTCTACCTACCAAAATGACATTCATTTTGGCTCCTGTTTCCACTCTCCCACTGTTTGTATTATATTGCTTTCCAATCAGCTCTATTACTTTGATATCACATATTCATGAATTGCATTGGAGAGCTGGGTAAAAGATGATCTATTGGACCCCTGTACTAAGAACAAATCTTTACTTATCTATCAATATTTAGCTCATGGAAAATATGGATCATCCCAAGACCCCAGCATGTGACTCCTATTGAGGAGGTTTAATAAAGTCTTACATTTAGCAACAAAATTCCTTCCCACAACCGCTTTCAGGAACCATTTATATAACTCTGGAGATCTGAGGAAGAAATGATAGTTTTTCAGTCAAAAAGAAAGGAACAATATATACTGTTTATAGTCACTCGCTATCGATACTTTCCAGTTCCTTCTCTTCTCTCTGAAAGGCAAATAAATAATTAATTGATTGATTAAATAAATAAATAAGAGAAACACTGATATTTTATATACTCAAGTTACTGTCAATTTTCAGACACTGTAACTCTAAGGAAAAAAAAAGGGTTTTCAGTAACATCAATCATTAAATTTCAGACCCATTATATTTGTCAATGTTTTAGCACATAAACTAAAGATGTAGGGAGTTTGTCAGGAAAATCAGTAGGGAACATTAAAACATACTGTTAAGGGGAGAAAAATTTATAATGAATCTACAAAAGAGACAGGATTTATATTCGTTAAAATTAGTACATAAATCCACGCTTATGTGAAATGTTAGACCACTGGTTGCCCAAAGGCAAAAGAGGAAGTTATTCATAATTTATTGTCATTTAATTAATCTCATAAATATATTTACTCTGTTTCTCTGGATCCATTAAGATTTTCTCTGTTGTCATGGAGAATTTTAATTCTACATATCTTTATTTCTTGGTAGGAGAGGACATAGATATGAAAGGAGAATGCGTCAAAGATAAACTGCAGATTTTTTCTTGTATTCTGGTAAAGATTATGTTTTACAGCTGATATTTACTGAACTTTTAAGAAATGTTTATGCCTTATGCACTTGGATTAAAACACAATTATTATGCTATATGAGGCGGTAGTTCCAGAGAATAAAATGCAAGTGTCTCTTGCTTTTCAAAGTTTGTAATAAGCCAATTCACTTTTCCGGAAGACCTACTTGAGTATTTGTTGTCCCCGACTGAAAGAAATCTGGAGAGGATTTTTGCTTTTGTTTAAAAAGGCGAAAAGCAGAAATAATGTCCAGTGTTAATTTTGCAGCAGGTGGGTAGAGAGGCAAAGCACACCTTAGGCAGTGAGAGTGCTCCCGGTCAGCCTCCTCCCCACCAGCTACACTCAGCTACTCCATGTCCAGCCCCAAGAGCTGGGGCGATGAATGAGCGTCTGGGCTTTAGTTCTATCTGCTTTGTGCGTCTGTTAGCAAGATGTGTCTTAAGGTGTCAGAAAAGCCTAAGAGGGCTGATTTTGGGGGTGTGGGAATGCTCACAAACTTTTCCATATAAATTAATAGTAATTGCTTCATTGCTTTCTGTCATTTCACCTTGGGAAAGGTTTCATTAGAACCCTACTTTTGGATAGTGGAGGAAACCTGTCATTAAATATAGGAACAAAATCAGAATGGAAGCTTTGAGTTGTTAGGCAGAAAAGTAAAGAAAATTGCTTGGGAGAAGAGCAAAGAAAAAGACTGGTTTTTCACTTTATAACTCCCCGGACTCAAATTTAGTGACCTGAGGTATTTTAGGAAGGAGGTATTGAAGTAAGTGGCTAAAATAAGGGAGAATATTAAAAATCAAGGGTGCCTGGGAGGCTCAGTCGGTTAAGCGGCCAACCCTTGATACCGGCTCAGGTCTTGGTCTTAAGGTTCATGGGATCAGCCCCTTGTAGAGCTTGTGCTGACAGTGAGGAAAACTGCTTGGGATTCTCTCTTTCTCTCTGCCCCTCCCCTCTGCTTGTGCTCTTCCTCTCTTTCTCTCTCGCTCTCAAAATAAGTAAATTAAACTAAACTAAACTAAAATAAAACAAAATTAATAAATCCCCAGGTTCCATGAATGTCTGCACTGTATCCCTTCCCCAGTTCAGTGATAGACAGAAGGTTTATTAGAGGGTGAACCAAATCTCTCTGTACTAAGGGATATAAAGCCAAGTTGAGGATGAGGGTGCAAACAAGATGCAGAGAGAGACTCAACTGTTAAACGCAAAGTTGGAACTCTCAGGGAATTTCAGTCAAACTCCCGGAATGTTGGCCACCGGATCTATACAAATTGCCCTGAGGAATTCCAGAATCAAATGATCCAGCTCAACACTAAAGTATTGCACTAATATTAGATGCTCAAAAATTTGTTTTAGGTCTACTTATTAATTTTGAGAGAGACTGAGAGAGCTTGGGCTAGTGGGTGTAGAGACAAAGAAAGGGAGAAATCCTGACATGGGGCTCGAACTCACCAAACTGGGAGATCATGACCTGAGCCAAAATCATGGGGTAGACCTTTAACTGACTGGTCCACTCAGGTGCCCCAAGATACTCAAAATAATTTTTAAACCCCAATCCTACATATGAGTAACACATTAAGTATCAGTACATATCTGAGAAAATCTGATAATTTAAAGAGAGCTCAAAACAGAAAGAAAATAAATATATTTATTTTTATATATGACAGAAAAATAAGGTTTTTATTTTCAGAAATAAAAGACAGAAAATAGAAATAGTTTTTGAAAAATACAAATACGCATATAATATATATGTATAGATTATGCTATATAGCCATATTTAAAAAATAAAAATAAAACTTTTTTTTTAAATTTTGCAAATATCCTTAATGTCTAATTGAGTAGGAGAGAGCTGGCATCTTATGCAAACATAAACATCCAATCTCTTAGGATGCATTTTTTTACATGTATGAAAAAACATGACCTCACAAAGATACTTAATTGGAAAGAGAAGAATTTTTTAAATGGACTTTTCAGATAATAATAGGCATTTTCCATCTTATCCGGAAAAATGAGTATTTGTGGGATATGTGCTGTGTGTACGTGAGAGATGGGGACAAATCAGAGAAAAGAGAGACAAAGAGAAACAAACTCAGGAAGGAGGAGAAAAGGACAAAAGGGAATAAAGAAGACAAAAGGCAGGGAACCAGGATGAAGAGAGCAAGAAAGAAGCCACAGGAAGAGACAGGGAAGGAGAAAGAATAGGAAGGAGAAAACAGGAAGGAGAATTCAAGGCAGAAAAGAAACAGCTGAAGTATAAATTTGCAAGAAAAAAATATTAGCATAATCTTGCTTCCAGTGAGCTCTAGACTATCTAATTTTTAGATAGTATATTTGGTCCTTTTCACATGATAAACCTTATTTTTATTTACTTATTGATGAACAGCTTCATTTCAAATAGTTCATTTGGAGCAACACTAATGTATGCCATTAGAGAATTTTGTAAGAACAAAACTAAACACACACACACACACACACACACACACACACACACACAACCTAAACACCAACAACCCAGGGTTTAGGCTGTTCCTTCACCCTCCAAACACCAAGATTCTTTTGTTGACAAAGAAAAATTACAAATCAAAGTCAACTTGCAGTGAACGCGGTAAGTAACTTCTTAGGAGTTCACCATACTGACAGTTGGTATGATTTCCTCTCCTTTCTTGCTAGAGGACGGGTAATTCTCTGGCCTCATGTCTCTGGGGGAGATGCATCTACACCAGAAGTGGTTGGCACATTTCCCTGACTTTAACTTTAGAGAGTTCATCGTTGGGATGAAAAATGCATAACAGAGTACCTTCCGAGGCCTCACCTAAGAATGTACATTTCTTGTAGGAAAGGCATATTCTTTCGTCTCTATGGTGAAAGAAGGATGGTCACCAGGGGAAAGATTGCCTTCACAAGAGCAGATATTTTGAAAACTCTTTGACTAGAGATTTTTCACATGCTCTCATTGCTCTATGCTCCTACTGACTGACATGTTGATTTATAGCGATTTCTTGTGACTTATTTCTTAATAGATTAAAAAGTAGGAGGCTTTATGTTGTCATTCGTTTGTTTTAATTTTGTCATCTAACATGGAGAGTCTAGAATATTGGTCAGTACACTTACCTTTCCACTCCAAAATCCAACAGTAATGAATATGTAGTTAGTGTTCTGTTGATGGCATTGCCGAATTCATATTGGGATAAAAATTCATTTCTTAAACTGATTTTTTCTCATACAGAATTCCTCACCATATTTTGCATGACTAAAAATGACTTTGTATTAAAATTAATTGTATAATTGGGGCTCCTAGATGGCTCAGATGGTTAACCTTCTGACTCTTGGTTTTGGCTCAAGTCATGATCTCAGGGTTCCTGGGTTTGTTTTGAGCTCTAAGTCAGGCTCTGTGCTGACATGGTGAAGGCAGCTTGAGATTCTATTTCCCTCTCTCTGTCCCTCCTCTGCTGGCACAGGGGCTCACTCAAAATAAATAAATAAATGTAAAAAAAGTCAATTGTATTCTTATACTTTTAAATTTTAATTAAGATATTTTTATTGGTTTAAGTTTAATGAATGTAACTGGAAAAGTGGATTTTGTGGGGTCCAAAGCATTGTACAAAATCCTACTACACCCCTACATGGAGATATTTATTATTGAGATCAAGTACAGAGATCAAATAAGTTAATGATCATGATTTTAATTGTTTACATTGTGAAAAGTCATTTAAATAATCATTTTGCTTTAAACAATGACTGACTCTAAATTACTTTCTCTTGAATTCTCTATTTTAAATACTAAATGGTTTTTAATTACATTGGTGGTTTTATATTTATCACAGGCCAATGGGCATCTGATGATTTCTGGACAACTAAGAAACTGAAATGTCTTTCTGAGTAATTAAAAGGAAAATTATTTTTTTCTGGCATTCAATCAGTAAAGAAAAGCTTTTTTTCTGTCTAATTTTTTATAATAATTTTTGGTTCGTTTATTCTATGACTTTTACTTTTTTTATGTTTATTTGTGTATTTTGAGAAAGAGAGATAGAGTGTGAGTGGAGGAGGGGCAGAGAAAGAGGGAATTAGAGAATCCCAAACAGGTTCCACACTGTCAGAGTAGAGCCCTACATGGAGCTCATCCCCACAAACCATGAGATCATGACCTGAGTCAAAACCAAGAGTCAGACGCTCAACCAAAGGGACCACCCTGGTGCTCCATCTATGACCTTCATATTGAATACCTTATTTACAATACTATTTTATAACATTTATTTTTAAAATTTTTTATAGTTTATTGTCAAGTTGGTTACCATAAAACACCCAGTGCTCATTCCCACAACTGCTCTCCTCCATGCCCACCACCCCCCTTCCTCTTTCCCCCTCCCCCTTCAGCCCTCAGTTTGTTTTCAGTATTCAGTAGTCTCTCATGATTTGCCTCCCTATTTTATCACATTTTAAGTGGTTTGAATAGTTTTGTTTCCTCCCTAAATTTCTAAACATGAGTTGTCTAATAACAACCAGTAAGTTTATACAGCTATGGATACTTAAATTTAAAAACTAAATAAAATAATATAAATTTTTAAAATGAATTTCATAGTTTCTTTAGCCATATTTCAGATGTTTAATAAACTCAGGTGGCTACAATTACTCTAATGGAAAGCACTGAGTTAAAAACATTTCATAATTGTTAAATTATGTCAAATTATTAAATAATTTTCATAACTGAAAGTCATAGGACACATTGTTCTAAAAAATACTTTCATTCTACATATACATAATTTTTTTCTGATATAGAAGTCTGGAGTCTTAGGCACAGCAGCACACTACAGCAGATCTAATATTCTTGCATTATTTTTTCATATATTAGTAAAATAATTTAAATGGTCCATTTTAAAATGATGACAATATCATTAAAAACAATGGTCAAGTTAAAATGTTCTGATATACTTGTTTAAGAAATTCTATTAGACCTATGAGTGCAAACATATGGTTTCTGTCCTTCTCTGCCTGGCTCTCTTCACTCAGCATGACACCCTCAAGGTCCATCCATTTTCCTACAAAGGGCCATATGTCATTCCCTCTCATTGCCATGTAGTACTCCATCGTGAATATATACCACAGCTTCTTGATCCACTCATCAGGTAATGGACATTTAGGCTTGTTCCATGTTTTGGCTATTGTTGACAGTGCTGCTATGAACATTGGGGTACATGTGCTCCTATGCATCAGCACTTCTGTATCCCTTGGGTAAATCCCTAGCAGGGTTATTGCTGGGTCATAGGGGAGTTCTATGGATAGTTTTTTGAGGAACCTCCACACTGTTTTCCAGAGTGGCTGCACCAGTTTACATTCCCACCAACAGTGTAAGAGGGTGCCCATCTCTTCACACCCTCGCCAGCATCCATAGTCTCTTGATTTGTTCATTTTAGCCACTCT
>NC_043705.1:138215224-138247784 GCF_006229205.1 Suricata suricatta | reverse complement strand
TGATTTTTTACTTTGCTTTTCTGTTTGGAGTGTCATTGTAACTACTGTATTATAAATGATGGAAAATAACTGCATATGTTAAAAAAATATGAAACTTTATAAAGTAAAAAAATAAAATAAAATAAAATTTCAAAAAAATAAATTAAAAAAGAAAGAAATTCTAATCTAGATTTAAAACTTTTTGAAACTTTTATTAAGTGAAACATTTAAATGTTTGTATGTGTATAATATGTAGCCACCCGATTAAAAGCTGACTTCTTCCTCTATCAAGTTATTTGTAACCCAGTTAATTCTGTTTGTCAATATATATTTAATTATGTCCAGGTGCCTGATACAGGGAATAAAAAGAAACAAAGCAAGGACACTATCTATTTTTGGTGGGACTTTATGAAATAATACTGAGACAATATGTGTTTGATATGAACTGAGGGCAAGGTAGAGAAGGCTACATCTCAGTTGATTCCTTTTCCCTAGACAGGGAGGCCTGGTGCATGGTGGGGCAGAAGTGGACCCAACACAGAACTCTATAAATAACTTTTATATATTTATTTTTTTAATGCATTTCAAATATGTGCCTGAATGACAAGGCTAAGTGCCAGAAGCATGTCCTTGAACAGCAAACTCAAACCATTGATGACCTCACACGGACTTGAAAAATGTGGCTCTAGATAAATATCATAGCTTTTGTTCACTGCAGTGGATTAGAAGTGGGCACTTTACATATTTCTTATTGCAGAAAAACTTAATGTCATATTTTCAAGATAGTCTGCATTGCCAGAAGCTCTTAGCTCTTATGTTCCATTTTAAGGTTGGATGAGCAGCGCTATCTTTATGCATACAGCTTTATCGACCATGAATAACACCTACAATTGACTAGTAGTGACTGTTTAAAGAAAGGGTGCAGGTACCAGCAGAACAGTTGACAGTATGTGGATTATAGTGGCAGATACTCTAAGAGGAAGAGAAGATACTCTGAAGCAGCAATAATGTGTGCATATCGGTTGTATTGTTTTGAATGTAAAAACATAGTTTATGCTATTTCTATTTTACATATAAAGTATAAATCTGTAGGAAAATCTATTTCTTCCAGTTAACTGGAAGTTATTCTGTCAAGTAAATCTATGGATGTCCATCACAATGATGGAAACAAGTGTTTCATTCAGAAAATTTTTATACAGTGAACTGGTTGCTATTTGATGCCTTTCATCCACATATCTACTAGTTAAAGTCATGCTGCATTTATAATCTCTAATCAGAAGCTGGGACTAATAAGTTATTTTCCTAAATAGAATTTAAAAATTAATTAGGAATTTTTGAGAAACAGTAGATCATAGCATGGAATTAAAATCTCAAAGTATCACAAACTATTTATACAATAAAAAAATGGCTTGGATTTTAAAATACACATGTTTTGGGGTTCCAGGATGACTCAGTGGTTGACTCTTGTTATCAGCTCAGGCCATGATCTCATGGTTCTGGTTGGGGAGATGGAAGCCCATGTCGGATTCTGCACAGACAGCATGGAGCCTGCTAGGGATTCTTTCTCTCCCTCTCTCTCTGCACCTCCCCTGCTTGCACTCTCTTTATCAAAATAAAAAAGCAAACTTAACAGGGTGACTGGGTGGCTTAGTGAGTTAAGCATCTGACTCGGGGTTTCGGCTCAGGTCATGATCTCATGGTTTCTTTGGTTTGAGCTCCCTGTGCTGACATTGTAGAGCCTGCTTAAGATTCTCTGTCTTCCTCTCTCTCCGCCCCTCCCTTGCTCATGCTGTCTCTCTCTCAAAATAAATAAACTTAAAATAAATAAATAAACTTTAAAAAATACCCACATTTTAAAACTCAACTAATACTTATGAGTGTAGCACAATGGATCCTTTTGATGCAGTAGCATAAAGTTTCTTACTGAAAATAATCGAGGCCACTATATAATTATTAAATCATATTTATACTTAATCAATAATTTTTACTTGACTGCTAGTGATATATACTTTATTTTTAGACTCTTTTGATTAACAATTTCTAATTCTATGACATAGTCTGTAGACATTTGCTCAAAGATCCTAATACAAGTAAATGTATATATCTACATACCAACTTATGATTTTATTAGTCTTTAATAAATGGATAAATTATCCAGCAACCATTGTACATTTCTTGAAAAGAAAACAGAATACAATTTTGGGAGTCTCCTGCAGTTAAAAAAATCAGTTGTAAAAGTGCTTTTCATATTCATAAAAGTGTAGACTGGTAAATCTTTTAAAATTCTTTCTTGGTGTGACTCTCAACAGGGCTATGAGTCCAAAATTCTCGATATTTTTAGAGCAATGCTACGCCCTATAATACCATTAAATTTTATCACTTCAGACTTCAATATTCACCAATGGAATGAAATAAGATTCTTTCTGAAATAAGGTTGTGACTCATGGTTCTGAAATCTAACTGCATAGACCCTGAAAAAGCCATGAATATAGATGAGAAAGTATTGCTGACTTAAGCAAGACATCTACAAACTGTCTTTTACTTTAAAGGAGCTGTTTAACACAAGTGTGTGGCTGAAACTAAAAAACTATTTTTTGTATAATGGAAATATTATTATTAATTCTTTCAATGGTATCTCTTAATATTAATATTAAGATATTAATATTAATATTAATAATGATGATTAATATTAATATTATTAATATTAATAAAATATAGATTAATGAATTCTACTTCTAAGTCACACCCTGGCATAATAATGCTTATGTCATTCTTGAAGAACTGGACTCAACACACAAGAAGTTAGGGAAAAAATTTGACATCTTAGACAACACAAATAAAATTATATTTTATAATACATCGCTATCTTGTATTAGCAATGTTTTACATAATATCAAATATCTACATTCTGTGGATATAGACATTATATATATGATCTAGGGTCCTGTACTAAAGACGTTTGATTAATTATATAAGGATGTACTTCTTCCCATCAAGTCAATACAAATTTAACAGATTGTAGCAAGATTGTTTATCTCAGTGGGAAGACGGCCCAGCAGCCTCTACATGCACAAAACTAACGCACAGAGAATGTGTAAAGGCCTCTGTCACAGACTGAATTCCTCAAAAAGCAGATCCTAAAACAGATTAATGGGCAAAGTGCTTCTTTGAGCATGTTCCAGGATCAACACATGAGGGAATGGAAGAAAAACAACCCTGGGCAGAGTGAAGATTTGGCTTCAGTGGAGTGGCTACAAAGTCCTTCACCGCTATAGGAGTGAGCTCTAAATATGAAGTAACCCTTCAGAATTTTCCAAGATGGGGCTAGGACACTGGGACTTTGGACTCAGGATGACTAGGAATTGGTAGCAGATTGCATAGGAATAGGGAAGGCATGGATTTGAGTGAAGCAACTCTCTTCAGACAATTCCTGAAGAGTCTGAAAATGAGAGCCGTCAGCTGCCACCTTGTGGGAGTTGAGATTAACAGGCAATACCACACAAATGCCATCATCATTCCCAAGAGATTAGAACTACACAGTTCTATCATCCAGGACGTGCAGTTTTCTAGCTTGTGGTTTGGGCCATGCAGCCCCATTGTCATGCAAACTAAAGTAATAAGGGATGGTTCATATGTGAATTTATTTATTTATTTATTTATTTAAAAAAAATTTTAATGTTTTATTTATTTTTGATACAGAGAGACAGAGCATGAGAGGGGGAGGGGCAGAGAGAGAAGGAGACACAGAACCGGAAGCAGGCTCCAGGCTCTGAGCTAGTTGTCAGCACAGAGCCTGACGCGGGGCTCGAACCCACGAACGTGAGACCTAAGCTGAGCCGAAGTCGGAGGCTTAACCGACTGAGCCGCCCAGGCACCTTCATATGTGAATTTAAAGAAAGGTCTAAAAATGACTTTAAGTTTATTTTATATATACATTTTTTATATTATATATTCATATATAATAGCGGATTTTAGTTACCATTGTTATGAGTTTGTAAAACTTCAGTTTACCTTCACCAAATGAGTATTACACAAAGTGAATCACATATATCTGTTCAACCTCTATAAGCTGTAAATAGACAATTGAATTATACATATCACAAAATTCAGCGTCTTTGTTTTTGCATGTGCTGTTTTCAATAATTAACGTCACTTATTGATGTTTATGCTTCTGGTAATTGTACAATTATGTAGTTGTTTTATATGATGTTAATGATTGACATTTATCATGAAAATCTATATGAAATTGAGATAAATCAATAATTGTGTTTATGACGAATTTCAATGTATGCAATATTATGCTAAATTATTTTAAATGACACAACAATATATTTTTGTCTCTTTTGAATAAATTATAATCTAACTGGAAGTATAAGATCCAAACAAGTAATTAACAATAAAGAATAATGTTGTATTGGAGGCAAAATACTTCATTATATCATTTGGAGCATCACTTGGTTGCAAAACTCTTTAGTCAAAGACTTGGTCTAGTTCCCTGAAAGAGAAATAATAATTTACGAGCTATTATGTGTGTGTGTGTGTGTGTGTGTGTGTGTGTGTGTGTGTGTGTAACTAAACACACATACACATACAGATATATAGCATAGTATAGTAAAATGAACACCAAGTAGAAGATGCCATTCTTAAGTATACTACCTTATCTATATTTTCACTAATTTAGGGTCTGTTTTGATTTATACCATAAAAAGTTATACATCAGTGTTTCTTAGTATTTTTGGTTCTTTTTATATATATTATTTTTAAATAATATAAAATTTTGCTTTTCAATTTTTATAAGGTGCTATTATGTATCTAATTGAACCATATTAAGTTAATTTTGGAGAATTAACTATTCTTAATAATCACCTTCTTATTGAGGAAAATGAAAATCACCTCTAATTATTTATTTTTGTTAACATTATTTTACCCCGTATTGATTCTTCATTTCCATCAATTTTAGATTTAGATTTTCTGGGTTTTTTTTTGGTTTTTTACTTGGTTTTGTTTTATTTCATTTGTCTTAGACAAGTTTTTTTCTTTGATTCATGATCTTGTTGTTATTCTGTTTCTGTTATGGTCTTCTATTGTCTTTGTTTAATCAAATTCAGGTAACAATTGGCTAAAAAGGCAAGAAAACTGTAAGGAGTTTATTTCTCATCTGTGAGCTATTGGCATGTCAAGTGGATAGGTGTGGAACTCTGCGGAGAGATTGTTTCTTCATAGTTTTCATATATGAGTAGCTTGGGATAGAACGTATATGGTGTGTGCACTTTATTTTTCCTTCCCTTGCAAATTTAAGTCTAGCAATTTATCCTATAAGAAATGAGAGCTAGATGTTAATGTTTATCACCTTTTCTGTAAGTTGAAGTCATGGGGGAGAAGAGGGAGAAGAAACCTTTAACATTTAAAATGTTAAGTACTGGGCATTGCTCCCACTATTTGTGATTATTAGATAATCCACATTTTCAACAGTGTTCAATATATTTCTGATTATTTTAGGGACTAGAGGACAAATCCATTCTCATGGAGGCATAGCCTTAGCCTGCAGTTAGATCTTTAATACAGGTGATAGCACAGAAGATTTTCCTTCAATCAGAAAGAATTATTCCAAATGCACACACCTCCAGATCAATCCTTTATTCCAAGCAGTTATTTTCAAAATTCACAAGTTGAAATTTAGAAAGGATAAAATTGCCTCTTAATTTTTGTCTTTCCCAATTTGAAACATCAGCAAGAAATATCAGTAGTTTTTAAATTTCTCAGACTGATTGTACGTGCCAGGAAGAGGGATAAAGTATATTTTGTACAGAACTAGTGAATTGAGACCTATTTTTTTAATTACTGGATTTATGTTCTTAATTTTATCAGACTATACAAATTACTTTAGGTCTAGAATGAAAAGAGAGTTTCATATGTGGGAATCTTAGTATATATTTGAGCATGGGTGTGTCTGTATGTGTGGTGTGTGTTTGGGAGCTGGGTATGTCTGTGTATTTTAAGACATATATCTAATATATAAAATAGAATGTATTAATATATTTAATATGATATATTAAATAGTTCACATATTTAATATTTGTTATATTACAATATATTTTAACTTATAATATTTCAATGTAAACTCACTTAAATCTAAAATCTTGATATTTCTTCTTTAATATTTTCATATATTAATGTGGTGAAATACATTGATCTTTTTTCTAATGTTGAGTCATTTTACATTTCCATTACCAAACCCAGGTACATATATTTGGTAATATGTTTGTTTGGATTATTTTAATACCTTTCAGGATGAAATCTGACAATGTATTTAATATGCTTACACAATGATCATGAATGCACATGGTTCATAAATGTGCTTGTTTGTTTCTTTATTGCCCCACCATCTTTACTATCAGGTTTATTCTCAACTTATATCAATTTATATTATACATAAACTAATGTTATAGAAAAAATTTTAATTTTTTACTTAATGATTTTCAATGTTTACCATTTATTTTTGAGAGACAGAAACAGAGTGCTATCGGGGAAGGGGCAGAGAGAGAGGCAGACACAGAATCCGACGCAAGCTCCAGGCTTTGAGCTGTCAGCACAGAGCCCGACACATAGCCCAAACCTACAAATCCCTACAAACCGTGAGATCATGACTTGAGTTGAAGTTGGGGACTTAACCAACTACACCACCCAGGAGCCCCTATTTAATGTTTTTCAATAAAATGTTCCCATTATTCACTTATTTAAATTCTTACTGTTTTTTGTGATGAGTTCCCAAGAATGCAACTGGTGCAGTCACTCTGGAAAACAGTATGGAGGTTCCTCACAAAATTAAAACTAGAACTACACTATGACCCAGCAATTGCCCCACTAGGTAGTTATCTAAAGGATACAAAAATACTGATTTGAAGGGGCGCATGCACCCCAATGTTTATATCAGTGATATCAACAACAATAACCAAATTACAGAAAGAGCCTAATGTTCATTGATGATGAGTGAGTAAAGGAGATGTGGTGTATACACAAGAGAATACTACTCAGCGATCAAAACGAATGAAATTTTGCCATTTGCAACAATGTGGAAAGAACTAGAGTATATTATGTTCAGCAAAACAAATCAGTCAGAAAAATACAGATATCATGCGATTTCGCTCATAGGTGAAGTTCAAGAAACCAAACATGAACATTGAGGAAGGGAAGGAAAAATAATATAAAAATATAAAAACAGAGAGGGGGTAAACCATAAGAGACTCTGAAATATGGAGGACAAATTGAGGGTTGCTAGAGGTGAGGTGGGTGGGGCAATGGGCTAATTGGGTGATGGGCATCACGGAGGGCTCTTGTTGGGATAGCACTGGGTGTTATACGTAAGAGATGAATCACTGGGTTCTACTCCAGAAACCGTGTGTTAACTAATTTGAATAAATACATAAAATAAAATATCCTTACTCTTTTTATCTCATTGTAATTTTTCTCTTTAATTTCGCCAATACATTTGTTTTTAAAGTTCTGACTTCAAGTTTTTGTTAGCTTAAATATCTGTTCTTATTTTTTTCTAGTCTACATGGCTTCTTTAAAAAATTCATTCAAATTTATTTAAACTAGGACAAAAGTGACACCAAAAAATAGTTTACGTCCACCCTCTCGCAGCCACCAATTTGTTCCACTTATGGGCATGGCTTTTGGAGTTTTGTTTTGTAATGTTTTGTTTTGGATTCCACATATGAGACCATACATTATTTGTTTTTATCTGATATAACACTTAGCATAATGCCCTTGAGGTCCATCCATGTTTTAGCAAATGGCAATATTTCATTTTTTTATGGCTAAGTAATATCCCATTGTATATGTGCCAAACTTTTGTGCCCATTTATCTGTGGATGGACACTTAGATTGTTTCCATATCCTGATTATTGTAAATAATACTGCAGTGAACATAGGGGTGTATATATATCATTTGAATTAGTATTTTTGTTTTCTTCAGATAATAGTCCAGAAATAGAATTGCTGGATTACGTGGTAGTAATATTTTTAATTTTCCAAGGAGCCTCCATACTGCTTTTCACTATGGTTACACCAACTTACATTCCCACTAACTGTGCCCTTCTCTCCATATCCTCAGCAGCCCTTGTTATGTCTTGTGCCTATTTTTGAAAATAAGCACTCTACCTCGTGTCAGGTGATGCTTCCTTGTGGTTTTATTTGAATTTCCCTGATAATGAAGGATGCTGAGCATCTTTTCAAGGAGTTATTGACCATCTGTATGTCTTCATTGGAAAAATGTCACTTTTGGCCCTCCACCTAGTTTTTAATCATATTTTTCCTTTTTCTTGCTAATGAACTATAGGAGTTCTTTATATATTTTGGATATTAATCCTTTATCAGATATACAATGTGTAATTGTTTTCTTCTGTTCAGTGGGTTTCTTTTTCATTTTATTGATGATTTCCTGTGCTGTGCAAAAACTTTTTAGCTTGATGATTGTTTATTTTTGCTTTTGTTGTTTTTGCATATGGTGCCAGATTCCAAAAGTCATCAAAGGACTTGTATCAAGGAACTGGCCACCTATGTTTTCTTCAAGGAATTTTATGGCTTCAAGTCTTACCTTCAATCCTTTAACCAGGTTTTAGTTAATTTTTTGTGTATGGTGTGAGACAGTGGTCCAGTTTCATTCTTTTGGCTGTCCATTTTTCCAAAACTATTTATTAAAGAGACAGTCCTTTCCCATCATCTATTCTTGGCTGCTTTGTCATAAATATGTTAGAGTCCACTCTGGTTTGCATGTGCCGAGTTACAACAATGTACTAACAAACAGGAGAGAGCAATTCTGCGTAAGTTTAAGAATAAGGAAACTTGTAGCATAAAGACAATTCTTTTTTTCCCTTTCAGTTTGTAGTAAAAAGGCAATTCTGAAAGATTTTCTTCAGCACAGGTGGATGGTCCAAACTTAGCTGGAACACAGGAGACATGACCATTTATAATTAATTACTCCTAGAAATTTCAGACTTTCTAGAATATCTCTAGGTGTATTCTCCATCTTCAGACTTCTTAATACTATTCTTTTCTAATTTGTAGGTCTCAGGAATACAGAAGTGGATCTGGCTATGAGGGAAAGACCAATGGGATATGTAAGCTAGAGAGGCAGCCTTCCCTCTCAGTCAGAATTAAATCTTGATGTTAGTAATTTTAAGCCAAGTTCATCTGTGCATTCCCTTAGAAGACCTGTGGGAGATTTTGCCTGAACTCAACCTGACCTACTGGCCCCAGGTTCCAGAGGAAAGTCAGCTGAAGTGAAACAGCCTTGGTGCAATGAAACAGGCTCCATGATGGTAGTGTGAACAGACTCTTCATGCATCCAGCCTGTAGGGCTCAGTAAGAAAGCAACATTTGCAGATGGGATGTTCAGAGTACGGCTCTCACCTCCATCCAGGAGAAATGAAGGAGAGGGTGAGCACTGAGTTGGAGGAAGCAGTGAGTACATCCAACAACCTGAAATGTGGAATTAAACTCACTTAATCTAACTATGGTTCTTTTCAGCTGGAACATCGAGATTAGAAAATGAAGCATTAGATGCAAACTCATAGAAAAAATTAAGATTAGTGAAGAGAGAAGTCCCTTGGTAACTCAGTCTGTTAAGCATCTGACATCGGCTCAGATAATGATCTCCTGGTCCGTGAGTTCCAGCCCCACTTTGCGCTCTATGGTGACAGCTCAGAGACTCAGAGCCTGCTTGAGATTCTGTGTCTCCCATTCTCTCTGCCCCTCACCCACACACGTCTGCGCACTCTCTCTCTCAAAAACAAATAAACATTAAAAACATTTTAAAAATATTAGTGATGAGGAAGACTCTATCTAGGGCGCACACATGGCAGGAACTCTAGATGAAGGGAATAAGTAATTCACTACATACTGGGTTTATTTATATTGCTTTTGCGATGCAAAAGAAGAAAGCTGCAAAACAATTAAGAACTATTTAGCATGTGGTGTTACTACCCTCAGAAGACCGCCAGGAGAAAGTACCTGATGTTTAGCACCACGCTCTAACCAACTGAGCTAACCGGCCAACTGAAAGTACCTGATGTTTAAACGACATTCTTCATATTATGTCCTACTCCATAAGGCACATAGAGGAAGAATTTGGAGGACAGCTATTACTTTCAGGCATTGCAAATAATTACCTAGAGAAAAAGGGAAATGGGTGTGAAAAGAAATGTAATAACATCTAGCCTGTAAGTCTTGTTAAGGAGTGGAGAGTCTCTGTTTAGCAAAGTATTCTAGAAGTTTCTTATCAAGAGGTTGACAGTTTTCTCTAAAGGACAACAGAGTAAATATTTTAGTCTTGTCATCCATACAGTTTCCATTGGGACCACTCAACCCTGCAGTGCTCAGGCATTATGAGGTTCACAGGCTGTAGTTTGCCCAGGTTCTGGGTTCCAAATGAGATTATAAGAGCATGTATGTAAAGAGGACTATGAGGGACGCCCTGGGTGGCTCAGTTGGTTGGGCGTCTGACTTTGGCTCAGATCTTGAGCTCACAGTTCCTGAGCTCGAACCCCACATCAGGCTTGCTACTCTTAGCCTGTCAGTACAGAGGGTCCTGTGTTCCCCTCTGCCTGCCCCTCCCCTGCTTGCACTCTCCCCAAAATAAATAAATATTAAGAAACATGACTACAAAACAAAATAAGGGGTAAAATAGTACATAACATCACAATTTTGTGGGTGTGGTAGAGATGGGAGGGGTAGGGAGTAACAGAGGTAACAATCAGGCAGGAAGATCACTTTGGCTGGTTGCAAAAGATGGTGGAAAGGAATTCTGCTGATACCCTGACCAAAGCATGATCTATTATCCAGTTTTATGCACATTATACAACTGAAGTATAAGCACCTCCACCTCCTGAGCTTTAAAAAAAACTTGTTTTACAGCCCAGCACACCATAACATAAAATTTTCATTAACCTATGTTTGTTTATTTGCCTACACAGAGACTATTAAGGAACAGGGGTCGATTTTCATGTGTGGTTGCTATGAACCAAAGAGAGAAACACTGCACTTGCTTATGGTGAGAATGATATTTGGAGTCCTGTGGACACTGTAACGGGAGCCCGTAACCCTGAGATCTTAAGCACTTAATGTGTGCAAAAGGCCTGGGGAAGACAGCACATGGTGGGCGTGAGCTAAACTCAGGGTATAAGACAATCTCAAGCATTGTGAGAACTTTGGAAGAACTATGCATGTATTAATTAATCTTATTAAATGGTCATATGGCGCCTGCTAGGTTCAAGAAAAATATGTATTTTATTACATTTTTGCTAGAAAATTATGACGTGATTGTGCATGGCAGAAATCAATGTTTACTGAATCTGGTGCAGAAATTGGTTAAAGCAGTTTATGGGTGGTGTGCTTTTTCTTGTTATAATATTACAAGGCACTATATTGAGATTCTCATTTAGTAGGTCTAGGTGAGTCTTTGGATTATTATTTTTAAAAATCATCATCTCAGTGCTTTTTCATATGCTATCAAGTTTGGAAATCACTAGATGTGTTTGAACATAAGTTGAACATTGAAGAAATTACCTATTACTGCCAAGAGAAATATTTTTGACCTTTAAGTGCCTTATTCACAGGAAATGGGTGAATCTTTGTTTGGCTGGACTATGGTTAGGAAGTGACATATTTCATGTCAAGGAGGTTTTGAATGACCTATGATTTACTCTAGCACAAAACACTGATTGAAACAGAGAGAATACCAAACCGTAGTAGAAGGACCAAGAACTGAAGAGTCATTAATTAGAAGGCCAAAATTTTCTGTTATACTGGAAGATTCTTAGGATAATTGATTTTTTAAATAATCTGTTATACCTGTGTACACAGCTCACAGCAAAAGTTCATTGGAAGAGACTTGAATTAGCTATTATAGTCCTAAAATGACTAAATAAGTGCAATGCAAACTAAATGGCATACTTTATTTTTATTTTTGGAGAAATACTTATGGAAAGGCACAATATGTCCATTATCCTTGATCATTGTAAAGCTCTGTAGAGTAAAAATAAACTTTTCGAGGACAATCTATGTATGATCTTGTGCTTGTAACTTTCTGGAGTTGAAGGGAGAAAATGTTTCACTAAAATCTTCCTGAGGATAAACACCCATGATGCGTCTTAATTCCTGCCAACAGTATCAGACATGAAAACATCGTAACTCAGTCAGTAAGCATTTACTGAATGCTCAAAATGTTTGAAAACCCTACCAACCCCAGTGAGAATATACCAGGGGCCAAAATAGACAAAGTCCGGTGTATCTTAGACTTATGTTTGAGAGGGAAAGATAAATTAAATGCTGAGTTACTTCTCAAATAAATACCCAGTAGCCCATCTTTATCCATGGGAGGTATATTCCAAGAGCCCTAGTGGATGTCTGAAACTGTAGGTAGTACTAAACCTTATATATCTACATATATCCTGGTTTTTTTTCCTATCCATAATTCCCTATTTAATTTATAAATTAGACAAGTAAGAGTGTAACAATGACTAATAATACAATAGAATAATTATAGCAATATATTGTAATAAAATGCTTGTATGATCTCTCTCTCCCCTCAAATATCTTACTGTACTGTTCTCACCCCTCATCTTGCATTAATATGAGATGATATGTTTATGTGTTGAGATCAAGCAAGGGGAATGATATAGGCATTGTGATGTAGTGTTGGGCCACCATTCACATCTTGACAATCCATCAGGAGGATCACCTGCTCCCAGACTCTGATTGACCATGGGTAACTGAAACTATGGACAGGGGAACCACCAGGAAGGTGGCCCTACTGTGTTATATAATTTCAGATGTTGCAAGGTCCTACAGGGAAAAATGTAACACGATGGTCATGGAGTATAAGTAGTGGAGCAGGAAGATCTTGGTTACATAGAGTGAGGATGGGAGGAAGACAGAGATGTCTGGAGAAAGAGGAAACAGCAGAAATCTGAAGCCAGCGGAGATTCTATGTGGATACTCTAGGCAGGTGAAGCTGCATGTTCGAGGTTCTGAGGCAAGGATGTGCTTGGTGAGTCTGAGGAGTAGTAAGAAAACTAGGAGGCCAGTTAATTCCATGCATTATTACTAAATAAATGAATGGAGATGAGAATGGTTTGTAAACGTAGAATGGGAGACATTTCAAAGATCCGGAAATGTACAAACGAAGGTCCAGTGGGGCAAAGTTTGTCCAGTGTCTCTTAGGACTTTTACAACAAACATATGACGTGGGCTCTGTAGAGTTAGTACTGCCGAGTTGTTAAAGGCTAATGAGAATGGAAGTAACATGGAGAAGTGAGTAGTTAAGGAAAGGTCTCTTTGTAGTGCTACAAAGTGTAATCTGAAGTGCAGAGCAAATAAAGAATGAAGAATTAGTAACTAATGGAGTATTTGCATTTGATAAATAAGGACAAAGCATGGAAATAGAGGTGAGAATAATAGGCATTATAAATGAAAGTATAAAAGTACATGGTAAGTGATTCAAATTGAGGGAAGGAAGAAGTAATCAAGATTTGGGGAATAAATAATTCATGGTACAATGGTATGGGGAAAGCAGAAGATGAAATTAGTATCATATAACTGATTTAGAGGTAGGTTGATCTTGAGGTGTGACTTGCATATTTCAATTAACTTATTATCAGATACTGATAATTCCAGTGGTCAGGACTACAAAATGGTTATATGTCATGCTCTTAGGTCTATTTGTTCACGTTTTGAAAGCAGAGGTCTACAAAATGAGTATCTATATTTATAATTTCAAAATGTGAAGGATGGTAGATTGGCTAAATCTCAACTTTAGGAAATAGGATAATAGTTTTAAATATTAGATTATTTGAAATATTTAAAATAAAATAGTTAATTTTAATACATGTAAATGTATTCATATATGTAGACTAACACTCTGAGGCTGTTCTAATTATTTTAATTGTGAACATGAAATTATGTAAGATTCTTATATTTCTAAACAAATTATGTAAAATCAGAAAAGGACTTTTATTTATTGTGTTTCATTTCTTAAGATATTTGTTTCTTAAGTTTATGTTTAAATAAATTTATTTTAACATGTCATGTATACGAAGAATGTTCCAACATGTTAATAATGAAAAGGATGAAAAATATGTTACATTTATACTTTATTATCTGAATACTGATATGAATAATAATTTTGATCATAAAATATTTAACATCAGGGTGTCCACTAAGTGTCAGGTACTTCTCAAGACAAGTTACCTGTATTAAATCATTTAAATATCACACACTCTGATAATTATGAGGAAACAGGGTATGAAAGGTTAGTAACTTGTTCAAGGTCAAGCAATTAGCAACTGACAGGGTCAGCTGCAGAGACCTCTTACCATTTATATATATATATATAAAGAAAAGATGGTGTGGATTATTCCTAGTCCATAATATATTATCATTTGTCTGAAGACTACATTTCATTTGAGGAGACAATCTGATGAAATGAGGTTTTAGAAGTATTTATTTTGGATGGATTTCATGAATGTAGTGTTGACGAAACTTAGCTCTTAAGTTAAAGGCATTCAAGTGCATAGCAATTAATTTTTGGATAAAGTAACTCACTTGTTTTATTGTGAGAAGCTGACTTCTCTTGCATTTTACATAATTTCATCTAGTACACTTCAAAACAAGAATTTATTTTACTCTAACACTGAAATTGTTATATCACAAATGTATATATGATTTTGAGGTTTTTATCAGTCAAATACACATAATATTCAACCCAACATTATACCATAATCAATAGTAAAACCCCAGGGCTTATCCAAAGTGTTTATAGGAGGCTCTCTACATGCCTAAATGTCCTCACAGGTCCATATCTACAACTTAGCTACAACATTCCCCATTCCTGGTTCATTAAGATTACTGAACATTTTAGTCTGTAGGTATACAAATAGAGCTATATTCTACTCGGTGTTCCTTGTCTAGAAAGGAAAGTATTAAATTAATGATCAGAATTAATTCCATTTCAAAAGTAGATCGTTAATATCTGACAACAAAATCTTAATTGGAAATGCCTTCTTAAAGCATGATATTTGTTTTGTAAAGCAACTCTTGATAACATTGATGGAAGGCACATGAAGTAATATCCCCTGGGAATCTAGAAAATTTACATCTGACACTGTAAAGTGTCTCTCTGAATTATAGGCCCTATAATAATTTCTTCACTTATAGAATAATACATCTAATTTGCATAACTGCAACTCAAATATCATTCTTTTTCTTTAATTAAAATGTAGCCTCTATAGTACATCTATCTGAAGAAAGAGATCAGGATACGTTACCAAGGCTTTTCTTAGCAATGACAGATAAAATTATTTTTTTGAATGTCTTGTAATTTACAAAATAACAAAGTGGTACTCAGAAAGAAAAGAAGGCTTCCAAACATGATAAATTTAGAAATGTGTAAAGAAAATCGATGGTTTGCCATGATAGTAATTTCAGCTTGATAAATTAGTAGAAATTTTCTTATAGTTAATCTTAACACTATTCTTCTTTTTAGAAAAATTACATATATTATTATATACTTCCTAAAATTACACAAAGATATTTTGTTTTTATGAATACATGTGTTTAAATACAGTTTATACAATATATGAGAGAATCTGCACTCTACATGTTGTTGGGGCGCCAAGTTTTCTGGCTGCCTCAGGCAAGGATTATCGCTCTCCGGGGAGTGAACCAGTAAACAAGATTTGCATCTGGAGGCTGGAGACTGCCATTTCCTGGTCAAAATAATTTGGTGACTGTCTTGCTGCGCCAGACGTAGATTTGGCCAAGGTGCACAAAAGATCAAACCTGCATTCCGGTATGCAGCGTCAAGCTTCCCCTCCCCAGCATTGCAGAGGCAAGTCTGGGCGCTTCTTTTGATATGCATTTGACTCTGTTTACCTGACAACCCACCCGGGTTAGTTCCCCGGAGGAAGAAGGATAAAGAAGCTAGGGCTTGATTGGAAACCGTGTGCGGTCTTCACTCTCTGTGTCTCCCTCCTGCCCTGTTTTTCTCTCTCTCCCTCAGGAAAAGAACCCGCGCCGATTCTCCGCCCAGCTGGTTGGGGTGGAGGAGATAGGTGCAGCTGAATGCGGGGGATGAGAGCGCCGGGACCAGCCTGGGGGAAACGACAACATGTGATACATATTTAATCTACAAACCAGACTTAAATTCTGCTATGTTTTTAAGTTCTCTTACAATCCTTACATTTTCATTACCTTTTCAGCTACACAAATTTTCCTTTTATTCAGTTTTTAAACTTCCTTATGGGTTGTTTTGGCAACTTCAGGATAAGATTACTGAATCAGGATAAGATTACCAATGTTTTTTGTTTATGACTATATAGTTTACCATTTTAGACCATTGTCTTTCTGTTACTCTTCCTGTCTTCAGAAAGTGCTTGAATTTTCCCTGGTCTCTAGTCTTTTCTTCGTAGTTCCAATATTTGTTGTTTCATTACTTGCTCCCATTACCTCAGATTGGGTGATTTCCAGCAGATTGATTAGAAGAGGTTCATTCACCCTCTCTTCTGCTTGGGTTTTATCCACGTCCTTTTCTTAGATCTGTATCTGAAAGGCAGGTTGAGTTATGCACATCTAGGGAATGTCGGCATTGTTCGTCTCATTTCCATCTACTACAGACGTGTGGGTCTGAGAACAGTTTATTCTCTATCACATTTGCCTTCCTGGCATTTCCAAAATTCATCAACAGGAGAAACTGTATTCTTTGGGGGTAAATTTCTAATAAGACCTCTCTTCTTTCTCTGTTCCTGATATCGTTTTAATTTATGGGCATTACATTTACAAAATTCAATGGAAATATGCCAATGATTTGTCACTGTGGTAGGTGAAATGCCTTCCCAACCTGTGGATGTGTGCATCCTAATCACCAGAACCTGGAAACATGTTTCTTTGCATGGTTTAGGGAACTTGGCAGATGTGATTACGTATATGGACCTCAAGAAGGTGAGATTATTCTGGATTATCCATGTGGACTCATGTAATCATGTAATTCTTTAAGTGCAGAAGATGTTTCTTGGCTAGTTCAAAGAACTCTGGCACGAGAAGACACAAATTGTCTTTGCTGGCATGGAAGATGGAGTAGGAGGCCCTTGAGGCAAGAAATACAGCAAATCATGGAAGCTGACTACAGTCCTCAGCTGACAGCCAAGCATGACACAGGAACCCAGTGCTACAGCCCCACAGAGCTAGATTCTACAAGCAATCCAAAGAAACAGGAAATTTGTCCTGTGTTTAAGCTTCTAGAAAAGGAACAGTGACTTAAACTCTTGATTTTAGTTCAGTGAGATTCTTACTAGACATCAGACTTGAAGAATTCTAAGAATAAGTTTATGCTGTATGAGTTTGGGTTTCTTATAGCAAAAATAGAAAACAATACAGCTTCCTGTCTCCCTCTCTTCCTTCTTGGTAAATTTTTTCTTGGGAGCAAAATACTATGAATACCGAGAAAAGGAGAGACAGAGAGACTGTGAGACCCTATACTACCTCATAAGAAACATACACATACATATGTGAGATAAATGAAGCTTGTTTCTCTGATAAGTATAAACTTCACACAACCAAGAACCAAGGGAAATGAATGTTCTGGATGATCAGTACAGAATGGAGGTCATTCTATCAGTCTTGTGACTTAGGGAAAAAAAAACTCCCATATTTTATATGTTGTCCAGGTAAATATATTTCTAAAAGATAATGTTGGGACTTACTTCCTAGTCAAAACCCTGAGTTTATTTTTTTCAATTTTTTTTTGAGAGATGGAGAGAGACAGCATGAGCAGGGGAGGGTCAGAGAGAGAGGGAGACACAGAATCCGAAGTAGACTCCAGGCTCTGAGCCAGCAGTCAGCACAGAGCCCGACGTGGGGCTCGAACCCACAAACCTTAAGATCATGACCTGAGCCAAAGCCGGAAACCAGACGCTCAACCGACTGAGCCACCCAGGCGCCCCAAAACCCTGAGTTTAAAACAAGCCATTAGATATTACTGCATCTCTCTTTGTACCTAAGAAAGATACACTCAGTCTTTCAAGGATATGATCTGAATTAATTTGGTATGGAATTGGTAAGAGTAAAAATTATATGCTGAGCTTAAATTCAAAGCAAAGAATAATTGGTTATACATCATTTTCAATGAGACAATATAAAACAATTTCTCTCTTAATATTTATTAACTAATACAGAGGTTTTATAATTAAGCATTGCTTGAACAGTTTTAACATTTGGTTCTACCCAATACCTAAATATTCTCTTATTAATAATTCCCTTATTTTACATATTTTTAATTTGCATTTAATTTTCTTTAATTTGCAGCAAGATGCCATTAGTGGAGATGGTGGAGTATGGAATTCCAACAATCTATTCCTCCATAAATGCTACAAGTCATGGCAAAAATTGTCAAAATTGAAATTTTCATAAGTCCTAAAATTAACCAAATGTGTGCAACAATCTAAAAAGTGCTTATTCAATAAAAAAACAATTGTCTCTTGTTAAAAACAGTGAACTTTGTAGTATTTTAACTTGTTCTATTTCCTTTCCCTTCCCCATAAATACGGAGTAATTTTGTGGGACACCTGGGTGGTTCAGTTGATAAGCATCTGACTTTGGCTTAGGTCATGATCTTGCAGTTTGTGAGTTTGAGCCCCACGTCGGGCTCTGTGCTGACAGCTCAGAGCCTGAAGCCTGCTTTGGATTCTGTGTCTCCCCCTATCTTTGCCCTTCCCATGCTCATACTCTGTCTCTTAATAATAAATAAATGTTAAAAAAATATATGAGGTAACCTTGAAAACCAATAGCTCCATAATTATGGTGGCAAAAGGTAGCCTAACAGTCTCTAGAGGGGATAGAAGTCTGGAGCTCACCATAAGTATCATTTTAAGAAGATTGCAATTATTTGAATTTTCTTACAGTTTGCCTGGAAACATTCACTGACAGGGCTTGTCTTTATTTACTTGGAGTCAGGACAAATAGCCTTTCTTGTCTGTCTCATCATCAAAGGTGCAACCCATGCACACAGAATTATTTAGCAAAATCTGGGAGAATTTTCAGTTCCACTCATTGAAAGAAATCTCAGTACAAACATATGTTGACCAATAAGCTGAGAAGAGACTTCAGTTTCCACATGGGGAAAAAAAAAAGAATACAATCTTTATAGAGTTAGTTCAGGAAAGCCACTAAAAACATCAAAAAGAAGCATCAGAGAAACAACCACAAGCACCATGACCAAAAAACCCTAAGGAGAGGAGAATCTGATTTTCAGGGTTGAGAAATTCTATTGTTAAAGTGGACAGTTTTCAACCCAAACTTATGAAGTATGCAGTACGACATGAATGTGTGGGTCACACACAAGCAGAACAAACAAGACAAAACCCAGCAAATAGAAACTGTCCTTTGAGAAGTATAGATGTTGGATGTATTAAAAAAAAAAAAGCAATATTGGGCGTCTTAAATATGTTAAGAGAAATGAGGGAAACTATATGTGTGAGTTTTTTAGAAAAGCCATAACAGAATACCCTATCTGGCTCGCATGGATAGCAGCATACACTCATTTTCTTATAGGTCTGGGGGCTGAAAGTCCAAGATCAAGGTGCCAAGAAGCTTGGTTTTGGATGCCACCTCTCCTCTTAGCTTGAAGACAGCACCTGCTCAGTGTACTCACATGGCCCTTCTCTGTGGAGAGAGAGGGCTGGGGCTCTGGTGTCTCTCACTTTTTTTTTTTAGAATATTAATCCTCACTTTAGAGTCCCACTCTTCTGATGTCATTGGACCTAAACACCTCCTCGAGGGTCCTATCTCCAAATAAAACCACGTTGGGAGTTAGAAATCAAACACATAAATTTTGAGATTAAAAAAAGGTTCAATGTATAATACTATGCTTAGCAAACTAAAGGATACTGTTAAAATAATGTCTCATTGAATAGGGAATATTCATAAAGTTACAAAAATTATGAGACCCAGATAAAAATTCAATACTGGAAAATTACAGTGACTGATGAAACATTCACTGGAATGGCTATAATGGCAGATTTAAACTGACAAGAGAAAATTGAGGTTATACAATCTCAAAAGCAGGGGGGATAAAAGAAGAAAAATAAACAAAATTTTAGAGACCTGTAGGAAGCCATCAAACACACACCAGCACACACATAGGAGTCCCAGAAGGAGGGGAAAGAGATTTAGTATTATATAACAACAGTGGCCTAAATTTTTCAAATTTCATTATCAGTATTAATCTATACAGTCAGGAATTTCAAAATGCCAATTTTGATAAACTCAAAGAAGCTCAAACTTCAAATGAAAATAAACTGTTGAAAGATAAAGGAAAGGGGAGTAAAATCAACTGGAGAGATGATTTGTCACATTTGTTATGAATTGAATTGTGTACATCCAAACTGAATATGTATGTTAAAGCTTTAATTCTCACTATGACTGACTTTGGAGATAGATCCTTTAGGAAGGTAATTCAGGTTAAATGAGGCCATAAGGGTAGAAATCTAATCTAATATAGGACTGATGTCATTGTGAGCAGAGGAAGAGATTGGAATGCATGAGCACAGAAGAAAATCCAGGTGAGAACTCATTGAGAGGCCTCTATATGAAAGCCAAGGAGAAGGACTTCAGGAGAAATCAATCCTGCTAACACTTCAATCTTGAACTTGAGTTTCCAGAATTATGAAAAAAAATACATTTCTGTTCTCTAAGTCACACAGTCTGTGCTATTTTCCTATGGCATCTCTAATAAACTAATATGACATAGATTTCTCCATATGACTGAGTTTTCATCAGAAACCATTAATGTCAGAAATCAGTGTGGATATACCTCAGCAAGGAAGGTATAAAGATGGTAAATAAGTATACAAAGACATGCTCAATACCACTGGCCATTGGGGAACAGCAAATTAAACATAAGATAACATTATATTCTGTTAGAATGGCTAATTTAAAAAAAAAATCTGACAATCCCAAATGCTGGTGAGAATGTAGAGAAGATAGAGCTTTTTTAAAATGCTAGTTAAATGGAAAATGCTATAGAAAATTAAGAAAGCAGTTTGACAGTTCCTTATGAAGGTAAATGTAGGCTTACCATATGATACAGCAATCACAATCCTAGATATTTATTCTACTCACTGGAAAACTTATGCTCACACAAAAATCTGCATGCACGTGCTAATGAAAACTTTATTCATAATCTCCAAAAGCTAGAAGCAATTACACTGCCCTTCATAATTGGAAAGAAGAATGGGTGGTGATAATTCTATACAATGGTATGATATTGAACAATAAAAAGAGTGAGTTCTCAAGCCATGTAAAACATGTATGAATCTTACATTCTTATGGATACATGATGAAGGCCAATCTGAAAAAACCATATATAGTTTGAATCTCTTAGTTGACCTTCTTCAAAAGGTAAAACTATAGTGATTGTAAAGTAGTTCAGTGGTTGTCTGGAGGTTGGATCTTACGGGAAGAAGGTTAACCAATGAAGGATGGGAACATTGTATGGTTGTATAACTTTTCTGTATGATAATTTATTGACAGGTACAAGACACTTGACTGTATATTTGACATAGATGTTTCACAAATGTTCATATAGTATGCATATATTTAAATATATTTTAAAATATGTTATATTTGTAAAAGTTTAGGGATTATAGGATGCAATGCAGGATGTATGATGTAAATAAGCAATAAAGTAAAGGAATAGAAAATAATAAGATGATGGTTGTCAATTTTCTCACTGCTGGATTGGGAAGTTACAGATCAACAAGAAAAAAGGCTAGGATGGACATCTGGTTGGCTCAGTCAGTTGAGTGTCTGACTGCTGATTTTGGCTCAGGTCGTGATCCCAGGGTCATGGAGCCTGCTTTGGGTTCTCTCTCTCTCTCTCTCTATTTCTCTCTCTCTCTCTCCCTCTCTCTCTCTCTCTCTCTCTCTCTCTCTCTCTCTCTATTTCTCTCTCTCTCTCTCTCTCTCCTTCTGCCCTCTCCCATTGTGTTCTCTCTAAAGTAATTAAAAATTAAAAAAAAATAAAAATTAAAGAAAAAAAAGGCTAGGATAGGATTACTGAATAAAGATTATAGATGGAGACATAAGTATAAACAATTGTTTAGCTTAATATTGACACATAAGGGACATATAGAAATAATTATAGATATGTGCACATGCACAGGTCAGTATGCACATATGTGCCCTTGCTCTGTCACCTGACAGACCTATACACATCAATAACACCTCAGTAGCAACAAGTTCCTAAACCTTGGTTCTAATACTATTATTCTCCAGTAAAAAGAGCATAGAATCCTTAGTAAAACGGTGGATGCTAGGATTGAGCAGGACACATAGAAGATAGAGCCTTGGAGTATTTTTTTAGTGTCAAAAAGTAAATGTATACACACCACTATGTCAACAAGAGTCAATGGAAAGTATTTTCAATGGTCCAAACTATAACCATTTGAATAACAAAGATTTAAGAGATTATAGACCAAAGTATAAAGTATCTATAATTTCACAGTGATATAAACAGATGATTAAATATATAAATAAAACAAAGAGAATAAACACATCTTTTTTTTAATACAGTTTATTACCAAGTTGGGTTCCATATAACACCCAGTGCTCTTCCCCACAAGTGCCCCTCTCTATGGCCATCACCCCCCTTCCCCTTCCCCCTCTCCCTCTTCAGCACTCAGTTTGTTCTCAGCATTCAAAAGTCTCTCAATATTTCCCTCACTCCCAAAATGGATGGACCTAGAGGGAGTCATGCTAAGTGAAATAAGTCAGGCTCATAGGTCTAACAGGAGAAACCTAATAGGAGATCATGGGAATGGGAAAGGGGGGTGGAAAAGTAGGGGAGTGGGAGTGAGACAAATCTTGAACAAATTAAAAAAAATTAACATTTATTTGGTTTTTTTGAGGAAAGAGAGAGAATGAGAATGAGTGGGTGAAGGGCAGAGAGAATGAGAGGGAGTCACAGAATCCAAAGCAGGCTACAGGCTCCGAGCCCTCAGCACAAAGCCCGATGCAGGGCTGGAAGACATAAACAGTGAGATCAGGACCTGAGCCTAAGTCAGACACTTAACCGAGCCACCAAGGCGTCCCAAGAATGGACAGATCTTAAGTGCAGACCAAATATATAGGTGCTCTATTGCTAACATGAAGATTTTATACCTCTGCTCAGCTTCTTCACTGTGGACTGGGCATAGTAACTTCCTTTTAAACAATGTAGAAGCCTGGAAAAAAGAAAAAATCTTGCAGTCTAGAAGCATTAGACTGGCAAACACTATTACACTACCACAGACAGTTGATGATAGTTTGCAGTCTTGACATGATATAATGAGAATGACATTTTACTTCTTTCTTCTCAAAACCCCATAACACTGTTTAATCATGAGGAAAAACATCAGAGAAATCTCACCATGGAGGCAGTCCCAAAATACCTGATTATTACCCACACAACTGTCAAGGTCACAAAAAAGAAGAAAGTTCTGGGACACTGTCATAGCCAAGAGAAGGCTAAGAGAGATATGAACACTGAATGTAATATGGTATCCTGAATGGAATGCTAGAAAAGAAAAAGGCTATTCAGTACAAACTAAGGAAATATCAATATTGACTCAATTTGACAAATACACCATTCTAATTTAAAATATTACCAAAGAATGGGGTGCCTGGGTGTCTTAGTCAGTTAAGTGTCTGGCTTTGGCTAAGGTCATGATCTCACAGTGTGTGAGTTCCATCCCTACATTGGGCTCTGTGCTGACAGTGCAGAGCCTGGAGCCTGCTTCAGATTCTGTGTTTCCCTCTCTCACTGCCCCTCCCCAGCTCACACTCTTCCCCTCTCTCTCTCAAAAATAAAAATATAACATTAAAATAAAATAATCAAGGAAAACTGGGTATATCATATAAAGGGATTCTTGGTACTATTTTCAGTTTTTATGTAAATAAGCTATTCTTTTGAAGAGGTTACTTTAATAAAATTTATTTTGTAGGCTGGCATTTCCCAGCCACCAAAAGAAAAAAAACATCTTTCATGTTGTGGCAATAGATCAGCTATCTAAATCAAGTGCTGGTACTTGAGTGAGTTTCTACCTTTGATGAGTTATTCATTAATATTTTAGGATGATATTGTTAGCAAACCTATTTAAACAGACAATCCACAGCATTTTTATTGTTATCTTCAAGTAAAAATAAATAATTTGGGGGGGAATAGAGAATTATGTCAAAAATTTTATTCTGCTTTTTTTTCACTCTCATTGTAATAGATATTTGCAGTTTTCCAAATATTCCATTTCATTCCATTCATTACATTACTTTTAAAAATTTTAAATGTTAATTATTTTTATTATGTCTTTTATTCTTTATTTTGCATATTGACTTCAAGAACCATTAAGTATGGATGCTGTATGGTCATTTATAATTGGAGGTGATATCCAAAGGTACCTTATAGTCCCATGATTAAGTATAATATACACAACATGTAAAAAAGAAACCTAAGTAATGAAAAGTAGTATTGCACAGTACAAGTTATACAGATGCACTGTTTTTGTTTGACATCAACTTCTTGCTTTAAGCTATTGCATACAGGAGCATTCCAAAACTTAAAATTGGTAAGAATTCTTTATTTTTGGAAAAAGAAAGTGGTACTCTCCTAGAAGAAAAAATACCATTTGCTGAGGACATTTTCAACTAAAATTCAGATGAAACAAAGATTGAAAATCTACAGTATGTTTCATTTAGAGGGTCACAACTTTTCTGTAGTTTTATTACAATGAGCATCTTCCAAGAATATGTTATATTATCTTATATGGTAAAATGACAAGCACAGTCCTCAAAATAATCCCTAAGGCACATTGAGAAAAGGAACATGAAAGTAAAATTAAATAACCTGCTAATTTGGTATTGCTTTTATAAACGGCTTTATAGTCTCTACTTTTAATTAAAATACCAGGCTATGTACAGCTCAGAGCTAATCTCAAATTCTCTTTTTAAAATGATAAACAAAGTACAGAATATGCTTATTCCCTACTGTAACTTTAATGACAAACACTTATAATTATGATTTCATGCCATCAGGATGAAACAGAATTCTATTCCTGCCAACATATTGTAAATTATTTGTGTTTTCTGTAAGCTCAGGGCAAAGAAAACGATTTCACAAAAATGCTTAATAAAGTTTTAGGTACATGAATACAACATTGTTTGAAAGGTCAGAAAATGTGAGATAAGACACATTTGTGATATTGAATCTTCCTACAATGACTTCACACAAGGTACAAATAGACAACATTTAATTCCAAGTCACTTCAAGTTTCTGGAAAATTTTTCAATAGTCTAAAAGGTATATATGTGAATATTGAGTAATAAATTTGAAAAAGTTCATCCAACGCATTTGTCTTTTAAAATATAATCCCTGAGAGGTTTAGGACAACACAGGATATCTTGGCAAAATGCACATGGGGAGGGATTTTCAACAAAACCTAACATTCAAATTGGATTGTGGTAATTGATTCCTGATAATTTTCAACCAGAAATTTCATAATAAGATGATAGGCCATTTAGTTAATTGCTAGATATCTAACGTGTGGCAGACGGCATGGCAGACATTGAGACTACATAAGAGAGTTTATGGTGCAAATGGGGTAAAAATCCAATGTTTTGATTGTTCACACAAGAAGTAAACATTTGGAAGATGAAACCTCAATATGCCTGAATATGTGCATCTATTTTGTAACATCTACATACCATGCTGCAAATATACTAAGTTATTTTAGAAAAGAAATAACTATTGATGAGAAAAATAAATAGTTAAAATTAATGTTCTTTTCTGCCCATCAACCAATGAAAAATTATCTGCTTCCCATACGGTACAGAGTTTCCACATGAAACTAGTTTTGCAGGCGCCTCATGCACAGTCATTCTTAATTTTTACTCAAAGTGATACAAGGCAACACAAGTTAAAGGGATCTATAATATAGGTTACCTGTTTGCATTTACATTTAAAAATGCATTTCTTTATTCTTGAATTTTAATTCAGAATAATGTTTGAAACAGCAAAGAAACACAAAGTTTATATAACAGAGCTGATCTAATCAGTGTTGCATGCTGGGTTAAGCATGTTCTTATATGATTTTCAACGTCTTTCTGAAGTATTATATTCAAGATTAGATGGTTAGTAATTAGTAGTTAATCCAGAAGCTAAATTAGAGCAATGCTCTCATTTAGGGAGAAAAAAGAAAAATAATAACAAAAAAATGGCTTGTACACATCTGGAACTTTTGTTACAAAGTAGAGTTTCTTAGATTTTTTTTTATAAATATTTGAAACAAAAAAATCAGTGACTTATCTGGAAGGCGTGGTCCAGGGACTTGGAATAATTGTTGATTATTATTGTTCCTGTACAGCTAGTTAAAATGAAAGAGTGAAAATTGAGAAAACATGGTTGTAACCTCAGACTAGGAATTTTAGGGTGTTAGATACAAATATAGAGTGAAGATTTTTTTATGTAACCATCCCATTTAAGGCATCAGGGCAAAAGAAAAAGTTCAGTGGAGCCAGAGGTTTGGAGTAAGAACACCTTACCTCTTACCCTCATGGGAAACACTAGGATTCTGAATTCAAAGTTTAACATTATTGTTCTAGAATCTACATTTTTCTAGCCTCAGATGGTTTGGCATCTACAGGGTTACTATTGCCCACTATTGCCTTCTGTCTCAAAACTGCCAACACATTATTAAAGAATGTCAGGGCTATAAAGATTAGTAGACATAGTCTAGCAAAATATTCTACTGTAAAATTGTAATTATATCCAGATAAAACAAATGAATTCTTAAGTAATACAGCAGTATTTGGTATCAAAGGAGGAGAGAATTTTTAATCTCATAACTCTGAGACTGAAACGATTCATTATGTCATATCATACAATTCAAGGCATTGTGTTTTTATAGTTTTCTTTATATTAAGGTGATTCACAAGAATTCAAGATGTCACAGTGTTTGTTTACAGAGAAACTTAGAAAGGAATGTTCTCTAAAGATAATATACACTCAGCATAGTTGTTTCTAACATGAGTTTAGCACCAATCACTTAAATGAAGAAAAAGTCAAATTCTAACCTTTAAAGAATACCTCTGGAGATACTTCAGAAGAGAGTATATAAAATTAGATAGTTGAACAGTTAAAAAGAAACCTGTACAAAACATCTAAAGAATAACCCAATGGGACAAGCTATCATTTGCAAAGAAAGATGTCAGGATAGTCCAACCAGGTCTTTCAATGTTCCCTTAGATCATCACAAAAAGCTTCCTGTGTTATACGATCTAATTTTTAATATTTTTAATGTTTTTATTTTATTTTTGAGAGAGAGAGACAGAGCATGAGCGGGGAAGAATAAGAATAAGAAGATTAAAATGGATGTATACAACTCAGTGCATTACACTACCTTTAACTACTTGTTCTATATACAAACAAAACTAATTGAGAAATGACTTTAAAATACAGTAGACCATGTATATACTCCTCATTAATCTCTGTCATTAGAATATTTTCACAAACATAAAAGAATCATCCCCATCTATTTTTCTTCCTCTCTCCCTTTGTTCCCTTTTCCTTCTTTATTCTTTCTTTCTTGTAACAACAACAAAAAGTTTCCTCTTAGCTGATTGTTTCCATTCTTTGGGACGTTGCAATACAGAGATAGACATATTTAAAGTTTGAATTTCAAATCTTATTTGTTGTTTAAGTTCTTTCCTGCAGGTCAGTGCCCCTAATACTGCACTCTGCTACATTGCGGTCTCTTTGGAGCACCCCCAGGAATGAGAACATAGACCTTGTTCAGAACCTTGGGTTCAGGAGAGGAGCCTCCTTTTGGACTTTTCTTAACCACTGGTGTCTTATCCTGCTCCCACAGGCTGTTCTAGAGCCCGCAGTGTGCAGTGATGTCTTCCCTTTGCTTCTGGTATTGAAGGACATTGCTAAGCAAAATCCTTTGTAGCTGACTTTTCGTATCTTTAAGCCCAGTAGATACAATAAAGACATGTTTACCAACACTGCTCATACACAGCCATGAAGCAGAAAAGGCTTGAATGCAAAATCTCAACGGAAGGTTAATAAAATAAAAGTCCAATTAATTCAGGTATGGAGAAAGAGTACTATCATTATATATTTCCCCTCAATTGCTAATGTGCTACTTTCTTTTCAACTCTCGTCTAATGCGTGGGACAGGAGCAAGTATCTCCATCCGTTAACTGATACATATATTCATTGATGTGAATAATAGATCAGTGACAGAAAAAAGCAGCAACATCTAAATTAATTCATTCTCAACATCAAATGAATACAGTTAACAGATACTGATTTTTAAGTTGACTTATAAATGAATAGAAAATAGCATATGTTGTATGCCTAAGAGTGATATGAATGTAATTATAAATATAAGTGTGGATATGAAGTATAATCAAATAGAAAAACAATAAAATATTTTAAATACAAAGGTACATGCTGATTTTCATTATATTTCTATGTTTAAAACAATACAGCACAGCGTGAAACATGATGTTGAATTAGAGAATGTAATTTATTCTCTCACCTATGTTTGTGCTAAATTTTTAACAGGCTCCTTTCTCATAGAATACAAATGGGTTTGAAAACTCTGTTTCAAGCTTTCTTTGGAATAACAACCATGAACATTTTCACTTTCTATACTCTAACTATGATAGCCTGGAGCTTTCAATATTTCAATGTGCTCAGTTTTTTGAACTTTGCACATTGGGATCCACTTGATGTTCTTCCACTTACACCATCCATATGACTCTTGATCCTGTCACTGTTTTGGCTAATGGCGCTGTGGAGAAGAGATCCTTGCTCTTTGCCCAACAGGGAAATGACAGGTTGAAAAGAATGGTTTCATATTTTTGTCAATTGCCAGTTTGTCAGATTTTGTCTGTTAATATAATTTTCTAGTTTTATATAAAATAGACCTCAGTAAAAAAAAATTATATCTGGGACACCTGGATAATTCAGTTGGTTAAGCAGCTGGCTTTGGCCCAAGTCACAGTCTCACGGTCTGTGGGTTCAAGCCTGCTTCAGATTCTGTGTCTTCCTCTATCTCTGCCCCTCCCCTGCTCATGCTCTGTCTGTCTCTCTCTCTCTCTAAAAAATAAATAAGCATTAAAAGTTTTAAAAATATTATCTAATTTATAACTGAATTAAAATTTTAAAGAATTTATTCAAAGTAGAATATATAGTTTGTGGAATAAATATCATTAGAATAGTTGTGGAATAAATATAGTAGAATATATAGTTTATGAATAAATATCATTTAAAAATGTGATAGTAGGTGAAAAGTTTTATTTAAATGGAATATCTGACAATGCTGTAGAAATTGTTGATGACATAGAAAGATAAATAAGTGATTTGAGTAAAGTTTCAGATTAAAATTAAGCCTGGCCAGAAGATGTGTGCATGGGAAGATAAAATAAAATATATAAGAATAACTGTGATTCAAGTTTAAATTATTGTTACAGAAGTAATTTATAAAACAACGGAATTTTAAACAATAAAGTCAACAGTAATATATTTTAATGTGTACTAACTACTGACTTTACATACATGCATTTTTAAGAGATTTTATAATTTTAAAAACACAGGAAAGTAGAATAGAATAATTATTTTAAAGATATAGTGTTCAAACAATTAAAAAATTATAATTAAGATTGTTTTAGGGAATCGTGCTATATCTGGTAATATGATAAGGACCTGATGTATAGCTTCATTTGGAATAAAAAGCCTGAACCTTGACGAAATTTTTGAAGTGATATATAAGAATAATTATATTATCATAATAGCAAAACTTTATTAAGTATGAAATATGACATATACTGAAAAGCCATGTCTCATTCTATTTGATATGGGACATAACTTTCTTTTTAATAATACAATTGTTAAGTAATGAGTCCCCAGTCCTTATTACCTTATGGACACACTATTTTCAGAAGACATAAAGATTGAAAAGCAAGAGGTGTAGTATAACTTTTAGGAAGCTTATAACCCCAATTGGAGAGAGGCTGCTCGAATAAAACACGTTACAACTAATACTATATAAAATGACGAGGGATGCCTGGTGGGAGTCTTGATCTCGGCTCATGTCATGATCTCATGGTTCGTGGTTCAAGCCCCACATCAGGCTCTGCGCTGACAGCGTGGATTCTGCTTGGGATTTTGTCTCTCTGCCCCTCCCACACTTGTTTACATTCTCTCTCTTTCTCTCTCTCTCTCAAAAATAAATGAACAAACTTAAAAAATACTATAAAAAAGTATTTGTAAAATGTGTTGAAAATATGAAACGCTACTTTGGAATACTGCCTGACAGCTTGTGACAAAATTAAACACACATTTCTCATGTGATCCAGCAATCACATCCCTTGGTGTTTACACGAAGGAATTAAAAATTTATGTCTACACAAGCATTTGCACGCAGATGTTTCTAGCAGCTTTGTTCAAAATTGCCAAAATTTGAAACCAACCAAGATGCCCTTTAGTAGGTGAATGGATAAATAAACCACCGTCCAGACAGTGGGATATCATTCAACACTGAAAGGAAATGAGCTATCAACCCATAGAAAAACATAGAAGAACTTCAATCCTATAAGGAAGTGAAAGAAACCAGTTTGAAAAAGCTACATTCTGAATGATTTAAACCAAATGACACTCTGGAAAAGGCAAAAGAACTGTGGAGATAGAAGTACCAGTAGTTGTCAGCGGTGGGGAGAAGGAGGGATGCAGGGGCAGGCACGGAGGAATTTTAAGGCAGTGAACTTACTCTGTATCATACTGTAGCAGTGGCCACAGCCCTTATACATTTGTCCAAACTTCTTAAAACGTACGACAGCAAGCATGAACTCTAACGTAAGGTATAAACTTGGGGTGACAAGGATACGTCAGTATATAGGATCATTGCTTGTAAGGAAGGAACCAGTCTGGGGCAGGGTTTTAATATTTTTTAATGTTAATTTATTTTTGAGAGAAAGAGACAGAGCATGAGCATGAGCATGATCAGGGAAGGGGCAGAGAGAGGGAGACACAGAATCAGAAGCAGGCTCCAAGCGCTGAGCTGTCAGCACAGAACCTGACGTGGGGCTCGAACCCACAGACCGTGAGATCATGACCTGAGCCGAAGTCGGATGCTTAACCGACTGAGCCACCCAGGCGCCCCAGGATTTTAATAGTAGGGAGGGCTGTGCATATAAGGGAGCAAGGGATAGATGAGGAATCTCTGTACCTTCTCTTGAATTTGTTGTGAATCTAGGGGCACCTGGGTGGCTCAGTTCCATAAGCGTTTGAGTTCAGCTCAAGTCATGATCTCATGGTTCATGGGTTCAAGCCCCATGACAAACTCTGTGCTGATAGCTCAGAGCCTGGAGCCTGCTACAGACTCTCTGTCTCCCTCTCTCTGTTCCTCCCCCTCTCATGTGTGTTCTCTCTCTCTCTCAAAAATAAATAAAAACACTAGAAAAACTAAAATAAAATTTTGTTGTGAACCTAAACTGATCTAAAAAATATATTTAAAAAAGGTATATGGAAACATACATTGGGATTTATTCCCCTTGACATCTGCTGAAAAGCATGGAGACCAATGAAAATTGAAGAGCCTTGTACAGCATTTAGGATTTCATACAACAGGAAATGATTTTCCTCAGAATGTGTCAGGTGTCAAAAGTGATTATTATTTTATTTTTTATTTTTTTAGAAAGAGAGAGTGTGTGTGAATGAGCAGGAGAGAGAGGCACAGGGAAAGAAAAGAGAAAGAGAGAAAAAGAGAGAGATGGAGTGAGAGAGAGAGAGAGAGAGAGAGAGAGAGAGAGAGAGAGAGAGAGAGGGAGTGTGAACCTCAAACAGGATTCACACTCAGCATGGAATCCAGTGTGAGACTTGATCCTACAATCCTGGGATCATGACCTGAGCCAAAACCAAGAGTCAGGTGTTTAACCAACAGAGCCTCCCAGGAGCCCTGACTGTCAAAGGATTTTAAAAGCAGAGTGTCCCCAGCTGCAAAGCTCCCAGAAGCTCCCAAAACTCCCCTCCCTGTGGAAAGGGCTTGATGGACGGCATTGTGAAGCACCCACTGATAGCTCTGGGTGAGGTTTTTTTGTTTGTTTCTTTGTGTTTTAATTTCAAACAGAAAAAGGTAGGCCTGGGACCAATCATTCAGAGAAAAATAATAATCATATAGGAAAGGAAAATCTGGAGAAAGTATGAACATCTCTAAGAGTTGAGGAAGGAAGAAAAAAAGCCAATAGTATAATCAAGATGGGTGATTGTGCTCTAAGCTGTTGGAGAGAGGGCACTCAGGGCTCCCCACTATCGCTGCTGGAAAGATATGGCAAAGACCTAGACACTGAGGGCCCTGGCAGGGAAGATGCCTTCTTCTTCTGGTCTCCACCAGCAGTGGCCACATGGGAGGACACTGAGTTCAGCCTCGTAGTATGCTTACTCCCCACATGCCCTTGACTTCATGAACAAATTCCATCTACCATTCCCCCC
>NC_043705.1:138193131-138215124 GCF_006229205.1 Suricata suricatta | reverse complement strand
TTTTATCGGAATATATTTAATTTACCCACTTAATGACGTTCAGCTAGAGAAAATTTTAAAAGTGAGAAATCGGTTTTTTTTTTTATGAGACAGAAGTAGCCAGGGACCTCTCCCCACTGTATACACCAAATAGCATTTGGTAGTATACGAAAAGTGTTATTTAAAACAAGGAAATACCCTTTCACGGTGTTTGCTACATTTAATTGTCAGGGCAAGAAGGAGTAAGCTCTTTTTTTTCAGAAGGCTGGATTGATCTTTTCTTGCTTCAGACTTTACTATGTCAAATGTTCTTTTTTCTTTTCTAACTCTGTAATGAATTATAGCATGTACACATTAAAGAGTATAAATTGAAGAGTACCTCCTGATGAATTCTCCCCAACTGATGACAAAGTGGGACCAGGGTAGGAGACGCACCATACCAGAAGTCCCCTCCCCCACTGCCGGTCTCATTACTGTCCCGATGGCAAACGGAGCATTGAGTTCCAAGTACACAGGTTATTTTTGACTGTTGCACTTTATCTAAATGGAAACTTACAATCTGTTTATATTCTGTTATCCCCCTTTTTTTTCTTTTCTTAAAAAAGTAATTTGTGAGATTCATCCATATTCCTGTGTTACTACATCCCTCACAGCCTCGTTGCTTTCTGGAATTCACTGTGTGAGTACACCCAAGTGTCCTGACTCATTTCACTGTTGATGGGCTTTTAGATGTTCTTACCCGGCAACAATTTCATGTCATGCTGCTAGGAGCATGCTTCTATGTGATTCTTTTGAACATGTGATTTGCTCTTCTCTTGAGAATATCAGGAAGAGGATAGTTGGGTCCTAGATGGTAAATAATTCAGTTTAGTTGATACTGATTAACAGTTTTCAAAAGAGGCTATAGCAATTTGTACCCTCACTAGCTGAGGCTAGGAGTCCAGTGGCTTGACTTCTGTTGTCAATATTTGGTGCCGTGATATTACAATAAAAAGAAGGAAGATACAATTTTTGGTCTGTGTCCCCATCTCTGGCACAGAGCTCCTAAAACTCTTGGAATTTCCCAAGTGATCAGCAGTGTGATAAAGATATCTTTTGTTATGTGAATAAAATGGCTTTATTGTCCATAAATCACCTAAGGATGGGGGTCATCACCAGAGGAAGCGGCCAAATAATTAGAGGGTTGGAACTTTCAGTCCCACCCTTGACATCTGGGGACATCAACCTTGGCAGAAGGTTGAATCAATCACCAATTACCAATGATTTCATCTGCCATTACTATGAAATGAAACCTTCATAAAAAACCTAAAATACAGGATACAGAGAGTGTCTGGGTTGGTGAACATGTGGAAATCTAGGGGAGAGTGCCGTGTTCTGAGAGCCCAGAGAAATTGTGCCATCTTCCCTCCATATCTTGTTCTACACATCTCTTTATCTGGCTGTTCCTGAGGTATAGCCTTTATAATAAATTGGTAATCTAGTAGGTGAAATGTTTCTCTGAGTTCAGTGAGCAGTTCTAGCAAATTAGTCAAACCCAAGGAGAAGGTTGTGGGAACATGTAATCTATAGCCCTTGGGTGAGAAGTGCAGGTAACAGCCTGGACTTGCCCTAGGGGGTTGAAGGGGGAGAGGAGATGGTGGTCTTGTAGGACTGAACCCTTAAGCTGTGGAATCTGAAAATATTTTGAAGTAGACATTATTAGAATTGAGTTGAATTCTCAAGCACCCCATTGGTGTCCAAGAACTACTTAGTGTTGGTGTGGGATACTACCTCCCCCATGCCCAACATTGGACTTGGTCTCAGAACACCGAGAGGGCATTATATACTTTTCACTTTGTTTTTCTGATGTCTATGTAGCTATTTTGTATTGTATTTTAAATTCCATGACGATTAATAAAGTTGGGTAACTTTTCATACAGTTATTGGCTATTTGAATATATTCTTGTGATTTGTTTCAAGACTTTTTTCAATTTTTTAAACATTTTCTCACTGATTTTTAGCTGTACTTTTATTATCTGGATGTAAATGCCTAATTATATATTTGTGCTGTCAACATCTTATCTCACTCAGATTTTTTTCTCTTAATGACATCTTTTGATAGCAAATAATTCCTTATCTTAATATAATACAAGGATTAAAGATTGAAGCTTTTACCTTCCTATTCTAAAAATTCTGTTTTCCTGTCAAGATGATGGAGAAATATATGGTATATGGGGAAATAAAGTGTGTATTTCCTATATACTCTTCTAGAATAATTGTTTTATTTTTTTTATATTTAGACAGGAAATGAATTTAGAGCTGATTATTTTGTATAGTGGGAAGTATGGGTTGATACATTTTGGATATCTAAATGATTGATCAGAAAGACAGTAAGTCTTGTACTTTTGAAATTTACTAAAAGAATCAAGGTAAGTTGGCCACACAGGAATGAGGTATATGAGGGGATGATATGTTGATTAGATTGATTGTCACAATCATCTCACAATGTATATGTACTTAAAAACATTATGTTGTGCCTTAAATATATATAATGCTTTTTATCAGTTATACCTCATCAATTTTACCAATTATGCTTTGATGTATCAATTATATCTTTATCAATGTATCAATTGATTCAATTATGCTTCAATATCAACTAATCAATTATACCTCAGTAAGGTTGCCAGAACTGTAAGAAATAAATGTTTAATGTTTACAAGCCACTTTGCCTACCATCATTTTCCATAACAGTCCAGACTACATTGTAAAGTTTAATTTCAAATGCTAACATATTATCTCTTCTTTTTTCTCTCAACTTTACTGAGGTATAACTGATAAGTTGATTACTTTTCCTTTAATTATTTTTACTGTGTGTGTTAGACACATTTACTGGTGAGTAAAATTCTAGTATTAGTTAAGTGCTGTATATATTTTGTTTTCTACCATTCATTTTCTCCATAATACCTTTTTTTAAAATAGGAGAACACTGAGGATCATAGAAGTGCAGATAATACAATTTATAGGTTGCAGAACTCTACCCTAGTTCATTGTGCTCCTACTCCAGCTCTTTGGAAACATTTGAAGAAGGCTTAACAGAAGAACAGGCTGATCCTCAAAAGATGAATAGATGTTCCTTACTTTTGAGATGTTCTAGGCTGGTCCTGAGGAGTGGTCTTCTTTACAGGAAGTTGTCCCTGGGATGAAAGCCATGAGAATGAGAAGCAGTGTGGTCAATTGGTTGGAATGGAGATGGGATAAGACTAGAGAGAGGAAAACCTGGAAAGATGAGTGATCATGGATAGCCTCAACTGAAAAGATGAAAGACATAAGGGATTTAAACAATTTTCAAAAGATAAGATATAACTGTTAGATTTATAATTCAGGCCACATATAAATCAATATATAACAAACATTCTTGTTTCCAAATTATCCAGTGCTTAAAAAACTCCTTTGAAATTTTTAAGAGTTTATTTAATGAATTGAATGTAATATAAGCCTAATGATATCACACATTCTACTGAAAACCTATGTGTGTCTGCTAATAGATGTTGGGTTCCCATCCTTCAATTTGTTAAAAAAAAAAACAAAAAACTGTCATGTCTTTAAAAGATGTCCAAAAAACTAATGGGTTTGATGTCTCTATGAAAAAGTATTGGATAAATAGTTACATGTTTATGGTGGTATAAGAGTATGAATATTATTTTGTTCCATGAATTTCTGGTAGAAAAAAAGATAAAACCAAAATGTTGATTCCAAAATTGAGAGGAATATTTATTTGATTTTCATCAGAGATATATGCCTCATTCCTCTTACAGAAGGCTTAATAAGCCAAGATATTTTTCTTTTGTCCTTGTAATATTCTTTGATATGAGCCCAAATTTTCTGATTAAATACTATTATAATTTATTTTAAAAAATAATTTATTTTAAATTAATCAAAATAAGTATATATCTGATTTATGCATTTGCTTACTTAATTCAAACTTAGGAGTTTGCATTACTATATTCTTCTGAACTTTATTTTTGGCTTTCTAACAATATCTTATGAACCACAATCTATAATCATTACTTGGTTTATTAGCCAAAAAATGGCAGTTAAAACTGATTTTTATCTTTTATCTATTCTGATACCAGATTTTAACCAACCAGACTCTCTCTAAAGAGAGTCCAAGCGAACAGCTGTAAATTCCATAGAACTTAGAAGTTGAATGATATAGACACAGACAGACTTACTCAGATTTAATCTTTTTAATCTCATTATCACATTTTTCTCTTTATGGCTAAGGTCAAAATCAGGGAGAGAGACACATAAATGGTCATAGTACTCAGCCTAAAATGTCTCTAACATATATGGATTTAAGAATGAAAGAATGAACCAATGTTACACTTTCCTTTCTGTAGAATAAGTGCCTTGGCATGGAAAAACATGGAAATGTATAAAACATTATTTTAGTTCCTGGAGAGGAGGGTGGGCAAAATAGCTGAAAGGAAGAAGGATAAATCCATATGCAGAACAATAATGCTTACCAATAAATTGCTGCCCTTCTGGTATGAAGGGTTCCAATGTAATTAATCTTCCACCAAGAGGCTGCTAGTCTCTTTTTCATGATTATTTCCTGCTAGGGGCTCAGTGTCAATCTCTGCAATGGCTGGAGAGGTCAGATATTGCTGAGATCCTGTATGACCTTTGTATCTGTCCTTTCGGTCACCTTTCTCATGTGGTCAACAGGCAAGAACAGAAAAGGCTGCGGAATGTGGTACTAAGCTGCCTTAAATCCTTAGAATAGGTCATCTTGAACTCCTGATGATGGAAAGGGCTCACTGAAATAAATGAGTTAATGATATTCACACAGGGCAGAAGTACCTTTTACCCTCACTTATTCTGAGGGGTTCATCTACAAACTTTATTCCTAGGCTTTGGTGTTACCAATGTTCTTATGCTATACTTTCTAGATCACAGATTATTCGGCCAAATGTCTAGTGACTGCCAGATAGTTGCCATCCCTTTTAAGGGAAAATCAGTAATGAGATGTGCCACTCATATTATGCTTGTTGGGGTTATTTCCCTTTGTCACTGGCGTTGAAGGGAAACACCGGTGTGAAGCTAGCTGTTACAGACTCCCAATTTGGGGTGATGTTTCTATATGTGAGAATCATTAGTAAACCACATGGTTTTCTTCTAATTCTTCAATGCACCGACAAAAAAAAAAAAAAAAAAAAAGAGTTCTCACAAGGCCATGAGTGAGGTGTCTATACACGAGTCTTCAATGTCATGGGAGTCTAATTTACTGCCCTTTCTACTTACTTTTACATTGAGAACCTTCTCAAGTCCTATGTCATACATGCCAATTTTACTTATGGGTGAAATCTTTCTGTGATCACCCAACTAGATAACATGGTTGTCCAATTAACACCCCCAAATTAATGACAAGCTCAGGTCTCATGGTTTCACTTGATAATGCTTCAGATATATATGGCAGAATAGAAAATATCTTTGGTTTTATTTTTTCCCCAAATATGAATAGTTAACTGCACAAGTGGTTATGTTTTTGTTCCAAAATCTTGAGTATCTCTACTGCAATTGCCAGGGCACTGTTTACCCCTCACAGCCAAGCGCAGGTGCAACTCAATCCTGCATCTAACCTCCTTTATTTTGCTTTTGTCTTTCTCATGGTTTTCTTGCAAAATCTCTACTCTCCTTTTCCACATTTTCTGTCTACTTTTTAAATATTTTCTGCCATTCTCACTTTTCCTATTTATCCTCAACATCTCCATGATCAGTGGCTCATGCATATGGGGACCACATTTCTATGGAATATGATAAAATAAGCAGAAATAAATACGTGAAAACAATCTGTGAAGAGGAAGCTCCCAGTTTGCCAAGGATTCCTGTGTAAATTTTTCTGAAAGTAATGATTTTTTCATTAGGGGAAACATTTTAATGTCTGGTGACACAATGCAAGTAGAGAATGCAAAAAAGACTGAGTGATGAAAAAAGTTAAAATGTGAGTATATTATCAAGCTGCAGATTTCCAAGAGTAGACTTAGATGGGGAAAATAGTTAAATTCGGGTTAGATTGGGGTACAAACTGGGGACCGTTCTGAATTTCTTGAAAGGCAATTACCCTAGTATAAAAATTAACAACTAAGTCAAGAGAAACGAAGATAGGATATTAACCCCTTACGATAGTTCAGAGTCACCCTCGGTGCAAGTTACATTCTATGTGAAAGTGTACCAGGATGTGGTTACAGTGGCCAGAGAATTACAGCTGGTTTGTTTTCCTGTGTTGGTGTATTGAGCCTCAACTTAAATTTTCTGACTGTGACTTGGTTTGGAATTATTAAGTGAAATGGAACAGTGCCCTCTGACAGCATGACTTTATAATTGTGGATCTATTTGCACTCAATATCATGCAAGTAGATCATATTATTAAATTCTGTAGCAAAACAATAGCATTTAGTTTTCATTGACCAAACCATCACTTCACCTGGAGAGTCATCATAAATATGTCCAAAGATTTACCAAATATGACAAGACAAGTGTCAAGTTCAACATCAGTAGGCTCATAGGGTTAGTCATATATCAGATATGGCATGAATACACTGCTGTTCTGTGATACATTCTACATCCTAATTTATATTCATTTTCCTTTCTGATAATCCTTGCATATGCAAAACTCCCTTCGGTTGGTTCCCCAAAGAAAATACGGATATTTTAAGATGTTTTTGTCTCTGTTGTATCTAGGTTAATGAGCTTGCTCTGAAACTACAAGGTATTATTTTTAAATTTAACCAACTTATCTTTGGATCAGTAAACATAATCACATGGCTCATTTCTGATTTTTCATCTAAAGAGACTTTTTTTTATGTTTAAAATACTGGCCTATCATTACTTTATTCTTGATTCTTCTATGTTTAAATTTTAAAAAATTGAAGTACTATGTTTTAAGTTTAAAACACATTTGTATTTTTAAGACATTTGCCTTTGATTGATTTTTTTGTGAATATTGATATATAATGTTGCAGTTTTGTTAGGATTCAAAATTAAAGTGTTTTCTTTATTTTCTGTGGCATGATTAGAGTTAATTGTGAAGTGTCCAACATGAGATGGTCAAAATTATTTTCTATTCTTTCTTTATTCTTAAATGTCCTTCCTTTACATTTTGTGTTATTACTGGAATGACATAGCATAAAATGTATACCAACGATCATGGTGAGATAGTGACACTCAGAGTTTATTTTAACTTATTTTTAACAAGTATCGGACATAAAATCACTGGGAAAATAGCCATGGATCAAAATGGTAATCTAAAGCTAAAATAGACAATATTATCACAAAATGACTGCAGCCATCTTTCTTGATCTTCCTCTACTCTAGCTTTCACTAATATTCACCACCTCGCAGAGGACTTTCTCAGACAAAAAAATTAATCTTTATTTTCTTCTAATTGAGAATCTTAAATGAACCTTAGCTGCTCTGCTGGCGTAAAGCCAAGCCCCTCATGAGCACACACCCGACCCTGGGGATTTGGATCACGCTTCCCTTACAAACTCACTGCTTATCACTAAACTCTTATGTATTTATGCCCACCTTTCTCATGCTACCCACACTTTCACATTTAATGATCACAGCAGTTTTGGATTAGATCACTTGGGCATGAACTGCTAAAGCCAAGTTCAATTCAGTTGAAAAATGTGTGAAAAGTACATTTTAATTTCTGGCCCCCACAATATTTTCTAGCCAAATGTATTGGTAATAAATATAGTATTTTGTCAAATATCTTATTTATGTTTTCTACTTTTCAACCAGTTTAAAATCTATGTGGGAAAATTATATGATACAATTGCTTCTTTAAGTCACAACAAACCACAACATAAGACCTAATCTTTTTGTGAACCAAGACTTTTTCCAGAGGATTTAATTGTTTTTAATTTCTTTGAAATGTTTGTTTATTTGTTTTGAGTGAGACAGAGAGAGAGAGAGAGAACAAGCAGGGAACAGGTAGAAAGAGAGGGAGACACAGAATCTGAAGTAGGTTCCAGGTTCAGAGCTGTCAGCTCAGAGCCCAATATGGGGCTCAAACCCATAACTGTGAGATTATGACCTCTGGTGAGGTAGGACCTCCAACCAACTGAGCCATCCAGGTACCCTTTCAAGGATTTAATTTTTAAGAACTCCTTAAATTCCTTAAAAGCGTACAAATGCCCTAAATAAGCCACGATGTATTAAAATGCCTTTCTAAGTCCAGAGTGATTCTTTTAGTGTGTTATCCATAGTTAGTATTCAAAGCATATTGTGAAATAATTAAATTAAGAGAAATAACAGAAAGCCTTTTGATAGAAATATGATGTTTTCTATAATTACCTGGCCAAAGAAAGCTAATAGCTGGTGTCTTTGTTTCTGAAATGATCTAATATATTAATATTCTAGGTTAATATGACATTATGGTTTTAATATAGGACACATGTTGTATTGTAACTGCCTTTGCCTCACCCCAGCACATAGTAGAGTACTTTGAACATAGCAATAACTTAATCAATAATTGCTGAAATACAAATAACTTCTACTTAAAAAGGAACTCTATAAACTCTACATTGAATATACATTAATTTTCTTCGGTAGTTCATTTAAAAAAAAACATGAGTAGAATATAGGCCTCATTTCACCTTTAAGGATTCTGGCTAGAAGCAAAGTTTATCTACCTCAGTCAACAAAACCACAAAGGGAAGAAGGCTATTCAATATTTAGATACCTTCTTGTGTTCTAGTTACACAAACAAAGGGCCAATAGCTGTTTATAAATCTCTTTAGCATTACATTCTGGCTTAGGAAAATCAAATTTCTAACATAAAGAATGTAGTCCAGCCCTAGGAAATCATTAATCCAATAGGGATTTGGCAGCAGCAATTGGCTTCAAGATTCAGACCTCAGTATGTATTCATTGATCCTGGAAAATGTTATAAGCCATGGGTTAAGAAATATACACTAAATAAAAATTTATCTGGTGAGCAATTAGAACAGAATACTTAGAATCTTGTTGTGATTCCTCTTCTGTTATATAAAATAGGATGACCTCATCCTTCGGGAAGTGTCAGGAAGTAGGTTTCTATTCTTACATATTTCAAATATCATTCACTTCTACCTAAAAGAATCATCAGTAATGATTACCATCTTTAGGACACTTAAATCAAGTCTTCACTCCCATCTCTGTACAGCCCATCATTCATAATTACCCAGGCTCTGTATAACATTTACATTTGCTGTTAAGTTGTGTACGTGTTCAATGAAATTTCATTCATTGGATGGGCAGCCATGACCTCACCCAGATCTCAGGTGCCCATCACACAAAGGCCCTCCGACTGTGAGTGAAATTAAATAAACACACTGAAATTGATCTCTGAATAGTTTCCTGGCCCTGCACTCCTGGTTTTAGTATTTGTTCTTATTTTATAGAAAGCCTCAAGGGGGAATAGAGTAACATGTCTGAAAAACCATTTCATGTTTTAAAAAATTTTATTGCTTTCAGTAATTTTAATAACAATGGATTTATACTATCCACATTTACTTTTTTTCTGAACAGCATTTACAAGAAGCCTATGCCAGAAAAAAATAGAAAAAGAAGTCTGTGTTTATGATAAATGAAGACACTTATTTACTTGTCTTTTTGTTATTTGGAGAAAAGGGAAAAAAGTGTTAAGACAACAAAATGAATAATGTAACATGTTTCTATGACTACAAGAATAGGCATATCGAACAGGCCCTGTAGTTAGGACACTTGACAAAGTAATAGGCAAAGAAGGAAAATTATCATCTTAGGTATCAAAAAAGTTTATGTAAACCATGTACACAGCATAGTGCATATTCTGAATACTTATGATACCATTCAGAATATGGTAATATTCTAATGTAAGTACTGGTAGCATATGAAATTCTCCTGTTTCATTTCATTTTATATGATCTATAAAAAGGGATTTGAAATGAATATTGCAGAAAAAAATCCTCCTCATAGAAATTCTGTTACAGTGTTGCCTGTATGATCACTTAGTGTGCTATAATTCTTATATTTCTTTAGGATGAAAAGAACTGAAAGATGCTTTTCCTTTGTTGTGATCAATGGAAGAATCTAAAACACTTTGTAGGGGGACTTGGGTGGCTCAGTCAGCTAAGCGTCTGACTTTGGCTCAGGTCATGATCTCAGGATTAGTGAGTTCGAGCCCCATGTCAGGCTCTGGGCTGATATCTCAAAGCCTGGAGCCTGTTTCGGATTCTGGGTCTTCCTCTCTCTCCTGTCCTTCCCTGACTTGTGCTCTGTCTCTCTCCCAAAAATAAATAAACATTGAAAACAAATAAAGAAAATAAAACACTTTATAAAATTGGAAGTCTTTTCTCCTTGAGTTACCCAGAAGCGTGAGGGCAAGATACTGAAGTGGGAAAAGGCAATGTGTTTGAAATGAAACCATCAGCATTTGAGTCTTGTCTCCCTTCATTGAGGTAGATCCATTTTCTCATCTACATAATGAATCAGTGGGTCTGAAAAGACCACTTCTCTCCAAATATCATATGAACATATTCCAGACACCAGCCTAAGTCTTCTGTCTTAGAAGTTGCCCAGACTCCATGGAGACCATCTAAACAAGACAAAGCCTTGTTTCTCCGTCACCCAAGAAGGACCTAGTAAGCCCACATTCTTCAGGTCCTTTGTGATGCCCCTCTGACAGTATGCTACAATAGAGTAGAAGGTAGCATTGTGTCCAGAGAGCCCTTTTAGTCCTGGGGATATGGCAGGTCCCATGGTCTCTTTAACCTAAGCCTCTGCTCCCAGGATTATCCCCAACAGAGAGTCCAGTATACTGATTGATTGGTTATGCATTTACTAGTCTATCTTTCCTCACTAGATTGCAAACATCATAAAAATATCATAAAAAGAAAAATGATATCTATTTTTGACTTTGTAGCCTTAGCGTTCCATGCAAGAAGTGGTGTTTAAAGTATCTGCAAGAAGGTTTCAGGTAGAATAGGACTCAAAATGCAAAGAAATAATAAAAGTTTAATCAATCTAATAAATAATGAGTCAATAGTTGGCTTTATTTTTTCATTGTTCCACTAACTATATTATGCCCTTTGTTTTACTTTTCTTAGCGTTGCCTCTACTGAAATTTATGTGTTTGTAGAAAGTATAAGTTTTCTTAAAATTAACTACTTTTATCACTAATAAATCTCTCTACATTATCTTGAGACTCTCAATACCATGAAAATTGCTCAGCCAAGACTAAAACATCAAATAACCTCTCTTCTATTAGACTGTAACCATGGCCAATCAACAGGTCCCATATTTTAGGTTGTCCTTAGAAAAAAAAATGACCAGGAGCACCTGGGTGGATCATTTGGTTAAGCCTTGGAGTTCAGCTCAGGTCATGATTTCACAGTTCATGGGCTTGAGCCCCATATCAGGCTCTGTGCTGACAGCTCAGAGCCTGGAGCCTGTTTCAGATTCTCTGTCTCCCTCTCTCTCTGACCCTTCCCTACCTGTGTTGTTTATCACTTTCTCAAAAATAAATAAATATTAAATTTTTTTAAATGACCAATATTATTTTATTTAAAATATAATTTCAGCACATGATTTTGCCACATAGCTATTTTCAATTTGAACATAAAGGGAACTTTAAATAGAAGCACCTTAAATTTAACACAATGCAGATGCATTACATATAAATTAGAGATATCTTTACATTATATTGAACAGTTATTTATTATTTGCTGCACTATCTTCACAATATTTTTCCATTGGCAAATAAAAATATATTGCACATGTTAATATTTTAAGAACCATAAACTAGTCAAATATCATTTAATTAGAAAATAACTTATTAAATTGGCATCCTATGTTGTGATTTGATAGCTTGGGTAATTTGTATAGCTCTTACTTTGCTTACTGATTTCTACATAACTTGTGTAGGGTTCAGAAGCTTTGTTCCTAAATTATATCATCTTTATGCTCCTGGGCCAAACAAATCTCAATGTCTCTAGGGTAATTAGAATTAGCAAAACACCTGCATCTGTAACACCTGGTGGCAGTAAAACATAAGTGTAGATTGGACCCTTAGAAATTAGTGAAGTCTTTAGCATCTTGAGATTTTGGCAACAATAAAAGTAACTACAAAGTAACACAAAGAAACTGCGTTGTGCAAATACCTAATTCTGCTTCAATAGAGCACCTGAAATGTATATACAAAAATGAATATAATTTAGACCTACTGCTTTTGGATCTCCCTTCTCAATTTTGGTTTTAAGTAAGCTAAAGCAGGATAAGCAAAGTGCCATAATCAAATGTAGGAAATATATAAGTTTTTCATTTTTTTGCTTTTAAAATAATCAAAGCCATCTTGATGTATCAGCTTCTGGAAGGTAGAATAGATATGTAAAGAATTTTATCAAAATTCTTATAGCCGAACTTCAGAAGAATCTCAGAGTGAAAAGAAAACCAATTTTGTTCTAACTTAATTGGATGAAATTTAAGAGTAATCTATTGCAGACTGTTTTGAAATTAGCCCGATGTTTGGCTTTTACAACATATGCAGCCAAGTTTCTCAGAAGACTGATCGTCTCAAGTATTTTGCATGCAAATTCACCATGAAGAGAGAAGTGCATGCAGTATTAAGTGCAGAATGTTGAACTTGACCCTCAGTATGCTCCTGCAAAGACATACTTCTGAACAATGACCCTAGCAGACATCTATACTTTTAAATGCTACAGAGAACACCTAATATTTTCCAGAATCATTCAGTTTTAGGGAAGAATATCTATGTTATGTTTTCTGCTTTCATTAAGAGTATAGCCCTTATTAGTAGATTCTATGCACCCTTTCTCCTTTCTTATTCCAAAACCTGATTTCTGCCTCTTACTTCCTCAGAAATTGTTCTAATAATTTTGACAATGACCACCATATTGCTACATTTGGAAATAACTCACTCCATTTTGGAGTTTTTCACTCACTTGAGTTCTGTGACACTCGTCCCTTTTCTAACCTTCTCTGTCTCCCTCAAGGTTTCTTCTATTGTAACTCTTTAAACACCTTCCTCCTTCCCTCCACCTACTCCCTACTTCTTGTTGATCATCATTAACTATCATCCTTTCTGATCACTTGCAAATGTACAATTCCCTTCCATAATATACTTGAACTTTAAATTTCAGTATCCAACTTTCTGCAGAACATACATATCAGACATATCTCCCCACATTGCTATATCAATACATACATGTTTGAACTCATCATCTTCTCTTAGAAATTTGTTCTTCTGTCTTGATTCAATCTTTCAGAATGTTGCACAATCATCCACATGTGAATTTCAGAAGCTTTGAAATTATCCTGGAATTTTCTCTCATCATTGTTTCCAATCATCTAAAATTTCTTACTTTTACATCCTCTATTTCTCAATGCGTCTTCTCACTTGCATATCTACTGATACTCCACTGGGTCTTTTCCCATCCCTTCTAAACAACTGTGACTGAGTTTACCCCCCTCTCTGACATTTCCCTCCATGTCCATTTTTAAAGAATCATCAGATTAACTAAATGAAATAAAAACAACTGAACAACAATGGTTTTCAGAGGAAAGTCCACAGAACAGCAAGACAAAATTTACTGGCAAATTGTTTGAAATGAAAATCTCAAGCTTCATTCCTAAAATTCCCAAATCAGAAATGCTAAATATGGGACCCAGAATCTTTGTTTGACAGGCTGCTGGTGTGATTCTGATATATTTTCATGTTTGAAAACTTATTCTAAAACATAAAATCTAGGACACCTGCACATGCCAGGTAGACTCTTGCTTTCTGGGTCCCACCTATTGGTTTTTTCTACCTGAAATAACCTTGTTATCTCTACTTATCTAAATTCCTCCCTGTGGTCATTTAGGCTGATCAGATGTCTTCCCTTCCCCAATTTCATTCCTGGTTCCCAGACTATCTTGCTGAGTCCTCTAGTTTCGGTGCAGAACCCTACAATTTCTTGGCTCACAAATTCACTAGCCATAGTTCTCCATCCTAAACTGCGTGCCCTTCATGCAGGTATTTATTTCAGCATCTCTAAAGTTCAAGCACTTCACATAGGAAGAATTCAAGTTGCTAGCACCCAGCCTCGTTAGAAATAATGTAGTGTAAATTCAAATATTAATTAAATACTACTACTGCTACACATAGTAGATGAACAAAAACTATAAAGTCTGCCACTTTCTAGAGTTGGTGAGCATACAGAGCAACTAAAACTCTCCTCCATTGTTGAGGGGAGGTAAGGAGGGGTGGGGATGATTACAACCAGTATGGAAAATACCTTGGCACATCCCAATACAGCTAAAAATATAATGAATATCAATAACAATCCTCCAGCAATTGCTGCTTTGCACACATACCTAGCACACTTACACATATGTCCGCAATTAGTATTCAGAGCAGCTTTATTTATGGTAGCCACAAGTGGGAAGAACAATTGCTCATCAATGATGTACGTTTCTTTCCAAAATGAAAGAAACAAACAAACAAACAAAGAATCAAAGGAAGAAACAAAGAAAAAAATTGTGAGGACCTTCCTCCACAATTTAATTAATTTCCTAACATATAAACAAAGGTGAGGAGAAGGGAAAAGTTTATGACCATAGGATGAAGCCTTTCCAGTCCTAAAGAAGGTGAATGCAAAATTGTGACACAAGATGAGGAGGAAAATATATTATCAATACTTTAGTTTTTACATTTATTTATTCTGAGGGAGAGAGAGGGAGGGAGAGAGAGAGAGAGCGAGCGAGCACACAAGTGGGGGAAAGAGAGAGAGACAGAGACAGAGACAGAGACAGAATCCCAAGCAGGTTCCACATGGTCAACACAGAGCCCGACGTCAGGCTCAAACTCATGAACCCTGAGATCATGACCTGAACCGAAATCAAGAACCAGATGCTTAACTGCCTAAGCCACTCAGGCACCCCAAGACCTTAAAGGGAATCTGGTAATTTTTTTCTTCTTCTAACACACCCAAAAGAAACTATAGTATTTAGTCTCCGTCCCCTACCTTCAGGCTACCAAATAAGTGGAATGCAAAAGAAAAATGTATAAAATTAATAAAATTTGATTCTCTCTATTTTATAATAATCTTTAAGATATTTATGTTCTTGTTACTAAAAGCAAGAACAACAAAAGCCAGGTTTGAGTTCTAAGTGTGAAAAATGCATTCTGCAGGAGTCAGCAAGATTTTCTGCTCAAAAGTTAAGGAAAACTAGTTCCATATGTGATCCTGGATCCTGGCTTTGTGTTTACGTTTTTCATACAGCTTGGTTTCTATAGTCGCAGGGGGTAATCTATATTGACAAAATGCCACAATTTTTAATATGTAGCATATTTTAGAATGACTCTTCTACCATAAGATTGTTATTCAGGACTGATATAGGGCAAGAACACATGGAAGAAAGAGAAAAGCAATTTCTCCTCAGTTGTTCTTAAGAAGGAGCAGTTAAAGATTTTTAAAATCCATGCATATAAGAACTACAGAGTAAAACTTTATTAATTGGGCAAAGATGGGGCAGTAATCATTACAAAAGAAGAAAAAGAAAGAATGCATTTCCCTCTAGGAAAGAAAAAAAAAAGCCATGATGGTTCCATGTAACATTTAAAGTTCAATGATCTGAAAATGAGTCTAGTTCATTCAGATACCATAGCAGTAGTCTGGGAAGGAAAAGCTACATTTTTTTAAGTACTGCTCTTGGTGGGCTTTAAAAGTTGATGAACTCTATCAGAGATATAACAGCTTGAAGTGTTAATAGAAAAAGAGAATGCAATTGAAGTAAATAAAATTTATTTTTACATCACAGGCTTCATAGGAAAAACTGCTTCAAAAACCATTATAATCACATCATTCAAATAACAAAAATGTAAAGGGGCAGACAGAATATCTGTTAAAACTGTAAGGTCAAGGTAAACTTTGACATTGTGAAAACAATGGCAGGGGAGATTAACAATAACATAAAGATGGCAAAGACCTGAACACCTGAGGTGATCTGCACACTGTGTTTTTGTGTGTATGTTGGTGTGTCTATGGGTAGGAGAATATTTTCCTCTCAATTATTATGGGCACGCAAGTGAGCATCCCAGTCACCTTAAATTATGTGTTTCTGTATTTCTACTTTAAGTAAACAGACACCAACTAGCGTCTGTCTCCTTTGGAATAAAAACAGTTCATATCCAGAGTTATTTATGGAACACTAGACTACATATTTGACAATGCTTTTGAATCCAAGCCGAAGTGTTTCTGACAAGGAAAATAGCACTAATCGGCATGTTCTGAAGTTCTCCACGCATGAAAGGCTCACAGTACAGGGATTTGCCCACGGAGTGCATTGTTAGGATTCAAGGTTCACCGTTTCTCCATTTCCCCCCATCTGGCTCAGAAGGAGTGGTATGACCCAGCAAAGCGCCACAACAAAAAAGTTAAGACTTACCCAGGATCTCATGTGTCATAGTGTCCATTTTTTTATTAAGTTTATTTATTTCTTTTGAGAGAGACAGCGTGAGTGGGGGAGAGGCAGAGAGAGAGTGGGAGAGAGAGAGAATCACAAGCAGCCTCAATGCTCTCAGCAGAGAGCCCAACAGGGGGCTGGAACTCAGGAAAGTGTGAGATCATGACCTGATTCAAAACGATGAGTCTGATCCTTTACAGACTGCGTCATCCAAGCACCCCCATGCTGCCCACATTTTCAAATATGTTAAGCCTGCCTAAATCTAAGGCAAGGTGCACAAGTAGGAAATCTTAATACCATGTCTATATATCTACTAGAGAGGGAGGCAAACCAGAAGAGACTCTTAAATATAGTGAACAAACTGAGGGTTGATGAGAGGGTGCGGGAGGTGGGAAATGGGTGATGGGGTTGGAGGAGGGCACTTGTTGGAATGAGCCCTGGGTGTTGTATGTAAATGATGAATCACGGGAATCTACCCCCAAAAACCAAGAGCACACTGTATATACCCTAACTTGATAGTATGTTAGCTGACTTGACAATATTTTATATTAGCTAACTTGACAGTAATTTGTGTGTACATATATATATATATATATATATGTATATATAATGTGAGAGGGTTGGATTCTTTTGTTTTAAGCTATCCAGTTCTTGATGATTTGTTACAACTGCTGTAGGAAACAAATGTGATAAGAACAAACTGATACATTAATTCAATTCAACTATCTTCTTAAACACCCTAAAACTGTATCTATTTAAACCACTGAGGTGAAGTACCTGAGTAACTCAGACTGTCTGACTTCGACTCAGGTCATGATCTGACAGTTTGTGGGTTCCAGCCCCATGTCGGATTTTTTGCTGACAGTGTGGAGACTGCCTCAGATTCTCTGTCTGTCTCTTTCTGCCCCTTGCCTGCTCTTACTCTCTCCTCTCTCTCTCTCTTTCTCCTTCTCTCTCTTGAAAATGAATAAACATTAAAAACATTTTTAAATTAAAAAAAACTACTGAGGTAATATATGTGCCTCATGTATTATTAATCCCTCCATATTTTTTGAATAGATAAGTGCTTAAAGCCTGATGAGATATCACTTAATAAACAAATACACTTCGAGGATAGTGACCATGAAAACAAGTTTCTTGGACCACAGAAGTTCTGGAAATAGCCCCCTGGGTCTGCTGCAAAGGGAGGGTGATCAGGTATGTCAGGAATGGAAGGGGAAGAAACCGGCTTCTGTTTTGGCATACAGCACCCTACAGGACCTCCAGATTTTACAGAGACCGGCTTTGTGTGGAGAACAGTTAGGAGACATTTTGCAGTTAATGGAACTGAGTTAAGGAACTCAGTGCCTTCTCATAAGCTTGCAGAAGATATTTTTAAGAATTTCTAAGGAAAATATATAGACAAATATGTAGACAAACACACGACTCTTGTCTTAACCTTTTTGGTATATTTCCCTGAAACAGTCTGAATCTTCCAATAATGCTCCGAGTTATCCTTTTTCCGTGAGTGTTGTAGACTCTGGCGAATGACCTCTATTCTACTCTTAATCAGTAAATAAAAGGTCAAAGAGAAGGGGACTGTTCTTTTTATTTTTGTTACATAAATTATTTCCGATTCTGTCTGTTTACTAACGGTTGCAACAGATTACAAAATGTAAGCATCCTAAAACAACTGGCTTACTTTCTTTGTAAATCTTCCGGGGCACCGCCATTCATTTTCTATTACTTGTTCAGTTACCAGAAACTTAGGAGTTTAAAACAACCACCATTTATTATCATGAAGGTCCTCTGGGTTAGGAGTCTGGGCCATGAAAGAGCTGGGCTTTCTGCTCAGGGATTAGCCCGGGAGCCTCCATCTTCCAAGCTTGCATGAAGAATGTCTCTCTGGTGTGCTACCATAGACTCTTATCAAATATAATCACAGGAGTGACCATCTCACTATCTTTGTCTCATGAACATGACAGGGTCAAGGGATTAAATATCCTGTTGTGTTCACAACTGCTGCCCACACTCAAGGGGAAGGGACTTTATAGGGTGTGTGCTCCAGGTTGGGTGTACCTGGAAGCCATCTTGGAATTCTTCCTACACTGGTCAGGAGTAAGGAAAGAGCTTGCCTGGGCAGCTCTCATTCATCTGCGTGTCTAATGTGGTGTAGTCAGATGTCAGCTCTCTGCAGTCGTTTATAAGTCAGGTGGCCTGGATACACAAGGTGACACATGTTGCCATTGATGCTGGCTGCCATCTGAGAGAAGTGACCAGAGAAGTTCCACTTGGACTCTAGGAATGGAGAGTCAGGATTCTGACATGGCAATTGGCTTCTCCTGGATCATGTAACCAGATAAATCAGGCTATGGCAGAATGGTGTCTTTTGACCAGGCTTGGCAATCTCACTGTGTTATTTTTCCTATACTCTCTTGGCTCTATGGGTTTCAAATCCAACCAGATTTGAAAGCAGGGGATTTTCAGTAGGAAAAGTGTCAAATACTTTACAGGCATGTTTTAAAACTATACTCAGACATTAGAATATAAGGGAAATCAGTCAAGTTACTGACTTCTATGGGGTTTTGTATCAAAATGTTAGTAATAGCTATTTAGTAGAGCTCTTACAATATGAAAATATGGCAAACATCGATAGAATTAGGACACAAGAACACCTGTTATGTTTTGTCACAAGTTCCCCAATATTTGTCATTTTACACTTCACCCATTATTTAACTAAGGGTCTTTTTCTCGTTCTGTATCAAAAAAAGGTATACCTGTTGCTTTCTCTGAGAAATAGCCTATGTAATGAGAGAGAGTGTCCACTGATTAGAGAGTCTGAGTTTTCAGATAATTCATACGCTTGTAGGTCCAGAGGCATTTTTTCTTGGTGAAATTAGGTTAGTCTAGAGCCAAAATTGCATACCCGAATTCTCTGCAATCTTTGGAGATAAAAATTTCCCATTTTCCTATTACCTATAGCTAAAGCAGGAAGAGACACCATCATCACAATCTTCCACACAATTAAAAATTTTTCTCTTTCAATATGACCTCGTACAAAACAGCAATTCTCAACACTCTTTAGTTTCATAAATATTATCACAAAGTGTGATATGTTTAAGTCTGTGTTTGGTCCGACTCATATATTTAATTGAATACCTATAAAAGTTTCAAGTTTGAATAGTTAACCCCTGTTTCTATGTCCTTCCTAAAAATTTAAATATATATTTGCTAGTGTTTCCTTTTCTTTTCTTTTTATTCTAGTGGTTTGTACAATACTTACCTAATTATTGACCAGTGAGTTAAATGATTCTTTAACTTTTTAAATTTAAAGTCATCCTTCCTCCTAACAAATGAGAGACTTTTTCCAATTAGTATTGATGATGGCACTAATAATCAGAGAAATTAGTGGCAAGTGAAGTTAGTAATTACTGTGTATGTAACTAAAATGTCCGCATGAATAGTTTTAATGTTATAATGATCAACATTTATGGCTAAGGTACATCTATAAAATAGCTCATACCTACTGGTAGTCTATGAGAAGGTGATAATTAGTTATAAAATGTATATTAATTAGAAACCTTAACCTGTAAAAAATATTAGCCTGCTTTTACTTGGCAATAAAAAAACACACAAAATCAATACTTTTTAAAATCATGACACTTGTAGGAAGTGTATAATTTAACACTTCACGCACAAGTGGTTTTGATACTGTGAGTGGTTTGAACTTCACGTTGGGATTGAAAAGGCTGTTTTTCTTTGTTTCTTTACAGATCCGCAGTTTTCCCTTGACTCTCTGCATGTGCCACAGAGCTGTGACTGATATGCCCCCGGGATGGGTCACCGGAGGAGATTCGTTTAACCTTCCCACCGTTCTCAGGGTGTTTATTTTAAATGTTTTTCCCATAAGCACTTTGTGTGTTAGAACCGATCCCTGGGCTCTAATAACTCAGAAAAGCTTACATTTGACTTTGAGCCAAACCCCTTTACAAGCATATGTTCTCCCAAAATGCCAAGTTTGAAATTGTCACTACACAAATTCATTTTGGAACTTCGATTTATTATGCAGAATGGGAAATGGGAACAGACCTATTAATCTATCAAGATAGCAAGGGACGTTTTAGTTACAATGTTTTTCTGGTACAGGCCCAGCTTATTGCTTACTGTAAATCTCCCCGTTACCCAAGATTATTTAAACTCTAGATTCTGAATGCTGTTAACAAGAACAAAACAAAATGTACCCCTTCCCGTTATGTTCAGATAACTGTGGGGAAGATGAGAAGCACTTACGAATAATATTCTAAACCAATTAAATGAAATAGCTTAATGGAAATAAGTCACAGAGAATGGCAAATGTTATTGTCTTATGTCTTACATATGCCTGTGTGTATTTTTGCAAATGTTCAAGAACCATATATATGAAAGGACCTCTAAGTTGGTTTATTAAGTTGCCTGGACTAGCTTTCCCCATTGCATATTGGAAGTCCACAAGACAGAACTGTGGTTTCTTGGTCGAACTGCACTAGATATCAATTGCAGTGATGAGAGGTTTCCACTAAATTCAGAAATAAATGCTCACCATGCACATCAATGCAACAAAAATCTCTATTATTACTACTCACAGATAAAAACCCTAATTTGCTCACATTACACCAACCTTCTAGTCTTGCCCATAGCTCTCCAAAGTATACTGCACAACTTGCTTCCTTGTGCCATTGAACATCTTATCTCATTACACAGAAGCACATCAATACCTCCTAAAATGTTTGTTCTTGCATGGAGTCCTTCAGTTTGGACCTCTGGGAGGTGTATGTCAACTCAACCTACAAACACCCAGATCCCTGAAGAGATAGTTTGTCTACATCTATTTGCTCTATTCTCAATGTTCCTATCATAATTTACATTTCTTGAAGACAGGGACTGTTTCTTTTTAAAATTTGTCCTGTTTTGGCTTGGCAAATAATAGGTTCAGTGAAACTAGGTAGGTGTCTTCTCAGCCGGATTGCCAGGGGTTTAAGTTCAGGGTCCACTGTTGAAAACACACTGGAGATCACTGGTAGACTAGCCAAGTCTGTAAGCTATTTGGTATTTGTGTCACTATGCAGTTCACAGACTTAAAATGGAAGATCAATTGAGATTTTCATGTGGAAATCTCATAATATCTATATTAAACATTACCTTCTTCAAGTTTACCAAAGCTCTAGAAACTGTGGTGTTTTCTTAAGGTAATTTCCACAGATATATTTATAAGCTTTCTTTTATTTATTTCAAGTTATTGGCACTTAAAAAGTTTTGTTAATTTCGTATTTGTTACTATGTGTTTTGTTCTTAGAAAAGTGGACCAATGTTGTGCAAATTAATTATAAGTATGCCGTAGTTTAAGAGCTGCATGAGCTATATTTCATGTTAATATTTCTGATGTCAGATGTATATGGTTTATTAAAATGTTTTATTTTAGAGGAGGAAAGAGAGAGAGTATGAGCAGAGGAGAGGTGTAGAGGGGAGGAGAGAGAGAGGGAGTGAGAGAGAGAGAGAGAGAGAGAGAGAGAGAGAGAGAGA
>NC_043705.1:138183833-138193031 GCF_006229205.1 Suricata suricatta | reverse complement strand
GTTAAATGGTGATTTTTCACTATAAGCATTCAGTTTAGCAGGTAAAGAAGAGGAAGAGAAGGAAATAATGGGGCTACTATTCACAGTTGTTCTGTCCTTTGTAAAAATTGAGAAAAGTCACAGTTATCCTGAAAGGTGCATAAGATGTGATGGAAAATTATGAAAATATTCTCAAAAAGAAAAACCAAGTTTTTGGGGAAAAATCTTTTGTGTAATGGCATGATCATTGTTCTATGATATTATTGTCAGACCATATGGCAGAAAAAACATACTGTATTTATCAAAATTTTAGAACTTATGAAATCTTCAATATGCAATTCTTGGTATAGTGATGGCAAGTACTTCAGTAAAATTATTTTGACATTCTTTATTCATAGAGAAAATTAGAAGATACAGGATTTTGTTTTCTTGTTTTTTTGTGAACTGTGAGGTAGAGAACATTCATTTATGTATGGACCCAGCAGAAATAAATACAGTAATAAAAGTCACTGTTTGAAGAATATATGCATTTATGCCTATGGGTCAAACCATATACTATTATGTAAATTCAATAGTCAATTATTAATTATTTGCTCCCTGATCTTCATTTCTTTCTGGAAAAATGTAAATTGTGACCTTTGATTATATATGAGTTCAGTGCGCTGTAAAAAATAAGACAGAGCAAGGGCAAAACCAATGCACAACTTCGTTTTCCACACTGAGAAATCCAGTAGCCATACATTTTAAAAAAATTCATTCATTCATAAGTTTTGAAGCGATCATGGAAATAAAATTTGTATTTGAATGAATTTCTTTGCACCAGTAGCTATTAACTATAGGATTTGAAGCATATTTTAAGAGCTTCAAATCTGGTATACATCAGAGTGGCATATTACCATTTTGAGAGATCTAAGTATATTATTTTAGTGTAAAAGTATACGAATTTAAAATTTTCAGAAAATATTTCAGGGCAAACTGAGAACAAACTAGTGGCCTACATGGCTTAATTTCCAGGATTCCAATTCTTTCTAAAAACTTGCAGATTCCTTATACACAGCAGAATTTTTAAACTATTGGATATTACTGGTATAATTTAAATTTCTTAAAACAGTTAATTGAATATTAATACTTTGTAGAATCAAATTATGAGTTAAAAATTTAGTCCTTGGTTTCCTGATTTATCCCAGCTTGAAACTTTCTTCCAGATTTTGAAAGGTTTTGGATTATGGCCAGGAGGAGCTAACAATATACTTTTAGAAGAAAATCTCCATGGCTTTTGTGTCCATGTTGCCTCAATCTTTTTACTCATAGTCTCTGTAGTTTTGAGGTCTATGTGCAAATTTGTTTATTGTTGACATTCTCCTTAGTAACTATGATGTATTTTGTTTCAAAGCTATGGGAATCTTAATGTTTTATTTTTCCAAGAGCAATTAATAACTCTTCAACGGAGATAAGAAAGGGAAAAGAGTGGACATTTCAGAAAGTGAGATACTAAGCTGATGAGGCAAATAAGAATGGAGGCTAGACAGCCTGTCATTTTATACTGCCTAGGAGAGGCACAGACGAGATAGATATTTGTATTTAAATTGAAGTTAAGGGGGTGCCTGGGTGGCTCAGTAACTTAAGCGGCCAGCTTCCGGTTTCGCCTAGGTCATGATCTCACGGTTCATGGGTTGGAGCCCCGTGTAGAGCTCTGTGCTGACAGATAGCTCAGAGCCTGGAGCCTGCTTCGGATTCTGTGTCACCCTTTCTCTCTGACCCTCCCCTGCTTATGCTGTCTCTCTCTGTCTCAAAAATAAATACAAAACAAAACATTAAATTGGAGTTAGGTTGGGGCATCTGGGTGGCTCAGTCTGATAAGAGTCTGACTTGGTCTCAGGTCATGATCTCATGGCTCATGAGTTCCAGATTTGCTTCCGCCTCTGTGCTGAGAGCTCAAAGCCTGGAAACTGCTTCAGATTCTGTCTCCCTCTCTCTCTGCCCTCCCCTGCTCATACTGTCTCTCTCTCACTCTTTCTTTCAAAAATAAAAACATAAAATAAAAAAAATTAAATTAGAGTCAGGTTATGACAGGCACTAAGGGCAAAAAGAAAGGGTTGTGCTTGAAGTGAGAACGTTTGTGGGGTAAGAGAAGGCCTTTCTTTAGAGCAGTGTTTTTCAAAATGCAATCTGTAAACTAGCACCACCTGTTTATCATCTGTGGACTTTGAAAAAAGCAAATTCTAAGGTCCTACCCTAGATCTGCTAAATCATAGCTCTGGGAAATGTTTCAACAAACCCTCTGAATAAATCCTGATAAATGCTGAAGTTTGACTGTTTGAATTTATTTGGAAAGATGGAGGATAATGTTAAGAAAATGTGACTCTGATTTTTTTTAATGTTTATTTATTTTTGAGAGAAAGAGACAGAGCACAAGCAGGGAAAGGGCAGACAGAGAGGGAGACACAGAATTCGAAGTAGGCTCTACGCTCAGAGCTGTCAGCACAAAGCTGGATGTGGGGCTCAAACTCAGGAGCCGTGAGATCATCACCTGAGCCAAGGTCATGATGCTTAACCAACTTAGCCTTCCAGGTGCCCCAAGAAAGTGCAACTTTGATATCAAGATTTTGAAGATGGTATTAGATCCAGAAAAGTGAATGATTGATATGGAATGATGAAAAGTCACCAGAAAATATGGAAGGAGCTCAAAGAATAGAAACAGGTATTGGACAGATTGTACATGTTGACTCAACAATTCATCAAAACTGATTGTGAAAGTACTAATGCACAGAAACTTATGAGTCTGTAGTAAATACTTTCAATAAATCTGGAGTAATTGGGACTAAAAGGATACTTTAAAAGAGTTACTGTTCTCTAAAGGAAAAAGATAGAACGTTTTTAAATATCAGAAATGAACAATGGACAGGTTATTCCACCCCCCAGGCATCGTGATACACTGGGTGGGACAAAAACTAATTTAAAAAAATTAAATAATAATACAAAATTACAAAATAAAAAACGAAAGACCACCCACGAATAAGCTGATCGCAAGAGACATGTGACTCAGTGTCATAGACATCCCATTCCTTCATGAAATGCATAGATTTTATGAGAATAGTTTCTGAAACAAATCTATCCCTCGGTTAATTTATATTGAATAAATAAATGAGCACATTAATGACTCTGGTGTTGCTGCTGTAATGATAGGGGTCTTCCATTAGATAGCTGACATATTTATTTTTATATCAGAAATCATTGGTGCAGGCAATTAGGACTAATTTCTTAGCCACTGCAATATTTTAAAGCATTCTCTAGGGGAAAAGCTCTGTACTTTCATTAGGTCTTGAAAGAGATCTGTGAGGGAAGGCAAAATAAGAATCATTGCTTAGGGAAAATAAATTTTAAAAACAAACAAAGCTTTTAAAATCATCACTATATGTAAAACAATTATAGAGGTAAAAGTGAAAAACAAATAATATTTCATCATCTGAAGTAAACACCTTTAACAATATTCTATGAATTTATATATGGTAATAAAATATATTTGTATTATAATACACATTTCTACACATATATTTACATAGTTTATTACCATATTGTTTATTATTATGACTTTCATTTTTATTCAACATTCTGACATAGAATTCCATGACAATAAATATGGATTAAGTTTATTCTATTTAATGGCTACATGATTTCACAATGCTAGTTTGTATTATAATCTAGTTAACTAACTAAGTGCTAGACCCTTAATTTGTCTCCAAAACCCTACAATAAACAGGGCAAACATTTATACAGCTGAATAATTTTCTATTTATGATAAAATCTATCATAACCAAAAAGCATCTTAATAATGCACAAAATTCCATTTTCTGTTTTTACATAGTTACTAATTCTGCATTTATTATATTAGTGATTTTTACTAAGAGAAATATTTAAAGGTAAAACAAAACTGAAATGGTAGGTTGGAGATGTTTGAACTTGTGTGACATTTAATGAAAATTTAACAATAGCTATTCATTTGGAAACACCTTTGAAATATTAAGAACTCTAGAACACAGAATACATATCCACAATACTTTTTCACTATTGCTGGCAACTGAGAGTAGGTCACGGTCAGTCACTGAGATAAAAACTATTTTGTGCAAATAAGGTAAACATATAAATACACTCTATGTCCACATTAATGCTACTAACCTTGTAAATGTCTTGAGAAAATGTGTTTTCCCAGTGGTAAAAGTTGATAACTTAGGTAAGTATCATCATAAACATAACAAGGAAATAAATGCTGGCTACAGGACCCTGCAAAGTAAAAATATTTAATGGATTTTCTCTTAATTTCCCACTGCACCTCTAATTTTCTAATACAAAGTAAAAAATATATGACCATTTTTTAGGTAAAGCTGTTTTCTAGTACAAAATAATATTTGGAGAACAATATAAGGAACTTTATGTGAAGATGTTGGAAATACATTTATCAGCCTAGGCAGAATTCAAGCTAAATTGAGTCATTTAACTCTTAAGTGAGTAGTTGCTAAACTCACTTTGAGAATTAGCTTTCACACTTTCACCATTACTAATAGCTTCAGAATGTCATAACTTACTCAGGATCTATGACCATATCTACATATTATCGGAATTATTCGCTGCAGTGCAGGTTTCATTCTAGGGCAAATTCACCTCGGATTTGTAGGATGGCCACCATGGGGACCAGGACACACAGACTTGCCACCTCATCCAGCAGGCAATGAATGTCTGGCTTCCCAAGTCTCTTTCCTGAGAGTAAAAAAAAAAAAAAAAAAAAAAAAAAAAAAACCTTTCCCACAAATGTCTAGCAAACATTGCCTATCCGTGCCAGATTTGTGGTGTATGCCTATTCACGAACAACTTGGTGATAGGGAAAATGGTTTCAGCATTAGAAGAATCATAATACTTCTTCAGAAATGAAATTTTTCTTGTCCTACATTCCTTTAAAGTTCTCCAAACATTTACCAATAAATAGTTGGCTAATTGTCTTCTTTCCAGGCATTACCAGAACTTAACACCTGAAAAGACGATCTCAGATCCTATTTTTTAATTGAAGTATAGTTGATGTGCAATGTTATATTAGTTTCAGGTGTACAAAATTGCAAATCCACAATTGAATACATTATACAATGCTCAGCATGATAAGTGAAATTACCATCTGTCACCATACAAGATTACTACAATTTTATTGACTATATTCCCCTCAGATGCTATTTTTTAAATGTAGTTTAAGCAAAGCAGTAGTAATTCCTGAGTTCAGATCTGAAAAGAAAACTGTCGTTTCTGCATACACTTAAATGGCAAAGTCACAGGAAACGTGAATAGTGGTTTGACTCTATTCACCCTTTACATTCTCCTATAGCCAAGAAATATGCTCTTATCACACTCCTCTCTCTTCATCATATTGGGAAATTAATTAAAAATATATTAGAAAAAATCACGATGGGGTAAAAATTAAATGGAGGATATCACTGAGTGCAACAGATATTTCAAATGTTGCTAGATATGTACGGACAATGAAATCTGTGATTGCCTGTGGTAATTTTGCATGTAAGTACTGGTGAATTCACTATTCTTTGATCTACTCCTAGGTAATGATCAAGGAAGAATTTTTCGAGATTTGGGTTGCACAAACACAACTACACACACACAAACACAACTACAATTGAATTTCTATTTTATTCCTTTCGTAAATAAATCTAAGTTGAAAACACGCATTTGTTTATAACAACTTCAGAGGAAATATGCTAAAGGGAAATGAATGGACATCATGTGACTTAGGCGACCCCTGAACACGTGTGCAGATGGGGAACAGAAAACATTAGGACAAGTCAGGGTTTCAAATCAGAATTCCACAGCATTATACTAAATGGAACCTTGAGGTTCTTTAATTCACCTTTAAACTCATTTTAAGAATAATAACTTATTGTTTAGTGACTAATTATCTAGAAAAAAAGCTTGGGAATCGACTCACTTTCAAATTATTGTAAAAAATTTATTTAAAAATGGATTCAGGGAAATGATGTAGTTTTATATACTTTCTTAACTTGAAAGAAAATAGCAACAAACAGCAACTCAATACATTTTTAAATGTCTTAAGATCATAAGGTGAGTAAGTTAAATAACTGGAAAAATGGAGGTTTCATTTTTAAATATTTTAATAGCAATGTTAATTCATGTTGATCCCCTAAATTTCTCCTCAACTCCAGTTCAGGATTTCGCTGGTTTTACTTTTGTTTTCATTTTCCTGAATTCATGGATTCCAAAAGAAAGAGCAAATGGAAACTACTCTTGCATTCCATCATTCAGTTCTTCTTACACAAATCCCAAAGAGTGAAGTGGAGCATGTATAAAGGAAAAGTGGGCGTCACCCCTCACCTGGACCATATTTCCTCCCAAGACTTGATTCCATGACAGGGTGCTTGAACAAACAGCATGCTAACCCAACTCTGATCTTCAGGATTTACCACTACAATCCCAACCAATGAACATTTTATGTGGAGCAAGGACAGTTAATCTGCTATATGCTATGCAAACTTGTTGGCAAAATTAAATTTTTTTAATGTTATTTATTTTTGAGAGAGAAAGAGACAAAATATGAGCCATGTGGGGGAGGGGGAGGGAGGTAGAGAGAGCAGAAGACAGATACTGAAGCAGGCTTCAGGTTCTCAGCTGTCAGCACAGAGCCTTCCCTTCCTTCTTCATATCCTGTAACAATATTGTCAGCTTCTCATCAAAAATCCTTGAAAGTCTTTCCTGCACTGGCATTCAGTACAAGCTTATCATACTAATTGCTTCTTTTGTCTCAATTTTTTTTTTATACCACAAAACCTCCAAAACCATTCTGAAACAAGTAGACATGTGTGGAATGTGGAAGAGAAAGAAATGTGTGACCAACAACATATATTATCTGTGAAGAGGGGAGACACAGACTGTGGAAAACGTTTTTAGTTGATAATATTTGTCACAAGTATATGAATGAGGGCCACCTGGGTGGCTTAGTCGGTTAAGTGTCCAACTCAGGTCATGATCTCACAGTTCAGGCCCCTCATTGGGCTCTGTGCTGTCTGCCTTCTTTCTGTGTGCCCTGTCCCTGCTTGCTCACTTTCTCTCTCTCTCTCTCTCTGTCTTAAAATAAATTTTAAAAATATTTTTTTAAATCCCAAATATATGAATGAAGCCTTACACACTCAAAATGTTTTACCCTTGTACATATTATAGGCATTTGAATTTCAACATTGAACAATGGTAGTTAAGGAAAATATAATGTCTTAAAGAGGTAGGTAATAATGCAATTCTTCCATGTTTGAACTTTGACATAAGGTAGAAAGTACACTTCCTACAAATCATAGGAAGGAAAAAAGTAGAGAAAAGAGTAAAACATCCCCTGTGGCATTCTAGACAAAAAGGTCTGGATGGAACATTTATTGGATATTAGAGACATTGGTAATTTTTTCCCAAAGCTCAATAAAGTTAAATAAAGTTCATAAAAATAAACATAAAATATTCACATGAATAACATATTAAGTCATAAGCACATTGTTCCAATGGGGAGCAGCTGATTTACAGACTTAAAATATAGTTTTTACATAATGTTGGGGCCTGGCCAATGAACCAAATCAAATAGGCTAATGAACTGAATAATCTTAAGATGGATTAATTAGGTTGGTAATTATGAATTTAGAAATTAAAACGTGATGAATTATTTTGGTGGCAGGTAATGGCAGTTGACAATTTGTTACAAATTCTTATAGTATTTATTATAATAACATTAATCATGCACAGCTCCTCTGCTCTTTAAGCAGTTAAGGGTAATTCCATGAGTTTCATTTAAGAGCAATATCTTCTATTCACAGGAAAGGAGCTGAGTGTATAAAGATACATTAAATAATAAGAAATATAAGATTAGCTTTTCATATGCTCATAAATTAGTTTTAAAAGGAGGAGACTTCTTTCTAGGTGATGATTTAGATAACTCTCTAGTATATTATAATAATTTGGACGGTCCTTGGGTTTCCAGTTTCCTTCCACGATTCTGGAAGGGCTGGACCTGCGAGGTGAGAAAACCATTTTCATTGTTCAGTTATTGTCAGTAAAATAGGGGTATAGAATTTACGTCTTTATGGCCTCAGCTTAAACTATATGATTTACCATACTTTAATACTATGCTGACATTTGAAAACTATTGGAGAGATTTCTAAATTGGCTATCATCGGGAGAATTTTCAATTACTTTGGGATCGCTTGATTCTTAAAAGTCAGATAAAATTAATTCATGAAATATTCTGATCCAGGTGCATTTTAGCACACTTACTCATTTTTTCCTCAAATGATATAGCCTAGAGGAAGATTTCCAAAGAATGTTCTCATTATCTCCAAGTTTCCACATTTGTAACCGTGGGACTGAATAACAATAACAATAATTAGTATTAGTACTTTTGCTTTGGTGATACATCTCCTTTAGCATGTCTAATCTTGCATATTTTTACACTGTCTACCACATCACTTATCAGTTATTTATGTAATAACTTATTTTCAAAGTAACAGTGATTGGGTTTTTTAAATCTATTTGGCTATTTTTTGCATAGTTCATTTATTTCCCTATTTAGCTTTCTTCTCATCTTAGTTGTGTGTGTGTGTGTGTGTGTGTGTGTGTGTGTGTGGCTTATATTGTTCTGTTTATTTTCTCATTTCCTAATATAAATATTTTGTTTAGTTTTCATTAGTAATCATTTCTTATGTAGTGAAATAAGACTGATATACTTGAATTATTAGGTCTATTTTTCTGTAATCTGTTGAGATTGGAAATTAGACTAAATAAACTATGTAACTCCAAGAAGCAGGAGAAGGAGAAAGAGGAGGAGAAGAAGGAGGATGAGAAGGAGGGGGAGGGGGAAAGGGGAAGGAGGAGGAGGAAGAAGAGGAGGAGAAAAGGAAGAAGATGACACCAGAAAGCATCCAACAGAACACAGAAGTCAGAGGAGCATTTCACAAAATGCACCTTTCGAAAAAATGAAAAAAATGCACAAGAAGGGGAAGAATTAGGATTTTGAGGCTTTCCAACCTGAGACCCTTGGCCGAACTTCTTTACTAAAACTGTGGGAGACAGAAGTGGAAACCACAGCTTTAACTCAGGTGCCAGAAATAGGGGTTTATCATTAGGGATTTAAAGAGGAGAATTCCATTAGCAAGGATATCACAGAACAACACATAT
>NC_043705.1:138143787-138183733 GCF_006229205.1 Suricata suricatta | reverse complement strand
AAAAAAATGCACAAGAAGGGGAAGAATTAGGATTTTGAGGCTTTCCAACCTGAGACCCTTGGCCGAACTTCTTTACTAAAACTGTGGGAGACAGAAGTGGAAACCACAGCTTTAACTCAGGTGCCAGAAATAGGGGTTTATCATTAGGGATTTAAAGAGGAGAATTCCATTAGCAAGGATATCACAGAACAACACATATTTTGGGCATATGCTCTTCACAAATGTCTGACTATTATATATATATGCCAGTGTTCGGTAGACCCCAGGACCCAACAGAATCAGTAAGGAGAGAGAAGGAGCTTCATTGATAGAGCTGGATGGAGTGAGATGTGTGAGGTTTTGCTGTTATGAGAGTGCACTCCTAAAACTCTGCAGCTCAGGAAGCAGAAAGCTGAAAAGTCTGGTTTTCAAATGTCAGGTGACAGAGTGTGAAGCTGCCAAGGAGCTGTAAGTTGCATAGGAATTAGAGAGACATCCTCAGGATGTTGGGGTAAAACAGCAATGATGGGAGAACCAGAACAGCATTGGTATTCATTTTTGTGAAATGCAGAGAAGAAAAATTTTATTCTTTGAGACCAAGGAAATTAACCGCCACATAGAGAGCAGATAAAATGGTATATTTTCAACAGTGTCCAATTTTCAACTCCAAATGATTAGAAATAAAAAGAAATAGGATATTAAGACCCACTGAAGAAAAGAGGCAGTCAATGGAAACAGACTCTGAGATCAGAAATTATACTTATCAGACAAATAACAGCTATTGAACATATGGTTAAAGTATATATATGTATATATGTGTGTATATATATTTAAAAGAAAGGAGGAAAATACATATTCAGGTAAGGACTATCAAAAGAGAAGGTGAAATAATGTCTTTAAAAATAATATTTTCACAGCTGGAAAGCAGAATAATTTTTTTCTTTTTACAAATTATTTTTTTACATTTTTAAAAAAGATCATTTATTGTCAAGTTAGCGAACATACAGTATATACAGTGTACTCTTGGCTTTGGGAGTGGATTCCCATGATTCATCAGTTACTTACAACACCCAGTGCTCAACCCAATGCCCTCCTCAATGCCCATCACCCATTGCCCCTCTCCCCAGCCCCACTCCCACCAATAGTCATTTTCTGTATGAAGAGTCTCTTAGAGTTTGCCTCCCTTTCTATTTGAAACTTTTTGTCCCTCCTCTTCCACCAATGTCTTCTGCTACGTATTCTCAAATTCGACATATGAGTGAAAATATATGATATCTGCCTTTCTCCAATTGATTTATTTCATGTAGCATAACCCCCTCTAGTTCCATACATGTTGCAAATGACAAGATTTCACTCTTTCTCATTGCCCAATAGTATTCCATTGTATATATAAACCACACCTTCTTTATCCTTTCATCAGTTGATGGACATTTTGACTCTCCATAATTTGGCTATTGTTGATAGTGCTGCTACAAACATTGGGACACATGTGCCCCTATGAATCAGCACTGTTGTATCCTTTGGATAAATTCCTAGTAGTGCTATTGGTGGAATGTAGGGTAATTTAAAAGCTGCTAGAACTGATACATGAATTTAGCAAAGTTGCAGGATATAAAATCAATGTACAGAAATTGGTTGCATTTCTATACAGCAGTAATGAAGAAACAGAAAGAGAAGTCTAGAAATTGTTCCCATTTACAATTGAACCAAGACCCATAAAATACATAGGAATAAACCTAACCAAAGATTTATGGATAGTTGTGCTGAAAACTATAGAAAGCATATGAAAGAAACTAAAGAAGACACACAAAAAAATGGAAAAATATTCCATGCTCATGGATCTGAAGAACAAATATTGTTAAAATGTCAATACTACTCAAAGCAATCTATACATTCATACTACCTAAAGCAATCTATACATTTTTTTAATGTTTTATTAATTCTTGATACAGGAGAGACAGAGCATGAGAGGGGGAGGGTCAGAGAGAGAAGGAGACACAGAACTGGAAGCAGGCTCCAGGCTCTGAGCTAGCTGTCAGCACAGAGCCTGACGCGGGGCTCGAACCCACGAACGTGAGATCTGACCTGAGCCGAAGTCGGAAGCTTAACCGACTGAGCCACCCAGGCGCCCCCCTTTTTTTTTAAATTTTTTTTTAAGCAATCTATACATTCAATGCAATCTCAATCAAAATTGCACTGGCATTCTTCTCAGAGCTAGAACAAACAATCCTAAAACTTGTATGGAACCACAAAAGACTCTGAATAGCCAAAGTAATGTTGAGGAAGAAAACCAAAGCAGGAGACATTACAATCCCAGACTTCCTAGCCTCTACTACAAAGCTGTAATCATCATGGCAATATGGTATTGGCACAAAACAGACAAACAGGCCAATGGAATAGAACAGAAAACTCAGAACTGGACAAATTAATGTATGGCCAACTAATCTTTGGCAAGGCAGAAAAGAGTATCCAATGGATAAAAGACAATCTCTTTAGCAAAAGATGCTAGGAGAACTCGACAGCAATATGCAGAAGACTGAAACTGGACCACTTTCTTATACCAAACACAAAAATAAACTCAAAATAGATAAAAGAACTAAATGTGAGCTAGGAAACCATCAAAACCCTAGAAGAAAAACAGGCAAAAAATTCTTTGACCTATGCTCCAACAACTTCTTACTTGACATATCTCCAAAGGCAAGAAAAACAAAAGCAAAAATCAACTATTGGGACCTCATTAAGATAAAAAGCTTCTGCACAGCAAAGGAAACAATCAACAAAACTAAAAGGCAATTAATGTAATGGGATGCTGAGAGCCATTTCTGAAGTAAGGCAGGTTTGCAAGGCCTCCCATCCCTCTCAATTTTTGCTTGAGCACCGACCCCCAAGGTGCCTGGCAGACTGGTGTCAGACCTTGTGAAGGAATTTATAGGAGTTTCTTCTTTTGTGAAATATTACAAATATTACATTTCTCGAGAAACCTGTTTTTCTTCCCCTCAGGAAAATAGGTTATTGACCCCTGCTCAGAAAAGAACTAACTTTTGCCTTTGCTATGCTAAAAACTTTGCCTTTTATTTGAATGCTAAAGATACCTTCTTTCCCCATGTGATAAACATCTAGTCACCTACTTCAATCACTATTTATAAAGGTTATGCATGAGTCTTCTACCAATCTATGTTCTGGAAAATGTTTACATACCAAAGAATTTGTCATCAGAAACCATTGTTTAAGGCAATTGCCACTTCTGTTTTGTACCCCATACATTTTTTTTAAGTAAATAACGCTGACTGTCCAGTCAATGCAGAGATGCCTGCCTGGGGTTGAGAAACCCAGGCTCTCTGACTCCATTTTGCCGACACCATCCATCCTTCAGGAGCCCTGGACCTTTTGGAGCTGGACTCTGGCAATAGGAGAGGATATTTGCAAATGAAATAACAGATAAAGGGTTAGTATCCAAGATCTATAAAGAAATTAACCAAATTCAGCACCCAAAAAATGAATAGTCCAGTAAAGAAATGGGCAGAAGAAATGAATAGACACTTCTCCAAAGACATCCAAATGGCTAACAGACACATACAAAGATGTTCAGCATCGCTCATCATCAGGAAAATACAAATGAAAACCACATTGAGATACCACCTTTCACCAAAGTGGCTAAAATCAAGAACTCAGGAAACAACAGATTTTGGCAAGGATGTGGAGAAACAAGAATTCTTTTGCATTGTTAGAGGGAAGGCAAACTGGTGCAGTCACTCTGGAAAACAGTGTGAAATTTCTTCAAATAATTAAAATTTTTTGAAATGCTATTTAGACTCATGGCAGACTAGAGATTTTAAAAAATGTGTGTTTGATCATAAATATAGATCAAAAGAAACTACACCTCTGAACAAAAAGAAAAAGATTGAAGAAATATGGATAGACTTTCACTTGTATCAATAATGTGATAGAAAGGACTAGAATTATACTTGTATAATAGCTTATTAGTTCCAGAAGTTTCCCTGCTGATTCTATTCATTTTCTACATAGACAAACATGTCATCTGTGATGTCTGATTGCACTGGGTAGGACTCTCTGTACAATGTTAAAAGAAGTGCAGATAAGGGACATGCTCGCCTTGTACATGATATTAGTGGGGAAACTTTATGTTTTTTACCACTAAGTATGACATAGGTGCAGGTACTTTGTAGATATTATTTCTTAAGTTGAGGAAGTTCATTCTCTATTCCTGATTTAGTGAGAGTTTTTATCATGAATGGGTGTTGAATTTTATCAAAAGTTTGTTTCCATTTATTGATATATGACTTCTAAGTCACACAAATTGATACATGATTTGTAAATTTGTAAATGTGTGGTAAACTCACAACATTGTGAAGTCTTGTCTTATGACTGGTTGGAGTTTTTAACTCTCAGACTTTTCCATTCTCAGTCTCCAGCATTTCATCACTGATAGGGAAGCTTTTCTTATGCTGGCACTGGTGCTCATGGTGGAAACTCCTTTGAGTCTCTGTTCAAATGGCAATTCCCGGTATTCACCTATCTTTCTCGAAACTTGTGAGCAGTGATCTTCCCTGAGTCCTCTCCACAAAAAGTTCTTGATTTTGCCATCTATTGAGTTTCTACTTCTTGGAAAAGTAGATTAGTGACTCCCAATCTTCTTATATGCAGAACCACTACTTTGGTCACATAAATCTGCCTATTGTGAATATTTCATATAAATGGAATCATACATTTGTGACATTTCTCTGGAGCTCTACTCATTTTTCCTCATTCTTCAGATTGCACATTCTTGGATCTACTTTTAAGTTTGTGGATTGTCTCTTTTGCCAATTCAAACAGATTATCAAGCTTCCTCCAGTGAAATTTTAATTTTAGTTATTGTACTTTTATATATAATTGTTCTCAGTTTTAAAAATAATTTCTTTTTGGGGTGCTTAGGTGTCTCAGTTGGTCAACTATCCAGCTTTAGCTCAGGTCTTGATCTCATGATTTGTGAGTTTGAGCCCTGCGCTCGCTCGCTCTCTCTCTCTCTCTCTCTCTCTCTCTCTCTCTCTCTCTCTCTCTCTCAAACTAAATAAGTAAGCTTTAAAATAAAATAAAAATAATTTCTTTTTCTTTTCACATCTGCCTATTTGAAGAGACATTATTATCTCACCTTCCTATAATTCTCTAAACCTGGTTTCCTTTAGATTTTTTAATATATATGCGATCAATGCTGAGAAGTCTTTGCTTGCAAACCCTGCCAATTGTCCACCTCTGTGAGTTTTTTATTGTCTATTCTTTTTAATATGTGGGGTTCAAATTGTCCTTTTAATTTGCATGCCTCATGTTTTTTAGAAAACGATTTATAATAATATATTTTAGCAATTCTGGACCATGATGCATTCATGATATTGATATTATCGTCTTTGTTTACTTCTTGATTCCTTTATTTAGAGACATAATGGCCTAATTCTACAGTCTATTTTCCCACTTTGTGCAGCCTCTGATGTCCCTACACAGATCTTTCCTTGTTTTTATTGGCCTAGTCCATCTACGAGTCATCCCTGGACCAGCATTTGCCACTTTTTGCTCAGAATTTGTTCTTTATGCCCCCTAGGTCAGTTAGATTTCTATCCTCTGCTATTGTGTCTATATATGTGTGGCTGGGAGGCCACTATTATAATCCAAAGAGTTTAGATATTTACACCTTTGTAATTGTTTGCCAGGGGTGTTGTAACAAATACTATAGGCTGAATGATTTGAAGAACAGAGTTCATTATTTCACAGTTCTGGAAGCTAACAGTCCAACCTCAAGGCAGGGGTTAGTCCCTTCTGAAGACTGTAAGGGAAGAATGTTTTCCAGTCTTCTCTGTGTTGTAGCCTGAAGTTGAAGAAACCACCAAAGCTGAATTTAGGCAAGGCAAAACCTTATTCATTGCCAGGCCAAACCTGAACTCCAGGTGATAAGGAGCAGAGAATGGCCCCGGACAATGAATACATTGTGATCATATAGGCACACAAAGGATTCTGTGTTAGCCAATTACATTGTAACATGCCGATCACCAGTTTTGATGGGAACCTATCATGTTTGTTCTTTGCTCTTCTAAATAACCAATCATAGTGGGACAATAAGAACCAATCAGAGTGAGGCAGTGACTAAGCGATTTTTCTGTAGGTGAGGCCTTGATCAGACCACAGAAAAAGGGCGGGGGAACAGTTTACAACAAAACATTCAGTAAGTTAACCCATTACATTCCAGAAAAAGTTAAACCTGTTACATTCTATAAGCTAGCCTACAACACTCTGCTTGACTTGCATGACTGTCTTTTTTGTCCGTTTTTTCACATCATCTTACCTTTATTTACATCTATGTCCAATTTTCCTTTTCTAATAAGGAGACCAGTCATCCTGGATTAAGATACATTCAACTTTAATGTGGCTGGCTCTCTAAAGATGCTGTCTCCAAATAGTGTCACTTTCTGAGGGACTGGGCTTAGGACTTTAACTTGGTCCTACACGAAGTATTTCAGAGTGCCAGGGGTGAGTATGATGTTATTGTAAGTCTGTCTTCCTAGGAATTGAGCCTGGGTAGGGATAGCTTACCTTTCAGTGTTTGATTAGAGGTTCCCTTTCACCATTTGTGCTTCTGTCCTATGCTGATGAGTCTGTGTAGAGCCTGGGAAGTGTAACCAAGTTTGCCTTGTGTTTTCTCTGATTATTTCTATGTTGAGTGGAGGCTAGCACAGGTGTGCAGTTTTCTTGATCCATACATTTGAGTTAGTTTCTAGAAGGGCTTTTTGAGATTTTCTCATCCCAGGATCTCTCTATTAAATTTCCAGCTGCTCTGCTGTCTGGTTTGTTTCCCTGTAAACTATATGTACTTAAGAGGTTTCTAAATTCGACTTAGTCCAAGCACGTTACACAGAGGCCAATTAAAGCAGGCAAGCAAATGTCTACTGTCTTGAGGACAGTCCTAAAGAGACATATCAATCCCACTGCCCTTCTTGCTTAGACCTTTCAAACATTTTAAAATTCACACCAGCTCCTCAGATAGACTACCTATAAAATAGCAGCAGCCATGTCTTTGACATTGAAGGACTTCCCTTGGTTTCACAGAACTGAAGCTCTGATTTTTCTCTCAAAGTCTGAGCATTTGCTATCATTTTACTACACAGTGCCTGCATCTTTACAGATTCTATTCTTGGCCTGTGTCATTGAATTCCAAGCATTGCATTTCAGCTCCTGAGAGAACTAAAAGATCCATTATTTGAAAAATTGTGACTTTTTGAGTATTTGATTTCTTATTCTAGGGATGCCACTGTATGAGCCATGGCCATATATTCAGGTTTCCAGAGAATAGAAGGCAGGCAAAATCTCACAGAATGTTTTTGTGGAGAAGTGTTGTTCGGTGGCTATACTTTATGACTACAAAGATGAATGAAGCTGTTCTTGTTCCATGCATATAAATTTTAATGTTATCTCTGGTCATGGAACAATGAATATACCAGTATCTGAGGCTTCTTATCACTGACCCATTAGTGCCCTCACCTCTGGTTACAAAATATAAAACTTTCCAAAAGAATATTATGGCTGAGATTTTATATTAGCTGAAAATGGTGTTCAGACAGGCTTGCCAAATTACTTGTAGACATTAATGTAAAATTATTGCTGATTTTAAGTGTGAGGGTCACCCAATGATTTCATGATCTCACTCCTTGGACTTAGAGGCAACTCAGTTTAATGCAACCCTTCTATGGAAGTCAAAATCTATTAAAGAATGCCATATGATTCCTTTTTGCCTATTAGACATTGTGATCAATAGTTGTAGAGAGTTCTGTTTATCTTATTTATTTTACATTTGCAGACCAAAGGAGTATCCTGAATACATAGTTAATTTTTATGGCAACTAGCTATATTTGTTTTTGGCCAGCTTAATTATTTTAATCAAATTTGGATTTATTTACCTATTAAAATGACAAAATTTATTGAATGTATTTGAACGCAAGTCCCAATGAGTCTCAGTGATTTGTGTTTTTGCCTTGTGAAAACGGGGCTTACATGTCCCCATTATTTTGATTGCCATATGCAAAATAATCAACTATCTGCCATTTAGAAAATTGATATGTACGTTTTACCTCTAAGAACATCAATTTCATGAGGAATAACATCATGACATTGAAATTCAAAGCCTTGAATTTCTACCCCCCACTTGGATTTTGACTTTGGTCTTATAACTGGCCTCAGTCAATGGAATATAAGCAAATAAAAGCTTGGTAAGCATTCTGTAGTGCGTGCGCAGGTGCACAGAAGCAGGGATGCAAGGGTAAGGGAATGAGGAAAAGAAGAGAGAGTCAAAGGATGGGGACAGGAGGGACAACATGAGTGATGCCCATATTGCCGCTTTATTTCTAACATGCAGGTAAGTTTATACAAACAGCCACAGCTAAGAGAAGGGTTTTTTCTAGACAAAACTTTTTCTGTTCTCACAGTTATTGTTACAACATTTTCCTGGGAACTTTACATCTCTTCTTATTGTTATCATAAGAGTGCCAAAGCGTGAAGGACATTTATACAATAACATCTTAACTCAAGAAGCTTGAAGGACGTTGGTGCAATAACATCTTAACTCAGGTGAATTAACCTCTGAGGACCTGGATCAGCCACAGGGTTGTGAGGGCAGGAGAGCTTTGCTCCATCACACTCTCCTCACTGGCTCCTCGCTGCTGCTTCCCACAGCATTCCAACATGTCTACACTGCAGCTTGTTTTTCTTTGGAATAATCTTGAGAGCTAACTATTTTGAAAAGAAATCCAACATACCACAAGGAGGAGCAAAGAGAGATTGAGAGAGAAAGGAGTCCCAGCTTCCAGCTACCCCTGCCACAGGCTCATAAGTGAGGCCATTTTGAATGTTCCAGCATAAACTACCGTCTGGCTGCAGCAGCATAGAATACTCTAAAGGAGTCCAGCAGGAGGGCCAATCAACTCAAAAACACATGAGCAAAGACACAGTGTATACATACATATATTTAAATTTTATGCCATTAATTTTGGAGTATTTTTTTCCCAAATTGTAGGCAAATGAAATTAGTGGTGCTTTGGGGACTTCAAAATGCATTTGAGACACCTGGGTAACTTTGATAAATTTCAGGTTATGATTCAGGGGTCTGGGGGTCAGTGATGAGGGTTCTCCATGTTCTACAGTTTCCAAGTTAATGCCGGTGACACTTCTTATAGACCACACTTTAAGTATGGAGGACCAGTAATTCATTGTTCTTGACCTATCCTAAGAACAGTTCTGGGCATATAATTTTATTAAAGATGTAGATAAATCTTCTTTTATAAAGTCAGTTTTACTGGGAGGTGAGTATGATAGATGTGCTATTCTAGTAACAAATATGGACAAATATGCCATTGTGTGTGTGTGCCTTTAAGTGAGTCAAGTTTGTGGTGCCTGGAGAAATCGGTTTCAAGGGAGGAGATCATTGCCTTTACTATTCAAATATAATGGTTCAGTCACCAATAATTAATCCTCTAAGAGAATCCTCAGAAGCATCACACCCTTCTTATTATAAACTCCTATGCTATTGAATTCTGCTACATGATTGGCCCCATTAAATCTGCAATCTTTTCACACCACTTTTATCTACACTAAGAAATGCTTCTACTGTTTTCTTCTCTTTCATACTGTGTGTGTGAATGCTCTGCTTATTTATGCAATGACCTCTCACTGAAGTTCAGGACCAACAGAGAATTCAGGTACATCATAATACGATCACAGCTTAAAGCTGGATGTTCAACATTTTACTCTCAGTATTAGTTTTGTTTGTTTATTTTTTTGTGTTTCCGTGCCTCTGTTAAGACCTCAGCTAATGTCATCTTCTTTCTTGATGCATCCGTCAGCCTTAACCCCTAATATTGCTCTCACTTTTGTCAACCAATTAATTTTCCTTACCATCATTTATCCAAATTAATCTCCTTAAATAAATGTGTTGATCCCAACGTATTAAGGTGTTCTGCTGAATTAGCAATGGCCCAGTATTTGAAAGAGTTCTGCTTATCATGATAATAGGTTTCTGCCTTAATAAGGTCACTTTTACTAAAACAACTAAAATGTGTATTTTAGGAAAACTAAGAGGAAGTAGTGGAAGGTTAAGGTGGGATAATTAATAGTCAAAGGACGAGATACAGACATCTAAACTTACTCATCTCTTTTATTCCTAGAATCTGAATATGATCCCAATCTCTTTTTCCCATACTCAGAATCCCTGACTTTCTTACAATAACTAAGCCACTGATCTTTTTTCTTTTTTTTTTTGCAAATCCATCCCTGCCCCATTCTTTATTTTTTTAAATTTGTTTACATTTATTTATTTTTGAGAGACAAAGACAGACAGAGCACAAGGTTGGAAGGGGCAGAGAGAGAGGGAGACAGCCCGAAGCAGGCTCCAGATTCTGAGCTGTCAACTCAGAGCCCAATGCAGAGCTTGAACTCGCTAACCAAGAGATCATGTCCTGAGCTGAAGTCAGACTCTTAACTGACTGAGCCACCCAGGCACCTCCAGCCCCATTCTTTCAAATCATGTTTCTGCAATAATTAAAGGGAAAAATTTAATAAGTTATCAAAGGAACCCAGAATCTTTCCATTCTAACTAATATAATACCTAATATTAAGGTTCTTTATTCTGGAAACCCATATCCAAAATGTTAAATTTGTTCTAATGACAGATTCCATTAGCTGCAGCTGGGGAGTTGCCTGATATTTTGAAGAACATTTCTGACAGTTTCACTTCCAGGCTAAAGCTTGGAAAGTCCTGGTATTGTCATGACAACTGCCGTCAATCAGCCTCAACCCTACATTTTTAGTATGCCTCTTAAAATCACATAACCAAGTGCTAGTACAGACACATATGTAAAAACAGTGAAAACTGTTAATTTTGATCTTATTCAGAATGCATATCAATTTAGCTACAAGATTGGCTGAAGAGGTACATTGATAAAATTTACAATAGAAAATTAATTAAATACTTAATTGTACTTATAATTTAAATTCTACCAATATCCAAAATAATTTGAGGATTTACAACCCTACACAGTATCTTATAATAATCATATATAATTGTCATAAGAGCTATCATGAAATGATAAAAGTGTAAAACTAGAGACTATGAATGGCAGGCCATTTGTCTCAAATAATATTTTTGTGAACCTTCTCTAAGTACAAATTGGAATTCTTAGACCCTACCTGAGGATTTATTCTTCCCACCAAATTTTCGGAGTTTAAATTATGTATTCTCTCACTGAAGCCAGAAGAGAAAAACAAATGGAGCCTGTCATAAAAGACAGAGCTTCTCAATTTAGAGACGAGTAGAGCTCATTCGTAGGCAATACTAATATAAAAAGTAACAGTTCCAGGATGACATAGAGCATGCATTTATCACAGCATATTGATCAGACACAGAACCATTCTGGCAACAAAACTGATACACGGTATCATGACCGTCTGCCACCATTTCCCCACAGTAGTCACAGTGTAGGCTTCTAGTCTTGGTATTAATGGTAGCACCTTCTTTCTTTCTCACAGATGTCCAGGATTAGATGATAAAATATTTGTCCACTCTATAGAGCTCCTGGGCGCTTCAGTTGGTTAAGTGTCCAGCTTCAGCTTAGGTCATGATCTCATGGTTCGTGGGTTCGAGCCCTGGGTCGGATTCTGTGCTGACAGCTCAGAGCCTGAAGCCTGCGTCAGATTCCATGTCTCTCTCTCTCTCTCTCTCTGACCCTCCCTTGCTTGCACTGTCTCTCTTTGTCTCTCAAAAAATTTTTTTTAATTAAAAAATATATTTGTCCACTCTATAAATAGTAGTTTGTATCAGCTTTGGTCAAGTTTATAAACACATAGAATATTAAGCTTTGGTAGAAGAAATAAGAAAAGAGTAGCCTATAAATATACATTTTTATAAAAGTATTGAAATATTTCTATGTGTAATTTACCATTCTAAACACACTTCTTGAGTTATTTAACTAGTCCAACAACTCTCTGATTTATATTCTATTATTTTTCCTATTTTATGGAAGACATAGTGCAAATTTTTAAAATGTGTGTATATATTTTTAAACATGTATATTTTAAAAGTACACATTTTTAAAACTGTATATATATACACACACATATAAATATGTATATTTATATCTATCAAACATGTTATATATACGTACATATGTATGCATTATCATATATGTACTATACATTACATGCATTATATAAACTAATACATATTATGCATATACACATATATAGTACACTTGTTATACCCATATTATAAATATGTGTGTATACATGCTTAAAACTGAATACTGTGGCATTTAAAGAAGAGTTAGGGATTTGAAGTCGGGTAGACATGAGTCTTTGATTTTGCCTCTCTCTATCAACATGATCTTCAGCAAATTTTGTATTTTGCTTAAATCTCAGCACTAGAATTGGTACCTGGCACATAGTAACCATTAACAAATTTCAGTTTTTTATGTGGTTTTCTGTGTCTACTACAAAACCAAAGATAATTTATCCATTCAAAGTCTCTGGTTTAGTGGTATAAAGAACACAATATAATTTCACAAGCTTTTAGCAATGAGCTTTATTTAGAAGTTTCACTCATAATTTCACGTAATGTCTTATTTCTAGGAAGCATTTGGCCAGGCATAGGATAGTGGAATATAAGCTTCACTAATTAGGGAGGCCGAGAGTTGGAGAAAGGGAGCGCAGGGCACTACAGGAGGGCTGGGGCACAAACAAAACAGTGAAAGGGAGCGCTGGCACCTCAAAACTATACATGGTGTTAATTCTGCCATTGAACTTCATATGTTGATCTCCACAAAGAGCACTCAGTTAATTACGAGCTTAGCTCATTATATACAGACTTAAAGACCATTACTGTATCCGTATTTTTTTGGGGGGGGGCTTTGATTTGGTTACAAATGTGTGCCTATGATTCTGATTGGTGGCAACTTAAATCGATATGATACACAAAGCAAATGCTCTAGTTTCTTCATTTCAGAATAAACCTTTTAAGAAATCAGAAGACGTGGTCAGTTTATTATCCTACAGAAGCAACACTTTTAGGGATGTACATGCATTTTTTTAAAAAGATATAGTCAAATTGAGATACCTGGGTGGCTCAGTTAGTTAAGCATCAGACTCTTGATTTGGACTTGGCTCATGATCTTGTGGTTTGTGAGACTGAGTCTAGCATCACGCTCTGTCCCGGAAACGTGGAATCTGCTTGGGATTCTCTCTCTCCTTCCGTCTCTGCCTCTCCTCCACTTGCACACTGTCTATCTCAAAAATAAATAAGTAAACTTAGGGCACCTGGGTGGCTCAGTCTGTTAAGTATCTATCTTAGGCTCAAGTCATGATCTCACAGATTGTGGGTTTCAGCCCCCTGTCAGGCTCTGTGCTGACAGCTCAGAGCCTGGAGCCTGCTTCAGATTCTATGCCTCCCTCTCTCTGCCCCTCCCCCACTCAGGCTCTGTCTCTCAAAAATAAATAAAAACGTTTCTTAAAAGTTAAAAATAATAAATGAATAAATAAATAAATAAACTTAATGAATAAACAAGTAAATAAATAAAATATCAATATTGCATTCAACATATTCTAATACATTATGCTTCAATGAAGTTCATGTCTACATTTAAACTCAAAAAGGAGATGATAAAGAAAAGTTATAATTTAGTTTATGTATATATAACTTATATTTTTGTAAGATGGTATCTTTCATATTTTGTTAAAATATCTATAATTTTAAAAAATAAAGGTATATGCTGAAGTTTGTTTCAAAACTACAGTGTTTTGAAATGGATGAAAACAAATGAGTGAAACAATTAGGAATAAACCAATAAAAGGGTTCACCTAGAGCACTCTTTACCTATGTGCAAAATACAAAGGGTCATCCTAATTCTAGTCATTGGAAACCGGCTGTGTAACTTAAAATAGATTATATAAACCCAAGATTACAACTTATGGTTTTATCAATAAAAAAACCATTAAGCTTAATGTTACTAGCATTTACTTACTTTCTAATCTTTTAATATTTATTTATCTTTGTGAGAGAGAGAGAGAGAGAATGAGAGTGGGAGAAGATCACAGAGAGAGGGAGACACAGAAGCAGGCTCCAGGCTCTGAGCTGTCAGCACGGAGCCTCATGTGGGGCTCAGACTCAGGAGTTGTGAGATCATGACCTGAGTCGGATGCTTAACCAACTGAGCTACGCAGGCACTCTGAATTTACTTCTTTCTAGGATTAGGTGACATACAGGAAAAACATTTTAATAAGGGATTTTTTAACTTATTCATTGTTGCTTTTCTGATCACGGAAGGAACTTTGCTTCCTTCATCAGTTAGAAAAGCAGATAACGGCATTCAATGAAAGAGAGAGATGTTTTAGCTTTGTTCTAAAACTACCTGACTGACCTTTATCTGTAAGGCTATGTTTGGTTGTAATTTTTACTTGATTAGACTTTGTAGTAGAGAACAATAAACATTCAATTTGTACTAATAGATACATAGAACAATAAAATGAGGTATTTTTTTAAAAAAACTTTTATGTTCATTTTTATTTTTAAGAGAGTGAGAGAGACAGAGCATGAGTGGGGGAGAAGCAGAGAGAGATGGAGATAGAATCCAAAGCAGCTCCAGGCTCTGAGCCCCATGGGAGGAGAACCCACAGACTGTGAGATCATGACCTGAGCCCATCAGAAGCTTAACCGACTGAGCCACCCAGGCGCCCCCTAAAATGAAGTAATGTAAAATGTAATGTAAAATAAAGCTTGGTCAACCAATGTGAGTCAGTTTTGATAGTTTAAGCTTAGGAAATAGTGACAAATTAGAAATATATCTCAACTTTTAATAAGTGTTTTCAATCAAATATAACACTCATACAGGAAAATACACAAATTATACATATATACATATATATACATACATGTGTTTGTGTGTGTGTGTGTATTTGATGTTTCCTCGAATTGAACTTATATGCATAATAGATCAAAGATAGACATCTTTAGTATCGAAAAAGCCCTGGGAGTAATCTCCGACTTGGCCAGTGAAGCCAGCTATCCTGCTTTCCAATGGCCTAATTTAGTTTTAATTTTCATTTTATACTATTTTGTATGTTTAATACTATTTTATAACATTAGTTGTTTTGTTTTTTTTTTTTACTGTCAGCATTATGTTCGAGAGACTTACCCATTTGCGTGTGTGGATGTGTGTGTAGCAATAATTGGTCATTTTCATTCTCATGTAATACTCCATCATGATAATTTATTTGTTTTAAGGGTTGTTTCCAGTTAGAGATTTTGACTTATGATGAAGATGCAAACTTGTATTTTGTGTAAATGTGTATTCATTTCCTCTGCATATACACCAGGGATTAGAATTTCTGGATCATCGAGTGTGAGTGGGTGCAGCCTCAGTGCCCGAGCCACGGCATTTTCCAGTATGTCTGTCCCAATTGATACACCCCGCAGCAAGGCATAAAATGTCTAGTCACTCCGCATCCCCGCCAACATTTGATTTTGTCAGTGTTTCTCTAAATCTACTCATTGATATATAATTTACTTGACATAAAATGTATAGTTTTAAGTGTACAATATAAAATTTTTTGACAAATATATGTACCCATGTAATCCTGCCTCAGTCAGTATGTAGAGCAATTTTGGCACCAACCTGAGTTCCCTCATGAACCTTGTAATCAAATATTCCCATTCACACCCTCAAGTAATAGATAATTTAATTTCTATAATCATTTATTATTTTTGTCCATTATCAGTCTTCACATCCATGGAATAATACTGGAAGTATTGTTCTGCAACTGCCTTATTTTCCTCAGAAAAATGTTTTAATATTAATCTGTACTGTTACACATTTGTAATTCATTCAGTTTTACTCCTGAGTAAAATCTCATTGTATGGGTATACCAATATTTACTTTATTCATCTATAAATTTGACTGTTTTGGAAAGGGAACAAAACATGAGACAAATATGGAGAACAAACAGAGGGTGACTGGAGGAGTTGTGGGAGAAGGGATGGGCTAAATGGGTAAGGGGCGTTAAGGAATCTGCTCCTGAAATCATTGTTGCACTTTATGGTAACTTCGATGTAAATTTAAAAAACTAAATTGAAAAAATAGAAATTTGACCTGTTTTGAGCTTTGGAATACTATGGGGGAAAGTTCTAATGTTCCATAAACAGTTGTGTGTATGCTGATATGTGGTTATTGGTTTGATTTTTCTTGAACATAGATAAAAGTAGAATTAATTTCTGAGTCATGCAATAAATGAAAACTATGTAAGAAACTGCCAGCCCTTTTCGAAAGTGGTTGTATCATTTACATTTTCACCAGGAATGTGTGAATTTTGGTTGCAATAATTTTTCATCAACATGATATAGAATCAGACTTGATAATTTTAGTCACATAGTCAGTGTAAAATGCTATTTCTACATAATTTTCATTTTTACATGACTAAAGATAGTGAACATATTGAGCATACTTAATGTCTGTATTAGTCATTCCTATCTTCTTTTATATGTGTTTAAGCTTTTTGTCCACAGAAAAATATATATAGTCTGGACACAAGCCCTTTGATAGAAATGTGTTTTATAGTATTTTCCCCAGTCTCTGGTTTATATTTTCATTTACGTATGGGTGTTTTTTAAAGAGCAGAAATATTTAACTTTGTCAAAGTCCAATTTATTATGTTTTCCTCATCATGCTCTAGTGCCTTTTTTGGTGTGAGTAAAATTTGCCTACATGACCGTTATGAAGATTTAACTTCTGTTTTTCCTAAAAGTCTTACGGTTTTGATTTTGATTTTAGGCCTATAATCCATTGTAAATTACCTTTTGTGTATAATTTGTGTAAGAAACCAAGGTTCACTTTTTATACCAAAAATAAAGCAAAACTTTTTTTTCAGAAATTTATTTAAAAAAATCCCTCCTATGAATCTTACTGATCTATATATGTTTGAGGACAATTAACATAACAATAAGCCTTCCCATACATTATCATGACATATCTCTCTATTTACTTAAATATCCTTTAATTTCCCTCTAAATATTTCTTTTGCTTTTTTCAAGTTTATTTATTTGGCGAGAGAGTGAGGTAGAGGCAGAAAAAGAGACAGGGAGAGAGAATCCCAAGTAAGCTCTGAGCTGTCAGCACAGAGCCCAATGTGGAGCTCAATCTCACAACTGTGATTTATAACCTGAGTCAAAATCAAGAGTCAATTGTTTAACCAACTGATCCACCTAGGGGCCCTCACATTTTTTCAACATATGTAATCTGTACATTTTTATCAAGCATATTTCTAAGCATTTTATGTATTGAGGTTATTGAAAATGATAAGTTTTTAATAAAGATGCTAATTAGGAATTGCTAGTGTGTAGAAATAGAATTATTTTTAGGGATTGGCTTTTTATCTTTGTTAATTCTAGTTGGGTTTGGGGCAAGATTCCTAGGATTTTCTACACAGATGGTCATGTTGACTGTAAGACAGAAAATTTTACTTCTTCTTTTCAAATATGTACGTTTTATTCTTTATTATTTCTATTTTTATAATTTTTAATCTTTATTTTTGAGAGAGAAACAGAGCGTGAGCAGGGAGGAAGTGCAGAGAGAGAGAGAGAGATACAGAATCTGTAGCAGGCTCTAGGCTCTGAGCTGTCAGCACAGAGCCCAATGCAGGACTCAAACTCATGAACTGTGAGATATGGCCTGAGCCAAAGTCAGACGCTCAACTAACTGAGCCACTCAGATGCCCCTATTCTATGTTGTTTCATTACCTCACTCAATACTTAGTCTCTTCAGTACAACATGGATTATTCCATTGGTGACAGAGAATATTCTTCTCTGTTCTTCATGTACCTAATTCACAAGTGGTTCACGAGCTGAGATGTAGGATTCTTGTAGGAACCTTTTATCAGACTGAAGACATAACTTTATATTATTAATGTGCTGCAAGTTGATACCATGAGTGATTATGAGATTCAATCATATGCTTTTCTGCATGTGTTGAGAAGATCCTATGAATCTCTCCTTTATTCTGATAAGTGTAAAATACATTGATTTTCAAACGTTCAACAAGTTTTACATTTTTTGGTAAAACCCATCCAGTCCAGTGTACTATCCTTTTTATGTATTTTTGGAATTGCTTTGCTAATATTTTGTTAAGATAGTTTTTTTCAATATTCATGAAGGATATTCATTTGTGCCTTTTATTCTTTAAATATGTATGGCTTTGGTGCTGAGCTACATCAAACTTCAAAGGAGCTTAAAACTGTTTCTTCTGAAAACTCTTGTGGAAGACAAGCATTATTTCCCTTCAAACTTCATAGCATTTACCAGAAAAAACTTTATGGACCTGGAATGTACTTTGAAAGAAAATGTAATTTTGAATAGAATGTCATTAGTACATAGAAAGCTATTCAAAATTTTCATTTCTTCTGGTCTCAGTTTTGGCAGATTGTGGGTCTTTAAAGAAATCTGCCCATTTCATCTACATTGTCCATTTTTTGCTACAGTGTTATTCATATTATTTTTATTATCCTTTTAACACCTGAAGGATCTATAGTGATGTTTCACCTTCCTTTTCTGATCCTCGTAATGTGTAGCCCTTCCCTTTCTCTCTCTCCCTCACAGGTAAAAATCTAAATTATTGGATAAGTACTTTCTTCCTTCCAACTTCAAACCTAAAAGACAGCCTCAGTTTTCAGTCATTATCTTGTACCTCCTCTAACATTTTAAAAAGCAATTACAGCTAATCTGTGACCTATTTTTTTTTTTTTACTTTAAATAGTGTATCTTTCCTTCTCAGGAATACTAGGACTTCAACTATATCATGACTTCTGCAAATTTACTCCTCCGCATCAACTAGATTGTTCTTCACATTTGAGTACACTGAACACTACTGGAAGCTATTTCTGAACTGTACTTTGTGAAGGAATTTATTGTAGGAATTTCTTCTTTTGTGTTTATGGGAGCAAGTATTCCATTTCCTGCCTGAGAAACCTGTTTTTCTTCCCCTCAAGAATACAGGCTATTGACCACTGCTCACAAAAAAAACTAACTCTTGCCTTTGCTATGCTAAAAACATTCCTTGTATTTGAATGCTGAGGGCACCTTCCTTCCCCATATGGTAAGTATCTAATCACCTACAATCAATCACTATTGATAAAGATTATGCATGAGTCTTCTACCAGTCTACGTTTTGGAAAAGTTTTGCATGTCAGTGACTTTGTCAATCAAGAATCATTGTCTAAGGCAATTGCCACTCCTGTTTTGTACCCCATACATATTTTCAATAAATAAAGCTGACTCTCCAGTCAGTGCAGAGATGCCTGCTGGTGAGCAGAAAGAAGCTGAAGATCTCTCCCAACTCTGTCCATCCTTCAGGGAGCCCTTGGCCTGCTGGAGTCAGACTCCGGCAGAACAGTCTCAAAAACCATCAGTCCCTGCAGATGCTTCTCTCTTCTTCATCTCCATAACCCATTTTTACAGCCTCCCTGTAACTCTTCCACACTGATTAATCTTGCATTTATACTCTGTTGAGAAGAAAATATCAATGGAACAATATAAATATATTATAAATATAAATATAAATAACCAATGTTACAAAAAAGAAAAATTTTTGTACTTGAATATATTTTTACTAGGAATCAAGTTCACTGAGAGAGATGGAAAGGCATCAACTTGGTGTTCACAGTGCTCTAGCCCTATAGTCAGAAAAAATGGGAAGAATTCTAAAGAAAAACATAAAAATGAATAAATTTTAAAAAGTGAAGGAAATAAAGGAAGATATATTTTCCCAACATGATGGCTGAGTTTATGGAAGTCAGGCTAGACAGATGATAAAGGGAAAAACAAGGTAATCTTTCCACAATGAAAACAAATAAAGCACGAAGAATTAATATAATTAGTGTTAGCATATCTGAAGGAATGAGGACTGGATATGAAATTCTAATATAGGAGTTAAAAGGAAATCTTCAAAGAAATGTTAAATAATCACCCCCCCAAAACAATAAAACTCTGTTTAGAAAGGTTTGAGGGAATAAATGAAGGCTTTAGGCATCATTTATACCATTAGTATTAAATTGGACATGAAAAAAAAAACAGGTAGGATATGTGGACCCCAAAACAAAGCTGTCACATATTCTGACAGAGCATTCCAATAAATCTATGGGATCAGGTATATGAGGGAAAGAATTGGAGAATATGCCATTATCAAGGCTTAGGGTAGGCATTAAAATTATCACAGCATAATCCTGGATAGAACTGTCCAATACAGGAAGAAGCTGGTAATGTCACTGGAAAGTAGATGATTTTAGTAGACTCCTCTGGGGTGGCTCTAACATATGTCACTCCGACACTTGAAAATGACTTGTAAACATGTGGCACCCTATCACAAAAGAAAGTGGGAGATGTGTCAATGGATAAACTTCCACTCAGGTTAGCTCAGAAATGACGGAGGCTCAGATATTGAATCTTCAGTGGAAATTAGGATATTTAATCAGATATTCACTGATGGGAAGCACAATACTAAAGTCTGAGCACCGGTACACTCACTATTCATCGAAGTCATTCGAATACAGGCGTGTCTCCAATGCCCGCAGAAGGAGCGCTTGCAGGTGCCAGGAGAACCTGCCCCCCATAACGTATGTGGACGATTGGTGCTTTCCTGACTCACACACTGCTTTAGTGAAAATAAAGCAGATTTCTGAATTTTTTCTCCTGTTTTGTTTTTCTGTTTGCCCACCTTCCTCCAAATATGCATAAGCTATTTTAATACCCTTGACAATTTCCAGAAATAGGCATTTGGGTTGAACTCTTCACTAGGTTTTAGAAACACAATTTTGATTCAGAAAATTCTTCAGAGATTTGTGGTTTCCTTGTGGTTTTTTAAAAAAATGTGTTTATTTGTTTCTGCTGTCACAGTGGTCTTCTAATGAAGAGCTTGTTTTCTAAAAATAACAGGGCACATGGCTGATAGAGTGTATCAATGTAGCTTTGCAAATCTGGAAAGAAGTAGGCGAAGATCAAGACACAGCTGATAAAGAAGCATGATGTGATGTTAGTGATGTGAATAAAGAGTCACGCCTGGTACGCTGAAGAAGAGAAATTAAAGGGTGGAATATCAGAATGAAAGTATTTTGGTAATTGTCATCAATCACAATTTTTCTGGAAATTTTTATATTAAAAGAAAGTTTATTTGATGACATAATCTGCACATTTAATGTTGTCATTTGAATGTTTTTATAACTATAGTTTAAAAATTAACATGGAGGAGGGCGCTTGTTGGGATGAGCACCGGGTGTTTTATGTAAGCCAGTTTGACAATAAATTATATTCATAAAAAAGGTAAATAATCTGACCAAAGTTTTTGCCTATGAAATAGAATAGGATTGAATTGTGGGCCTCTGTAAAAATGTGCTTTTAATCATTTATTTAATTAATATCTTATTTGATTCATTTGTTTGTCTTTGAGCAAGAAACGTCTGGCAGTGCCAGGAAGAGGTGATTGTTGTTAGTGGGCTAGCCACCTCAGAAAGGCGGACCCAAGGCTGTCCCCCGTCCCCGCCCCAGAATTTTGGTCTTTATCTCGACACATGTAGTTCACAGTAGGCTTAGTTATGGATTGCAACTGATTTAGAACAAAAAATGTACAGAGATATTTTATTTCTCTTTTGCTAATATTTTAAAGAAAGAAGGGTATAACAATAAAATGAATCATTAATGAAACTCTTTGCATCCTAGCATTCCATTATATTTTTCCCATGAGAAAAACTTAACTGATTTTTATTGGTAGAACCGTCAGGAATCTGAAATCCCTTTGGCTACATTTTCCAGGGCAAAGATTTTCTTTGTGTTATGGATTCATTTGTCTCTCGGCTTCTTGATCTGTCTAAGCATGGTCTCATTTAATACTATGCAATTGTGTTGTAAATGTTTATTTACATGGTCATCCCCATTAGCAGGAGGAATTATTTATGATTACCCATTATATATATAAATATATACACATATGTATACATATATTATTTATGATTGCCCATTTTATACATATATGTATATGCATATGTATATATAATGGATAATCATAAATATGTGTGTGTGTTTGTATACATATATGTATGTATATATATATATATATATATATAAAGTATGCTTTGGACATATTATAAAATACCTGTCTTAGTCACATTTTGCCTTCATAGCCTTTTCTATCCCTGCAGCAATATTAACACAAGCCTGAACTACAATTAGCAGGAAGGTAATGTAATTTAAAGTACAATTTAAATCACTCACTCTCTTGATTACCCCTAAAGACTGCCACCCAAACACTCAGCAAAGTTAGTGTATCGTTTATAACTTGATTTTTACACTTGTAATAAATGCTGTTTGACAATATAAAAGTAGTGTTGACTAGATATGAACATCTCAAACTGGGCTAGTTTCACTTTCAGGTCTAGGAAGGGTACAAAACTGACATCAGTTACAATAAGTACTAGCTTAATACTCTCTTAGCGATTCCATAGTAGTGAATTAATACTCGGGTATGATTTATCATAATGTGGAAAGCTGGGTTAGTTTATGTTATAAAAAGACTTGATATTCCGGCTATAAGCAGAGATTCCATTATTCATTAAGTGATACAGTCTTTGAGGAATCCCCCACTTTATATATCAGGACCGGGAGGATGGTGGCCATGGTGACCTTTTTGGAGGCTGAAGCTGTCACGGTGCCAGCCGCCGTGTCCACTGTGTAATTCCGCCTGCCTGTGAGGCTGGCTGTCTCTCTGGATAATTCTCATCGCGTGGTTAGGTCTGTGGACCTGACTGCTCAGTCTCTTGATAAATGCTTATCAGGAGGCTGTAGTCCAGACTCAAATGGTCTGCAGGGCTGTACTCTCCCTGAGGTCTCCCCTGGAGGGAGGATCCTTCTTTGTCTTCTTCGTGGGGACTCCAGCCCTTCTGTGGCTTCCCCAGGCTGTAGGACTCTGAATTCAACCTCTGAGGTCACATTGCCTTCTCCTTTCTATGTGTCTGTGTCTTTCATCTTGTTTTCTGTTCTCTCTCTCTCTCTCTCTCTCTCTCTCTCTCTCTCTCTCTCTCCACTTCAGGGGCACCTGGGTGGCTCAGTTGGTTAAGCATCCCTTCAGCTCAGTCATGATCCCATGGTTGGTGAGTTCAATCCCTGCATCAGGCTCTCTGCTCTCAGCACAGGGCCAGCTTCGGATCTTCATCCTCTCGCTCTCTTTCTGCCCCTCCCTTGCTCACGTTCTCTTTCTTTGTGTCTCAAAAACTAAACATTAAAAAAAGAAACAAAAGGATTAAAAATTTTTAATTGTGATAAAGACATAACACAAAATGTACTATCCTAACCATTGTTAAGTGAACGGTAGTGTTAAGCATCATCATATGGTTGTAGGACCAATCTCATTAGCTTTGCTTTAACATAGCCTCAAATTGGCCTTTTAAATTGTCTTTCACTATATACATATTATTTAACAATGTTACTTAAGAAATAAGCCAACTGTGTCATACACTCACACAGAACTTAATATCAAATCAAAAATGAATTCTGTTTTCAGAATTTTTTTTAGTATTTGTGAAATTCAAAATGCATTGTTTTGTAGATGATGTTTATTAAGATAATTTTAGCCTGTGAAAGGAAATTTTTTCATATACAAGTGAAATGTGGACATTGTACTCTATTAATGTTACTTTATTAGGGTTTGAATATGCACACATAGAGTTTGCATAATGTAAGTTATCTTTATACCTGAGATAGGAAATTAAAAATAGTTGGATGTATTCTTAATATTTCCCCTTGATAGATAGATAGATGTTTATATCTATACAAAGAAGTCTTCAATCTAGTTGTCTTCATCAACCTGTCTTCACATTACCCTGTCGATGGGAGTGGGCTCATTACGCAGCGGTCCTGCGAAGACATTAGCCACCTTGCACCTAACGTGAGCTCATCAGCCATCTCCTGCATGGCAGGTCAGGCAAGCACAAGTATTTCCTTTGAATTATGATGTTGTAAAAATGAGACTTGATAATTGAAAAGCTGGTCACTGTGACATGTAATTCTGGAAGACTGTTTAACATTTTGAGACAGCATAATTTGTAAATAAGGGGCATTTATTATTGCAGACAGCCTTAGGGTACACATTCATTTTCTCCTGACAAGTAGTATACAGATGCAAAATCTTAATTCATTAGCCTTGTTTCACAAAATGTTACCTTATGTTTCAAAGTGGGATAAATGTAAACACATCTTAAAGTTAAAATGATGTAATTACTTCAATTACTTCCTAACTTATAAAGGAACTTTAGATAGATAAAGTCTGATTTGTAACTTTCTTTTAATAACCAAAGATTTTAAGTCATTTGGATGACTTCAAAAGAAACGTATGTGGATCACTACTTATTTAGAATAAAGTACATATCTGCATTTATAGTTTAATAAATAAAAGTTCTGATTTTGTTAAAATGAATTACTACTAACATGAACATAATCTTAATATTGTAGTAAGTCCAACTTTTGATTGACAGTTCATGCTGTTTTCTTCCACATCATTTAGTATCACATTGCCTGACATTATGGAGACCCTGGAATGACTTATGTGTTTAAAGACCCATGAGTGTCTTTACTTTTCAATTCAGTTTTCATACATTCAATATTTATATTTAACTGACTTAGAAAGTGAAAATTGCAGAATGAAAACATTCATAAGTATAGAGATATACTATGCAGTTATAATTACAGCTACCCACATATATTTGCTCAATCACTAAATCAATCAAGTGGTTTTATAAGTAAACTAGGGGTGGCCACTTTCCCAAGTCCCATAGCAACTTCCCTGGATTGATAAGACAATATTCCCTGCTTTCTAGCTTCAAGTCAAGAATGGAAAGACAAGTGATAAACTCCAAAGTGTGGGCCCCTTGAGAATGTCCTGAAGGGAAGGGACAGAGCAGCAAGGAACTGAAAGCAGGTCCATTCCCAGGTTGGAAAGCTGCTGGCACTGCTCATTCTCTCCAGAAGGATGTCATACAGGTGCCAGGCCAGGGATAAGAATGTTTTGTCTGGAGCTAGATGTACTCATGACCCAGTACGGAATACACTGCAGGTGCATGATCTGTCAAGATGCCAAATACCATGCTGTATGTGCTTGCCATTACCAAACAAGTAGCGAAATAAAAAAAGGCTTAGGCTGGGAAACTGAGGCTTTGGCCCTTGGAGAGTCATAGCCCCCTGCACCTTAATTCTCTCATCACCACCCCTTTGAGGTCTGTCTCTCTCTCAACATATATACTACGTTAGATGACAATCAGTACTATGGGCAAGAGAAAGGCTTCCAGGTAGAGACTGTGATTTCAAATTTAAATATACTGGACTGCATTGGACCAAATGAGAAACAATTGAGCAAATACTTGAAAAAGGTAAAGATACTCATGATACATGGACAACTGAGGAAGGATGCTCCAAGCAAGGGGTGCAAAGGCCCTGAAAAAAAGCATTGCTTAGCATATAAGGGGAAAAATATGAAGAGACTACCATGGTTAGAATTTGAGAAGGGAGTGTTAGAAGAGATAAAGTTAGAGTAGAAGGAAGGAAGGACAAGGAGTCTTGCATGATGGAGATTTCACTCAGTAAATTGGAATGCCACTGCAGTATTTTGAGCTAACAGACATGGTGTGTCTTCTCTTTTATAAGATTCTTCTGGCTGCTGTGTAGGCCGTGGACTGGGAAGGGGGAGGCAATGAAGGGGTTGACCCAGTAAGATCAGTGATAAGGTCATTTTGATTTGTCAAGTGAAGAGTAATGTCAACATCGACTTGGGTAATTATGGCTGGATGGTTAGAAGGGACTGAAATTTAAATATAGTTTGAAAGCATTTTATTGCCAAGAAGTTTTGCTGATAGACTGTGAGGTGTGTGGGAAATAAATGAGTCAAAAATGACTCTAATATATCTGGTAAAAGCGACTGAAAAGTTGTTACAATTTATTGAGAATAGGAAAGATGCAAGAAGAACAGAGTTGAGTAAGTTCATGGTTGCAGTTTAGAAATAAAAGTATATGCAGAGATACACCCATCCTGGTCTTTATACCTACCAGTACCTCCACTTTTATATCTATGTCTACCTCTAATTGTTTTTCACTCTTAGCATCTATATGTCCAACTCTTATCACTATGTCTGGAACTAGTGGGCAACTTATAATTGTTTGTGAAACAAATATTGAATGCATGTAATTTGGTTGATATTGCAATTAGAGTTTGGCAACATGTGATAGATGTAAAATTACAGTTTTGATGTTTTCATTTCTTTCAGAAATATAATTTGAATGCTATTAAATGTAAACATGGAGATTTTTTATGATTTGATCAAAGTACTATATTAAGAGCAATTTATTGCTCTGCACTGAGAAGGGATACCTGAGTCCAAGTTTTCTTTGTTATTAATTGTCTATATTAAATGATTTAATCTTTCTGAGATGCAATTTTCTCATTTCTAAAGTGAAGGTAGCAATATTGCCACATTTTTCTGAAATGATACTGATTATGTGATAAACATCAGATACAGAGCAGACAACCTATAGATTGCAAGTGTAATTAAAAAGGGTATCATTTGAAGTCTTTTAGATTTGCATTAATGCAACAAAGTTGTGGGATCACTGGGTCAGTATTAAATGTGCTTATCTGGAAAAAAAAATAAAAACCTGATAGTAAAATACTCCTTAATCTAGTAAAAACAAATTCCTAAAAAACAATGCAAAATGGTGCAAACAAATCATAAACTATAACAACTCAAGTCTCAAACTCCGATTATATAAAATGGAAACATACTTGAAGATTTTTCCTGTTGGTGAGGAGTATTAATTATAAATGAACCAAAATATATTATAACAGGATCCCAAAAATGTAGCAGTTGAATGGAATAGGATATGCCTAGTTTATTTAGGAATTTAAAGATAAAAATAATTTATGTTTAAATTATTTTAGATATCACATCATTAAATCACTAACAGTACTTACCTATGCTAGTTGGTCAAAGTTGTTTGATTTTTTTACTACAGCAAATGTTGCAAAATAAAATTCAAATGCTGGCCTTGCAAATAATTTCTGTGGGTAGATTTTGAACTAAGTTATTTCTATAATGATTTTTAACTTAATTATTATCATTTTAAGTTTCATGGTAATCTAGGCAGCTTCCTTTAATAGAAGAATATCAACATAAAATGATCACTGTTTTTTGTACTTTAAATTTTAAGCAACAGAAAGCCAACATAGAAAGGTCACCATATATATATTTTTTGGCTACTTAATGTGCTTGACCATTTGTGATTGATATACCTTTATTAAATATAATTCAGATACTTAAACTTTTTGAAAAATATTTAAAAACCCGTACCTTATACTTATAAATCTTCACACTAAAAACAGTTTATCTCCACTCCTACCATGTCCAGCTTCAACAGAAACAAAACATGGAAAAATGCAAGAAAAACATTGTGGAGACATGAAACCATCTTTAGAACCTAAATCAGCTATGACAAACATGTAGGAGTTATCATATGTAGCATTTAAATAACCATGATTTTCTATGGCCGTACCACCCCGAATGCGCCCAATTTCATCTAAAATAACTGTGATTAATATGTTCAAGTCTCCAAATGAAAATATGCACAACATGCAGGCACAGATGGGTAATGTAAGCAAAGAGATGGAAACTAAGTATCAAAAAACAGTCTAGAAATCAAAAAGGGTAAGAAACACAATGCAACACCTAGTTGATGCTGTCGGTGGAGCATGAGACTCTCGAAATAGCAGTCTTGAATTTGAGCCCCACGTAGGGTGTATATATTACATAAATAGATAGATCTTAGGGAAAAAAAGAGTAAGAAAAATAAAGAATGCCTTCAGTGAGCTCATCAGTAGACTTAACAGGACTAAGAATCAGTAATCATATGGAGAGAAACTTTTAGTTGTTATTTTAAGAATTGCATCTTGATTGCTTACATTCTTTTAATACCAATTCTAAAATGAAGAAGCATTAAAGTAAGCTTCTTTGTAACAAAGGATGTTGTGATTTACAACAATCAGCATTTGATGCTTTAGATAAACATAGGTGGTCAGAGTCTTCCATTTGTAACTCTTTTCTGTACATAGTGTTCTAGATGGTTTTTGAGTTCTTGCATTATATCATGGCAAAAGTGGAGAAAAACTCATCATTATTTTGAGATATAAGATTACCAAATTCTTCAAAAAATGAGATGAGAACTAGGCAGTGATTAACAAGCAAGCTTAGGGGCACCTGGGTGGCTCAGTTGGTTGAGCTTCCAGCTCCGGCTCAGGTCATGATCCCAAAGTTGGTGGGTTCAAGACCTGCATAGGACTCTGTGCTGACAGCTAGCTCAGAGCCTGGAGCCTGCTTCAAATTCTGTGTCTCCCTCTCTCTCTGACCCTCCCCTGCTCACGCTGTCTCTGTCTCTCAAAAATAAATTTTAAAAAATTTAAAAAAGGAAGCAAGCTTATAAAAAGACCATTTTTTGCCCACAAAATCTTATAACATGTTTTATTAATCCACACTGATCTTCTATGTAGAAGTCAAATAAATTCTAAAAAAAGAACAAAACAAAAAGTAAAGCATTAACATACACACACAGGTGTATGATAAGATAGTTGAAAACTAATATTTATTATGTGTTTTATGTTTACAATTTAATAGTAAAAGGAGCAAGGCATGAGAAACAGCAAAATGGTCAGCCCTAGGACTGGCCTAAAGTATTATATGAGTGAGATTACAAAGTAAGAATATTTAAAGATAATGAGGGTTATATCAGCAATACTCAGAGGGATTTATAAACACATCAGTAATTGAATTGGTTAATTTTAATAATACTTCATTGCCTTTCAGTCTTTATAGGTAATAATTTAGCAAATTAAAAAGTGAAAAAGAAAAGCTGCAGAGAGTCATGCTCTAGAACACAGCACAGAAATAACAAAAGAGGGCTCTTGAAATGCAAATCTGCTTAGAGAATGGAAATTGTTGTTCCTTCAGATTCAACGTATAATTAAAATTTTTGAAATTCTGGGAAATATGCATAAGGAAAAGGAGAAATAGACATAACAGAGACAAATTACTGATTTCAGAAAATATATTATGTGAATAACAAAGAAAAGAAAATATGAAGCCAAGTCACATCAAAATTCTTTGAGGGTTTATATGATAGTGGAAATTAACTTTATCCTCACAATCTGGTTACATGCCTTCCTTTTCCTGAGATTATCTTTAGGTTAGTAAAAATGAATTGTTTTAATTCTCTGAGCTAAGATATTTACACTAGTGAATCTCATGTGAAATGTGTTTTGTTTACTGTGTTTTCTGTGTTTCTAGAAATAATAAGCACAAACAGATCAAAACTGTTGGTAGGAAATGTCATAGTTTATTCGTCAACTTGACTGGCAAGAGAGTGCCCAGATATTTGGTCAAATGTTATTCTTATGTTTCTTTCTGGGTATTTTTTTTTTGATGAGTTAACATTTAAATCAATAGACTGAGTAAAAACCAATTGCCTTCTTGAATGTGGATGGACCTCAATCACTTATAACTCCTAAGTGAAATAAAAAGACTGCCCCTCCCCTTGTGAGAAGTGCGATGATTCATTTTCAGAAATACCAAATGAAAGCTGTGCTGATTAGTTAACAGTAGGCTTACAACCTACTGGAAATATGTACAACCCTCACCCCCACCCCCACATAATGGAGTCCCAAACCCTTAGACACTTCATTTCCTTGTTCATCTACACTCTCCATTTTGCAGGTTTATTTTTCATGGGCTTTGCAATGAGCATGCACCAAAAAACTGAGGTCTATATCACCTCAAAGAATGTACATTTGTTCCAATAAGACTACTTTTTGCCTTACATGGGCATAGGTGACTTCTGGGAAAGGCTGTACTCAGCCAATGAGAAATCAGGGGAGTCACTTGTACAGTAGGAGATAAATTGCCTGCTGTAACCGCCCCAACTTTGTGTGTCCATCAGACACCTGCTCTAGCGAGAACATTGATTAAAGCCTTGGTTTGCCATGCTCCAAGTCTCCACATCCCTCCACGTCCCACATCGCTCCACACCCCTCCTTTGATTGGGTCAGTGGGCTTATTTCTCACACCCTGAATTAAAAGAAATTTCTCCTCTGTAATAGCTAAAGAAATCTACACATTTAATGCAGTCCCTATCAAAGTACTACCTGCATTTTTCACAAATCTAGAACAAACAATCCTAAAATTTGTACAGAACCACAAAAGACTGAATAGTTAAAGCAATCCTGAAAAAGAAAAAAACAAAACTGAAGGCATCACGATTCTGGATATCAAACTATATGACAAAGCTGTAACCATCAAGACAGTATGGTATTGGCACAAAAACAGAAACAGAGATCAATGGAACAGAACAGAGAACTCAGTAATGGACCCACAGATGTTTGGCCAACTAATCTTCTGCAAATGAGGAAAGGATATCCAACAGAAAAAAGGCAGTCTCTTCAACAAATGGGAAAATTGGATGACAACTTGCAGAAGAATGAACCTGAACCACTTTCTTACACCATGGACAAAAATAAATTCAAAATGGATGAAAGACCTCAATGTGAGACAGGAAACCCTAGAGGAGAAAACAGGTAACAACCTCTTTGACCTCAGCAGTAGCAACTTCTGACTAGACATGTGACAAGAGGCAAGGGAAATGAAAGCAAAAATGAACTGTTGGGACCTCATCAAGATAAAAAGCTCTGCACAGCAAAGGAAACAACAAAACTAAAAGGCAACCTACAGAATGGGAGGAGATATTTTCAAACTACATATCTGATATAGGATTAATATCCAAAATCTATAAAGAACCTATCAAACTCAACATGCACAAAACAAATAACCCAGTTAAGAAATGGGCAGAATATATGAATAGACATTTTTTCCAAAGAAGATATCCAGATGGCTAACAGACATATGAAAAGATGCTCAACATCACTCATCATCAGAGAAATACAGGTGAATACAATGAGATATCACCTCACACCAACAGAATGGTGAAAATTAACAACACAAGAAATAATGTGTTGGCGAGGATGTGGAGGAAAGGGAGCCCTCTTGCACTGCAGGTGGGAATGCAAGCTGTTGCAGCTACTCTGGAAAACTGGAGGTTCCTCATTAAATTAAAAATTGAACTACCCCATAATCCAGCAATTGAACTATTAGGTATTTACCCAAATGATACAAAAATACAGACTTGAAGGAGTACATGCACTCTAATGTTTATAGCAGCATTATCAAGAGTAGCCATACTAGGTAGAAAGCCAAAATGTCCATAGACTAATGAATGGATTAAAAAGATGCAGTACGTAAATACAATGAATTATTGCCCAGCTATCCAAAAGAAAGAAATCTTGCCATTTGCCATGGCATGAATGGAGCTAGAATGTATTATGCAAAGCCAAATAAGTTTATCAGAGAAAGGTAAATACCATATGATTTCATTCATAATGCAAAATTTAAGAAACAAGACAAATGAACATATGGGCAGGCAGGGGGTCCTGGGGGAAGAAAAGAGAAGGAAACAAACCATAAGAGACTTTAATGATAGAGAACAACCCATGTAGGGTGGTGGGTGGGCAGTGGGCTAGCTGGATGATGGGTGTGAAGGAGGGCACTTGTGATGAGCACTGTGTGTTGTGTGCAAGCGTTCATGAATAACTGAATTCTACTTCTGAAACCAATATTGCACGGCATGTTAACTAAAATTTAGGTAACATTTTTAAGAAAAGAATTTGTCCTGCCTAACAACCTTCCAGGTGGGACCCTGGTTTTCCCTCCCTTCGGACTTGAACTGAAACATTGGCTATTCCTGGATCTTGAGGCGGAGGGGCTTGGGACTACCACTGTGTAGCATCAGCCTATGTTCAGGCCCTTAGACTTCACTGGAGATACACCATTTGTTCTCCTGGGTCTCCAGCTAGCCCAGGACAGACCTGGAGACTTCTTAGTCCCCATAATCATGGAAGCCAATTTCTTATAATACATTGTTCTAAGTATTGGTTCTTTGTATTTGGTGAACTCTAAGGTAGAGATCCATAAATCAGCTTTGTTTAATACAGCTGATTGATATATATTAGCATTGATATATATTAGTCTCTAGTTACTCTTATGTTAATAGTTCAAGATATATTTTTAATTTTAATTCACATTCTCTCAAACTGGTGTGTATCATACATAGATTTAAAAAGTCATCAAGTAACTCCTGAGGTGTTTCTCATAAGCTTATTTTTAATGCACCTATTAAAGAATTATTCTGAAAGTGTTCATCTATTTCAAAGCCTGTGACTTATCTGAAGTCTCTATTCTTTAGTAATGAGTTATTTATTGATCATTTGTATTGAACATCTGTTATATTTAATTAGCCATAGTCATCTATTAACAAACTGTATTTTTGCCTTTTGATGGTTATATTATGGATTTTAAAAAGTTTTTAATGGCTTTTCCAGGTATTTTAATTCTATTGTTCCATATTCTGGAAACCTATTGAAAACATCAAATTTATTATTCAGAATCCACTGTTGTCAAGTTTGCATTTGATTAATATTCTTTTCCAAGGAAATATTACCTGCTATTTATCATCATCTCCTCCTAATTCTTAATAATTCCTCAAAAGCAGCAAAACAACATCATTATGATTACCAAAACCAACACCAATGACAAACTTTTAGTTCACCACACATGCATAAATGTTTATACATATATATGTATTTGCAAAATGTATATTATATGCATATATGCATGCATGCATGTAAGAAATGTGTGCAAACATAAATATATACATGTATGCATTGTGCACATATATTTTCTGTGCTATATAAATATTTGTATACACCAATATGTTTGTCTCATATATTTATACCAGATCACCTTGTTTAGCCCCTTAAAGGCAATTGTCAACATTTGGATATATTTTTAAGTCATGACTTTTAGAGAACATTTGTCATCTAGTGGGTAGAGTCTAGGAATGTTGCTCAATCTCCCATAATGTACAAACAGTCCTTTGTCCACAAAAAGTCATCAGATCCAGGATGCTCTGAAGCATCCCTAATCCTGGTAATGCAGTATTATAAATAGAATCTATATTTAAAAAGATACTGAAAGGCTGAATATAGACAAAAACTACTGTTCACTTTTTTCTTTGAAATTACTGTCTTTTTCAGCTTTAACTCTGCTTCTGGAATTTTTTTCTTTTTTTTTTAGTCATACACATATTTTATGAGACTGTAATCCTTTGTTTTTCTTATAAACTTTTATAGGACTGGAATCCAATTTCTTATATGCCCTTAAGCATGCACATATTATTACTCTGTGTTTCACTAACCCAGCTCTCCTTTAAAAATTTAAAATTTTCAGACAAATGCCCAGGATTATGGTGGCACATTGAATCACTTATTGTCATTCTCTGTGTTCTTCCTGCCTTGAAATTATATGCTTACCCTTTTCCATGTGACTTTACAGTTCTTCACACCAGAGGTAAATTGTGTAGTTTTGTTCCATTGGTGAAGGCATTGCTAGTGTTGTTTATTTGGGCAACAGACCATGGAAAGAGACACTGGGACATTTCCTGGCCATGCCTTCATGAGGCATTGTGGTTTCCACTTGCCTCATTGTGCTCATGTCTTTGTCTGTTAGAAGGGCGTAATATTATAATTAATTGCTGGCCCAAAAAGAGGATTCATATGTGCAGCAGACCTGAACTCAGAGCCCAGAGCCAGGAGCCCAGATCCTGAAATCCAGCCTACCCAAGCCAAGGAATCCACAGCCCACAATTGAAAACTAACACATACTGCTTTTAAATACTGAGCATTGAAGCTGTTTGTTTCACAGAAGGCATGGTTGCATAATAGAACACTGTTAGGAGTGGAGTGGTTCTTCCTATGCAGACGCAAAATATGTACTTTTAACTTTGGAAACAAGTGGCATGTGTCAACGAAAACTCCTGGAGGAGAGTATAAAATGGTAGCTTGTATTTATTATCAGCAAACCAGTAAGGAAAATGTCACTTAAGGAAACTTGGAAGACAAAAAAATCTGCCTAAAAATTGTTCCAACGAGCCAACCACATCCTTTTGTGGAAAGCAGGGTTACCTCATCCTCTTGCTACTATCAATCTGCCTCCCACAGACCTTGTCCTGCTGCCTTTGGCTGTGAGTATATGTGACTAAAAAACTGCGATCACCCTCATCTGTCCGATGCCGGGTGCCAGGAGTTAGGACATCCTGTACTACTTGTCCTAGGGAATCCTTCCATCAACAATGGGAGGAATAGGAGGCAATAAGGACCGTGACTTGGCAGCGTAGAAGCTGTTCAAGATGACTAGATGGATGCTGGTGCCAATCCTGTGTCACGCTGGACGTGGACAGAGAGAAGGATGGGGAGGACCCAAGCTTCCAGCTGACCCCGCCAAGGCACCAGCAGGTAAGCGTGGCCATCTTTGACCTTCCAGCACAATTTGGCTGCCAGCTCAACACCAGGGGGAGATCTCAGTCAACCCCACAGAGAGCTGAAGAATCACCCAGCCGGTTTCTCATAAAAACATGAGCTATAATCAAAATGGCTACGTGATAAGCTAACAAGGCATGAAAATGTCAGAATAACATAAAATTTGGAAATCAAAATGGAGTGATGAGTGATACTTTTAAGAATAAAGGTATACTTATGGGATAAAAAAAATAGACCCATAATTGACATGTTTCCTGATTAAAACCCCAAAATACCCCTACTATGCTAAAATAAAACATCTGATGTTCCAGGATACAGAATGCGGTTTTACAGCGATTTGGTCTTGGTGTAGGAGAAATAAGATGGACCATTCAATTCAACAATTCATCGTATGCCTTCTCTGATCCAGAATGGGATAAGCGGTGGACCATATAAATAAGCTCGCCATACTGTTCTCCTATTTGTTGTTTTATTTATTTTTGTTCATGTGGGTAATATAAGGAATGTCGGAGGGGAGTTAAGTGACCGCCTTCAGCTCACACAGTGATGGATGATGCTACATTGTCTCAGAGCTTAAGACTCAGAGGCGACCGCTATGGATGAATTTGCTGCCTTAGTGAAAATTGCCTCAGGAATTGGTGCATCATTTAGCACAAAATTGGTGATGTAAGTGGCAGGGTTCTGTATGAGATCAGATAAGGGAGATTGGGAAAATGGGAGGGAAAAGGCTGCCAAAACATCTGAAAAGAATGAAACAGCTTGTCAATTCCCAGAATTGCTAGCTGACGGTGAAGGGTCAGGAAGAGTCTGAATTAAGCTATCAGATCATGAGGAAGAGAACTTGACATGACCAATAGTAAAAAATAAGGCAAATATTTGTTCCTTGGACCTCTCCCAGCAGCAGTGGGGAAATTCCTGTCTGATGATTCACTAACATGATCCAACACATCCATGTGTCAGAAGTTGTGTGCTTACCTCATATGTCTTCCGATTTAAGAGAGACTGCTGTTAGACTCTCAGTCGTGGATGCAATCACACAACACAAAATCTGGAATGACCACAGAGCATGGAATTGAAGAAAGAGATAAACCCACTATGTTGGCCACATGATTGAAAAATACAAATTATTCTGAATATGTTGATTATTGCAGAGATTCCCATTTTAATTTTACCACATAGTTAATTCATTTTCAGCAAAATTCACAATAAGCAAATGATTTTCAAAACAAATGTGATAATCAGAGACATTGTTCTATAATTTTGGTTTTACATGCAATCAGACCATGTGGGAGCATACAGTAATGTTCATGTAGATATTTGCTCTTCTAAACATTTAGAAACCGTTGTTGTGAGGGACGCCGAGCTAGCTCAGTTGGTAGAGCATGAGACTCTTAAAAACCATTGTTGGGTTTTCCCTTTGAAAAAATTACATTGAGTAAGTAAAAAATACTCCCTGGGACACCTGGGTGGCCCAGTCAGTTGAGCTACCAATTCTTGATTTTTGTGTATGTCATGATCTCAGGGTTTTGTGGGTTCAAGCCCCATGTCTGGCTCTACACAGTGTGTGCAGAGCCTGCTTGGGATTTCTCTCTCTCTCTCTCTCTCTCTCTCTCTCTCTCTCTCTCTCTCTCTCTCTCCCCTGCTCTCATTCTCTCTGTCTCTCTCAAAATAAATAAAAATAAAACTTAAAGAAATATTTCCTGATGAATAGGTATATCCATTTGGTCCAGAGTATGGAAATTCTTGAGTGACATTTTCTCTTCTTTACTTAATATATTTCAATCACTTTTTTTGGTTGGTTTGTCCTTTGGGTCTTTCTCAATAAACAAATATGTTCATTTACTAAGCATAGCATGTATTAATGGCATTTTAAAATATGCTTTAGGGGGCGCTTGGGTGACTCAGTCAGATAAGCATCCAGCTTCAGCTCAGGTCATGATCTCACAGTTCGTGGGTTTGAGCCTCACATGGGGCTCTGTGCTGACAGCTAGCTCAGAGCCTGGAACCTGTCTTCAGATTCTGTATATCCCTCTCTCTTGGACCCTCTCCTGCTCGTGCTGTGTCTCCCTGTCTCTCAAAAATAAATAAAAAACATTAAAAAATTAAAAAAATAAAAATAAAATATGCTTTAGGAATCTGAAATCATTTATTAGCTCTACTTCTTGGGCTAATTGCAACAAAGAGATTTGAGAAAAGTCTTATCAACTCAAAATATGCCACACATTTGTAGCATAACTATGTATTTCTCAAGTTTCAACTTCTTAATCCCCTCAACAGCATTGAAGATAACTTGATTTTTGTTTGCAATTCTTTCCCAGAGATATATCAGTTTAGCAAAAAGTATTCTTGTAAAATGGGGCCAAAGTTCTTAATTTTATATTATTATTTTGGCTGTTATTCATCAAGCATTTATTTTTCACCTTTTCTATGTAGGTACAAGGTGTACAAAAGTAAATCATGAAGAATCTATACCCTATGGCGTTTGCAGTAGGGGAATCAGACATCACAAAGTGCAGTACAAAGTTCTAGCTCATACATAAGATATCTGAAAAGAGTAAATGAGAAGCTCAAGAGAGTGGTCAATAGATGACAAGATACAGGGGAAGTATCAAAAAGAGTCAGAGAAAGGATGGTTCAAGAAATGAGTTGAATGATGAGGAATATGTATCTCTTTAAAGGCTGTGTGGGGTTGGTAGGAAGAGAGTACAAATGCCATCCTTTCTCATGGAGGCAGTGGGGTGATCCAAGACACAAAGATCTGATAAATTGGGGCCATCACAGAGTTTTTCACTACAATAAAGACATAAAGTTCAAATGTTCACAGTTTTTAAGTGGTGGGGTAACCCCAGATGGCCCCTAACACACTTGAGCATCCCAGTGAAAACAATGAGGAGTTATTGGAAGATTTTAAGGAGAGAAACTACATAAGAATGCATATTTTAGGGAGACTCAGTGGGTATGGGAGTGAAGGCATGCTGGGAAGTTAGGATATTATATATTATTGAACAGATTTTTCAGTTCTGTGATCTGAGCTATTACTTTTTTAGTGGTCTTCTAAATAATATAACCAAAATAAAACCTCACAACACCTTTAACCAACAAACATAATTATTTAAAAATTTCATCAGGAAATTTCAAAGTGAATTGATGGTATTAAGAATAATGCAATTTTGAAAGGCATTTTCATTAGAATCTCTCCCCACAGTACCTACTAGATTTACAAGCTCTTGATTAATCCATTTTTCTCTCTATATTTAGCATTCAACATAATTTCTGCAATTAATTCAATTAAACATATTATTGGATGAGAGGCCTACCTCTCCCGTTGCCCATGAAAAATCATAGCTACCACAAAGGAATCTAAATTGTGGGAGATGGATTATATTAACTAGAATCCTGAGGGAAAATGCACATGGTGTAATAAGGTTTACTGTTAAACTTTTTAAAAATACAGTTTCATTATACAACACTAATATCTGTTAATTCTCATCTTAGAAAAAGATCCCATACAGGCTTCACAGTTTATTGTTGAATATGAACTGTTAATATGATTATATTATTTATTATTTAATACAATGCATACTTCTAGACCTTGAAACGTCACTTGAATTGTCATTATGTAATGTGGTGTTTTTAAGAGATGTATATATTTTGAAAAAGTTTGAGTCTGCCATCAAGGGCTGTACATATTATCAAAGAAACAAAGCTTCAAAGAGAACACTTGAATACCAAATTGAATTGGAACCTCTCTGACATTCATATGCGAAAAAATGATGTTCTCTGACATTAAACATCATTGCAGTAACCTAAGATTATATTGTTATACCTTTAAGTATTATGTCTATTAGCAATTCTATATCTTTATGTTTTATAAATATTTCAACTACTTATAAACTAGAATCTGTAGTTTTTAAACACTTCTGATTGAAAAAAATTCTCATTTTCTTAATTAGAAGCACTGAAAGTTGCTTCTATTAAAAATTATTTCCCTTTTGGGGCACCTAGATGACTCAGTTGCTTAGGTGTCTGACTCTTGATTTTGGCTCAAGTCATGATCTCACAGCTCCTGGGATTCTCTCTTTCTCTCTGCACCTGCCGCTCCCCTTCAAAATAAATAAATAAAATAAATAAATACATTTTCCTTTCATTCTTCATTGTTCAGTTAAAAAAAAAAGAGGAGCAGTATCCATGTACATGGTTTAAAGCATTAAATAATTTTAGAAATGTTTCAAAGAATATTAGGCTTCTGTTCCCCCCTCCTCCTTCTTCATGGTTTCTCTGTCCCCATATATAATTAAATTTATTTCTTTAGCTTATTACTTTATTATTTTGTCCAATTATTTCAGTTACATCTTTGAATTGGCAACTTTCTTTTCAGTATTAAGTGTATTTTATTGACTTCATATTAAGGAGATGTCAACTTAGGGTTCTTTTTCTCTGTTTCCAATAAAGTAGGGTACTCTTCACATAATAGCACCCATCAAATATATTTGTATCACACATTTGGTTAAATAATGTTAAAGTTACTAGTCAACTTGTAACATCTCCATTCATCTTTTTTACTATTGTAAATTTAAAATAGTAAAATTCTAAATTGCATATAATTAAAATTGTCACCATATGTGACCACAATTTTTCTAATTCATGAGTAAAAGGGAAAATTACTTTTAAATAAAAAGCGTTAATTTCTTGTAGGGATAATTTTTAATTAAAATAGAGAAAGAAATTTTTGAACCAAATTGAATTTACTTTCTCCAAATGGTGGCATAAATAAAATATTTCTTTCAACTGATGTAATAAAATATCAACTTTTGAATGTATATTTTTAGGCCTCTATATACTTAGGGGATATGATATTAAGGAGTGCACATACACTGATATACTGAGATTTTTTTCAAATAGTTCAAATTATTCCAAATAATAAAATAGAGCATGCTCAGATAGCAGTAAGTTATGAAAAACATTGACTTCCTATCTTGTCATCACAGAGCAATATAAATGGCTACATATGAAGATAAATTATTTATTAAAGACTAGTAGAAATATGTGAGCCTTATATTCATGAAAATATTATTAAACACACAAATTAAGAGATTGTGCTGATACACTAAATTTCTTCTCTTATGCAAATGGAAGGGGCTATGAATCAGGCATATTCTTTCCAGCAATATCCCTTCTTTCCTCAAACATTGATCTACCTAGGAAAAGAACTCTAACCCAACGTAGCCAGAAAGCAAGCTTTGAAATACTGTTATCGAATTGTTCTCCTCCTGAAATAAAATGCTGGCATTTGGTGATCTTGACAAATAACATATTATTCATCACTTTTTATGAAGATTCCACTTTTTATTCCACTGCTGAGGGTTCTAAAATCATAAAAGAAACACGTGTCTCT